>NC_052338.1:11184146-11498919 GCF_016432855.1 Salvelinus namaycush
GTGCCAAGAGTGTGCAAAGCTGTCATCAAGGCAAAGGGTGGCTATTTTAAATAATCTCAAATATAAAACACATTTTTTGGTTACTGCATGATTCTATATGTTTTATTTCATAGTTTTCACTATTATTCTACAATGTAGAAAATAGTAAAAATAAAGAAACCCTTGAATGAGTAGGTGAGTCCAAAATTTTGACTGGTACTGTACACATTTCATCTCCATGCAGTCACACTATTTCACACCCCTCTCCCTCATATGGAGATTTATAAGTGCATACTTCCACCATCTCCTCTCCCTTTGTCCCTCTATTTCCCTTTTTTCCCTCTGTCTCATCTTCCTTTCTCTTCCTCTTTGTTCTCTACCCCCTCATCTCTCGCTCTCCTTCTTATCTCTTATCTAAATTGAATTCCCTCCTATTTTAGTGCAGTTGTGGCCGGACCATAAGTCCAGAGGAGACGTCCATTAAACTTCTATCTGTGGGGGAACTTAAGTGGAGGGGAAAGCTTAAATGATTGAATTGGGGGGCAGTAAAGACGTCACACTCATTACGACAGAAGTAGCTCACACACTTAGCAGTGGTTCATAATAGCTATTATCTGTTTAGAACATAACATTTATATTTTGAGCATGGCCATTGTGATTCTCCATCATTCTACAGTAGCGCTTAAACGCTTCAAAACTCCCATTCAGCACAAGCCGCCCAAAATGTCACATTGGTTTATATGGCGGCATTAGCTCCTAGCGCTGTTATGACTGTGCTTTGCAGCAAGAACCATCCATGAAGAAAAAAAACTGCACCATTTACTTGTACTTTAGATTAAAATGTCAGGGAACTAAACGATGCCAAACATGATGGGTAATTTCTGCATCTCACACTGCAGTGAGTCTTTGGCATGTTCATTTATGTATTCAAAAAGGTCCTTTTAAGTATGAAATGCACCATTTACTACATGAGTACTTTAGAATATAGTCAAAAAGATTAAAATGTTAGGGAACTGAGCTATTGTACACTACAAATGGTTGTGTACAGACCAGTAGTTTCAGACTATTTTTGTGTGTTTTTTTGTAGAGCAGAGCTCCCCTGCCACTAGTGGTGATTCTAAATGAAGTGTGGCATTAAGTCCTGCTCACTAATGAAAAAGCTACCGATACACTGTATTGGAGACAATTAGGAGGCTATCTATGTCCGTCATACTTTGTATGCAGATGGTAGCAGATTTACGAGCACACGCACGCACACACATTACACACAGACACACGTCTCGGCCTCGGTAATTCTCTATTTCTCCGTTCTAAGTTCAAGCTCAGCCTTGGGCCGCCTCCCACAGCGCGTTGCCATGGTGACACCTAGACGTAGTATAGGAATTCACGCTCTGAGAAAGAGAGCGAGACATATGAAAGCAGTTAAAAAGAGTGGGACGGAAAGCCTATTCCCCCTCAGGAAACTAAAAAGATTTGGCATGGGTCCTGAGATCCTCAAAAGCTTCTACAGCTGCAACATCGAGAGCATCCTGATTGGTTGCATCACTGCCTGGTACGGCAATTGCTCGGCCTCTGACCGCAAGGCACTACAGAGGGTAGTGCGTACGGCCCAGTACATCACTGGGGCTAAGCTGCCTGCCATCCACGACCTCTACACCAGGCGGTGTCAGAGGAAGGCCCTAAAAGTTGTCAAAGACCCCAGCCACCCCAGTCATAGACTGTTCTCTCAACTACCGCATGGCAAGCGGTACCAGAGTGCCAAGTCTAGGACAAAAAGGCTTCTCAACAGTTTTTACCCCCAAGCCATAAGACTCCTGAACAGGTAATCAAATGGCTACCCGGACAATTTGCATTGTCCCCACCCCTCTTTTTACGCTGCTGCTACTCTCTGTTTATCATATATGCATAGTCACTTTAACTATACATTCATGTACATCCTATCTCAATTGGGCCGACCGACCAGTGCTCCCGCACATTGGCTAACCGGGCTATCTGCATTGTGTCACACCCACCACCCGCCAACCCCTCTTTTACGCTACTGCTACTCTCTGTTCATCATATAGGCATAGTCACTTTAACCATATCTACATGTACATACTACCTCACTCAACCTGACTAACCGGTGTCTGTATGTAGCCTCGCTAATTTTATAGCCTCGCTACTGTATATAGCCTGTCTTTTTATTGTTGTTTAATTTCTTTACCTACCTATTGTTCACCTAATACCTTTTTTGCACTATTGGTTAGAGCCTGTAAGTAAGCATTTCACTGTAAGGTCTGTTGTATTTGGCGCACGTGACAAATAAACTTTGATTTGAAGGAAAGAAATTCCACAAATTAACTTTTTAAGAAGGCAAACCTGTTAATTGAAATGCATTCCAGGTGACTACCTCATGAAGCAGGTTGAGAGAATGCCAAGAGTGTGCAAAGCTGTCATCAAGGCAAAGAATGGGTGGCTACTTTGCAGAATCTCAAATATATTAGGATTTGTTTAACACTTTTTTGATTACTACATGATTCCATGTGTTATTTCAAATTTTTGATGTCTTCACATTTATTCTAGAATGTAAAACATTTTTTAAATAAAGAAAAACCCTTGAATGAGTAGGTGTGTCCAAACTTTTGGCTGGTACTGTATATTAGTTTGACTGTCATTATGTATGAATTGTGTGCATACCGGAAGTGTAGGTGGATGGGTGGGTTATGGAGGTTTGTCTGCCATATTCTTGTGCAAGGCAGGTTTTGTGTGTATGTGTCTACTTTATGGGTACTTTGTGTGTATATATGTGTGTAATGTACAGTGCCTTCAGAAAGTATTCACACCCCTTGCCTTTTTCCACATTTTGTGTTCCAGCCTGAATTTAAAATGGATTAAATTGAGATTTTGTGTCACTGATCTACACACATACCACATCAAAGTGAAGTTGTGTTTTTAGAAATGTTTATAAATTAATAAAAAATGAAATGTCCTGATTCAATAAGTATTTAACCCTTTTGTTATGGCAAATCTATATAGGTTCAGGAGTAAAAATGTGCTTAACAAGTCACATAATAAGTTGCATGGACTTACTCTGTGTGCAATAATGGTGTTCAACCTTTTTAAATGACTAACCCATCTCTGTACACATACAATAATCTGTAAGGTCAGTTACAGAGTTTAATGGCTGTGATAGGAGATAACTGAAGATTGGTCAACAACATTGAAGTTACTCCACAATACTAACATACAGTTGAAGTCGGAAGTTTACATACACCTTAGCCAAATACATTTAAACTCAGTTTTTCACAATTCCTGACATTTAATTCCTGACATAAAAATTCCCTGTCTTAGGTCAGTTAGGATCACCACTTTATTTTAAGAATGTGAAATGTCAGATTAATAGTAGAGAGAATGATTTTTCAGCTTTTATTTCTTTCATCACATTCCCAGTGGGTCAGAAGTTTACATACACTAAATTAGTATTTGGTAGCATTGCCTTTAAATTGTTTAACTTGGGTCAAACGTTTCGGGTAGCCTTCCACAAGCTTCCCACAATAAATTGGGTGAATTTTGGCCCATTCCTCCTGACAGAGCTGGTGTAACTGAGTCAGGTTTGTAGGCCTCCTTGCTCACACACGCTTTTTCAGTTCTGCCCACAAATTTTCTATGGGATTGAGGTCAGGGCTTTGTGATGGCCACCCCAATACCTTGATTTTGTTGTCCTTAAGCCATTTTGCCACAACTTTGGAAGTATGCTTGGGGTCATCGTCCATTTGGAAGACCCATTTGCAACCAAGCTTCAACTTCCTGGCTGATGTCTTGAGATGTTGCTGTAATATATCCACAGTATTTTCCTACCTCATGATGCCATCTATTTTGTGAAGTGCACCAGTCCCTCCTGCAGAAAAGCACCCCCACAACATGATGCTGCCACCCCCGTGCTTCACGGTTGGGATGGTGTTCTTCGGGCTTGCAAGCTTCCCCCTTTTTCCTCCGAACATAACGATGGTCATTATGGCCAAACAGTTCTATTTTTGTTTCATCAGACCAGAGGACATTTCTCCAAAAAGTGTGATCTTTGTCCCCATGTGCAGTTGCAAACTGTAGTTTGGCTTTTTTATGGCGGTTTTGGAGCAGTGGCTTCTTCCTTGCTGAGTGGCCTTTCAGGTTATGTCGATATAGGACTCATTTTACAGTGGATGTAGATACTTTTGTACCCGTTTCCTCCAGCATCTTCACAAGGTCCTTTGCTGTTGTTCTGGGATTGATTTACACTTTTCGCACCAAAGTACGTTCATCTCTAGGAGACCGAACGCGTCTCCTTCCTGAGTGGTATGACGGCTGCGTGGTCCCATGGTGTTTATACTTGCGTACTATTGTTTGTACAGATGAACGTGGTACCTTCAGGCGTTTGGAAATTGCTCCCAAGGATGAGCCAGACTTGTGGAGGTCTCCAATGAGGTCTTGGCTGATTTCTTTTGATTTTCCCATGATGTCAAGCAAAGAGGCACTGAGTTTGAAGGTAGGCCTTGAAATACATCCACAAGTACACCTCCAATTGACTCAATTGATGTCAATTAGCCTATCAGAAGCTTCTAAATCCATGACATCATTTTCTGGAATTTTCCAAGCTGTTTAAAGACACAGTCAACTTAGTGTATGTAAACTTCTGACCCACTGGAATTGTGATTAAGTGAAATAATCTGTCTGTAAACAATTGTTGGAAAAATGACTTGTGTCATGCACAAAGTAGATGTCCTAACCGACTTGACAAAACTATAGTTTGTTAACAAGAAATTTGTGGAGTGGTTGAAAAACGAGTTTTAATGACTCCAACCTAAGTGTATGTAAACTTCTGACTTCAACTGTAAATGACAGAGTGAAAAGAAGGAAGCCTCTACAGAATAAAAATATTCCAAAACGTGCATCCTGTTTGCAATAAGGCACTAAAGTAATATTTTCAAGCATGTTGGTGGCTGCATCATGTTATGGGTATGCTTGTCACCGGCAAGGACTAGGGAGTTTTTTTTAGGGTAAAAATAAACAGAAGCACTGTGCTATGCACAGGCAAAATCATAGAGGAAAACTTGGTTCAGTCTGCTTTCCAACAGATACTGGGAGACAAAAATCACCTTTCAGCAGTACAATTACCTAAAACACAAAGTGGATTTGCTTACCAAGATGTCATTGAATGTTCCTGAGTGTTCTTAAGTTTTGACTTTAATTGGCTTAAATCTATGGCAAGACTTGAAAATGGCTGTCTAGCAAAAATCAAGAACCAACTTGACGGCTCAGAAAAATATTCTCTCAAACCTATTCGCTTGAAGATTTTTTTTTAAAGATTGGGCAAATATTGTACAATCCATGTGTGCAAAGCTCTTAGAGACTTACCAATAAAGACTCACAGCTGTAATTACTGCCAAAGGTGATTCTAACATGTATTGACTCAGGGGGTTGAATACTTATCTAATTGATATATTAGTGTTTTATTTTCAATTATTTGTCAAAATGTTTTTTGAATTTTTCTTCCACTTTGACATTAAGAGTATTTTGTGTAAATAGTTGATATGAAAATTAAATCCATTCTGATCCCACTTTGTAACTGCAAAATGTGGAAAAGGTCAAGGGGTGTGAATACTTTCTGATGGCACTGTATGTGTCTATGTGTGTGTTCTAACTGTGTTCTCCACGCTGTGTGTGTGCATCTACATTCTAACCCTGTGCTCTCTCTGCAGTGTGTGAGCCGTGGGGAGCTGCTGGTGTCTCTGTCCTACCAGCCTGTCACTCACAGGCTCAATGTGGTGGTGCTGAAGGCCAAACACCTGCCCAAGATGGACATCACTGGCCTATCAGGCAGTAAGTACTACGCACACACAAACACACAAACAAACAAACACACACACACACACCTCACCCACTTTCCCCTCTATCCATCCCTCACAGACCCCTATGTGAAGGTGAACGTGTTCTACGGCTGCAAGCGCATTGCCAAGAAGAAGACGCACGTGAAGAAGTGCACCCTCAACCCCGTTTTCAACGAGTCATTCATCTACGACGTGCCCGCCGAGCTGCTGGCCGACATCTCCGTGGAGTTCCTGGTGGTCGACTTCGACCGTACCACCAAGAACGAGGTGGTGGGCCGCCTGGTGCTGGGCGGCCAGAGCCTCATGCGCACTGGGGTCACCCACTGGAGAGAGGTCTGCGACAACCCCCGCCGGCAGATTGCCAAGTGGCACAACCTGGGCGAGTATTAGGACGGCTCAGAAAAATACCCGAAAATGTTCAAAAATCATGCAATTTCTCAGAGTGGATATTCTGTCGAAAAATCACCACCGCCACTACTGTTTCAAACCTATTCTCTTAGAAAATTAAAGAATGAAATAAACCCTTCCCGCCTGAAGTAAAGAGACTCAACCAGACCACCGGAACCCCACCCAGCATGGACATGTATGGTTGGACCACTCACTTCTATGAAAAATTCCCGCAACCACGGGGGCTGAGAAAAATCTGACCAGACTTTCAGGAATCACTGACGACAAAAGACTTGATTGAAGATTTCAAAACCAAAATCTGAATAATAATAATATATATATATATATATACACACACACACATTTGAATGTATACACAAATATATATCCTTCACATTCATTACTGTTAGCGAGATCCATGTGGTCCTACCGGTTGGGTGGGTGTGTGAAGGGGCTGTGGTTCATCCAATCAGAGTTCACAACAGAGAGTGCATCACAACCCTACCCCTGACCCCCCCTCCTCCAGCCCCCGCCACCCATAGGTATAAACATTCCTTTACTTGCATGCTTGAACAAGTTCAAAATAAAACACACCCGGGAAGGAAGAATACAGTAGGTAATACTCTCTCTTAATCTTAACCTGGGCTGCATTTCAAACTCATAAAAGACACCCTCCTCCACTTACCTTCGCCTTATGCCCTTGGGGGAATCCCCGTGGCCATTTTTGTCTTTGGTCCAAATGATTAGCCAATAAAGGGAAGTTGGCAACGTAAGCCCCTCAGCCCTCGTTTTTGATTGAGTTTGCGAGTGTACAATTATGTTCACTCTGGGCCTGAAACGCCCCATAATTCAATTCGCGATGATTGTACATCCGCTAAGAACAGTCAGCCAAAACTTAAAACCTCAACGTCAATATGGATAAGTCAAAAGAATGTACATAAGTTAGAAATTGTGCTACTAATGCACATGACGGCTCAAACACATATCATAAAAGTAATGATGTTTTTGTTTGGTTAGCTTTTTGGAAACGTTAACTTGCGCACATAACGTTCTCTGACATCACACTTTTACATTGTTATTTTCCATTTACCTGATATAACTTAGTAGGATGGCTAACATTCGATGTCTGCGGGTGCGTTGTCTTAATTGTCTGTAGCGCATATAAGGCACGCACAACAGTTCCATGATGACTGAAAACACAACCGTGGGATGAACGAGTGACACATTTCCGGGAAAGAACGGTCCATTTCAAATGAATTAATACTTCCCTTGTCCTGCAAGTGTCAACTCGTCAGACGTCATGAAACGTCATCAGAAGTGTCCATTTAATTTGAGGGCTGAGGGGAGAGGGTGTGTCTTTTAAGTGTTTGGAATGCAGCCCTGGTGTACCAATTCCCTTTAAATCAGGAAGTATCCCCTGGTACTGCACAGGATTGGGAGGGTTTATGTTAATTAGAGGGTGTGGTTAATTTATATTGCGATGGGTCAGTTTTTTAAGGTAGGGAAATGTTTTTTTTTAATAGTGGTAATATTAGAGGCATGGTTAATTTATGGGACAGGATGGGGTACTATATTTAAGTAATAAGGCACGGGGGGTGTGGTATATGGCCAATTGCCACGGCTAAGGGCTGTGGTATATTGGCTGCGATGCATAGTGCCTAAGAACAGCCCTTAGCCGTGGTATATTGGCCATATACCACAAACCCCCGAGGTGCCTTATTGCTATTATAAACTGGTTACCAATGTAATTAGAGCAGTAAAAATAAAGGTTTTGTCATACCCTTGCTATACAGTCTGACATACCACGGCTGTCAGCCAATCAGCATTCAGGGCTCGAACCACCCAGTTTATAATACAGTATTTACCAGGGATAATACAGCTGTTGCTAAGTGTTTAAGTTATATTCAGGTAAGGCTATGGGGCTGTCTTGATGATATTTATCACTACTTATGTTTCTTTTTTTCTATGTGGATCATATGTTTCATCAGTAAGCTCACATGCAGCAACAATATCCATGAAAGTCAATAGTCAAACTGCATGTGTTAGAGCTTTTGCATGCACAGTGTAACATGGGCTTGAGTTCAAGCCAGCTCTCTTAGAGACAGGTACAAAATGGAGACATTCATTTTGTGGGGCAGATTCATACCAACACTGGCATAACAATCAGACATGATTAACTTTCAGTTCACGTACATGTTGGAAAACCGGTGTTCAGTATATTACAATGTGTCTATGATAAGTGCATTGTGGAGCTAATCAAAACAGTTTCATCTAAATTGAGGGGATGGAATAAAACTGCCACGTCTCAGTGATATCCCTTCACTGAACCCTCCCTCAGTAACAGACAAGGTTAGTGGATTGGGTCTGTCCCATTACAGTAAATGGATGATTTCTGGTTTTACTTTGTGACTGCTGTTGCTCTCACTATCATTTGATTGGTGCATTTATTTTTTAGACCTGATGCGATTGGTTGAGGCGAGGTTGTAGCATGGGTATCTATAATTCACTGGACCTTAATGTACCGAAACCCGTTGTTTATAGTACATCTGTTGTCATAGTGACCAAAGGACCATGAGTGTATCTGTAACTTTGTGTCTGTATCACCAATTTTACCAGTATAACCAATTTTACCAGAGAGAGCTTCGTAGTTTATGTTGTTCCACAGTGGCCACTTGACCCTGTATACACTTGCCTGGCAGTGCATTACTCCTGTTAATTTATGTGAATAAATCATTAATTCGAATTATTAGAATTTATAGCCATGCTACTGGTAACAGCTCAGTATATCCTCGTTTGAACTCTGCATCTTAAGAATTGTACATTCATTTTTTTCAATATATTTTGTGTGTGGTGAATATGTGTGAGAATTTCAAATGTTAGTCTCCTGCAATGTCACAACCACTGAACTCATCAAAGATGTCCGTGCCGTCAGCTCTCGTTCTGGTTGCCTCTCTTCTCCCTGAGATCTCTCTCTCTCTCTGTTTATCACCGCTGTTGCTCCGCGGCACTGTCCCCATTGTCATTATTATTTATTTATTTTACTCTGATAGTCAATAGCAATCAAAGGAAGTCAAGCTGTCACCGCATGCTATGTCTCTTTGCTGTGTCTGTACACTGCTAACCTCTTAGCTTGAATGCTGCATGTCCCTACACTCCCACACAGGTAAACATTGTACACAATCCGCTTCACTGGCCTCTGAGGTGCTCAAACTGCATCCCTACAAACTGGCTTTAATGCGAGTTTGAGCTAACTTGAGCTAGCAAACAAATCAACGTAAGTGTTTGTTATAACAGTATTTGCGTGGCGTAGTCACTCAGTAAGCTTATTTTCCTTACGCTTGGTGTATCACAGCAACTGCCATAGCAGTTATGGCACTGGAAGTGGATAAGTGGGCAGTTGTGTCCTTTCCTATAAAAGTAATCACATCCCATAAGGAACTGAGAGTAGGCAGTACTCACATCTAGGCTGCACACTGAACATTTTGGATATCTGATTGCACTTTGAAAAGCCCAAAGCAACCTTTTAGTTTTTATCACTGGTTGATTTGATCAAACTTTTTTTGCTACGGAACTAGATTTTTTTTTTGCTCTCTTTTGCTACTTTTTGAAGGGGAAAAAATCGATTTGTACAAATTGTAACATAGGAGGCTAATATCTTGTTGTTTTTGCTATCAAATTGCCATATGAATTGGTCTTAGTTAGCCCCTCACACACACTTATTTTAGTAAAAAGGTACACTCTCCCAGTTCAGTTCTTGACATCCTGCACAGTTCATGTCCTTAGTCCTATAGTTTTCCCTCTCACAGCCAATAAGAATTTCATATACTGAACAAAAATAGAAACGCAACATGTAACAAAGATTTTACTGAGTTACAGTTCATATGAGGAAATCAGTTAATTGAAATAAATTAATTTAGCCCTAATCTATGGATTTCAAACGACTGGGAATACAGATGCATCTGTTGGTCACAGATACCTTAAAACAATAGGCCTCTTGGGCCTCAGGATCTCATCACTGTATTTTTGTGGGATTCAAATTTCCATCGATAAAATGCAATTGTGTTCGTTGTCCGTAGTTTATGCCTGCCCATACCATAACCACCGCCACCATGGGGCACTCTGTTCACAACGTTGACATCACCAAATCGCTTGCCACGCGCCATACATGTGGTCTGGGGTTGTGAGGCCAGTTGGACATACTGCCAAGTTCTCTAAAACTATGCTTATGGTAGAGAAATAAACATTCCATTCTCTGGCAACAGCCCTGGTGGACATGAATGCGGTCAGCATGCCAATTGCACGCTCCCTAAAAAGTGTGGCATTGTGTTGTGTGACAGAACTGCACATTTTAGAGTGGCCTTTTATTGTTCCCAGCAGAAGGTGCACCTGTGTAATGATCATGCTGTTTAATCAGCTTCTTGATATGCCACACCAGTCAGGTGGATGGATTATCTTGGCAAAGGAGAAATGCTCACTAACAGGGATGTAAACAAATGTGTGCACAAAATTTGAGAAAAATAAGCTTTTTATGGAACATTTCTGGAATCTTTTATTTCAGCTCATTAAACATGGGACCAACACTTTACATGTGTTTTTATATTTTTGTTCAGTGTAGATACATGCACAGTATCTTCAGTTTCCATCAAAACTAATATATCAAGGCAACTTGTTGAAACAAAATACAATTTTCATTAAGAAGCACTGTGTGTCCCAGGAACCATTTCAGTCTTTTGGTTTCATAATGTTTGGCTGATAAAAATCACAACAGCCACACAGGTTTTGATGAAATAGAGATGATTTTCCAACTGTAGTTTTTTCCAATTCAGAGGAATGTCCTGTGACTATGATTTTGTATTCGTAGGAGGCTTGCAGTCTGGGGCATAATTTAATAATGTGGATATGAGAGCCGTTGGAGTGAGGCAAAAATTGCATTAGCTCTAACACCGTAACCCCAACCTGGTCTTGGCTTGGGCACAGAGGTGCTGGGCAGTAGCCTGGATGTGTGTGTGTGTGTGTGTGTTTGCATTAACCATATGGACCCCTGAAGACAGGCTGCTATGCCCCCCATTTCTAGTGTGAGCACAGACATAAAGCACATCAGTCTCACCACTGAAAGGCCAATGGGTTGTAGTCCACTGTTTGGTCAACTTTGCCCAGGAGGTGCCAACATGGTTGCTGAGGAATGATGTGATGTTATCGTTATTCATTGCTCTGGCAGTGCTGGAGAGTTAAACAATGTATCTAGTGTGGAGTGTTCAGGCTCCTAACTGTAACTGCACTAATAGGGGTTGCGTTCAATATTCTAAAAGTGTTAAAAAGTGGAGCATATTTGAAAGGCGAAAGGAGGATGACAGTAGCTTAGCATTGCGGGCCTAATTCTGTAGAAAAAGATGGCTGTCAATGTGTCGGTTGGTTGGTTGGCAAGGACACCAGTGTTTTTTAGCCTCATGTCTGTGCATGACTGTCACGCCCGTCGTTCAAGGAAGACCAAGGTGCAGCGTGGTGAGCGTACATTTTCTTTTATTAGGAAAATGTCACCAACAAAACAAGAAATAACAAAAACGCCCGTGAAGCTTACAAGGGCTATAGTGCCCCTAACAAAGACAACTTCCCACAATGACAAAAGGGAAAAGGCTGCCTAAGTATGATTCCCAATCATAGACAACGATAGACAGCTGTCTCTGATTGAGAACCATACCCGGCCAACACATAGAAATACAAAAACAAAGAAATCAGAACATAGAATGCCCACCCCAAATCACACCCTGACCAAACCAAATAGAGACATAAAAAGGCTCTCTAAGGTCAGGGCGTGACAATGACAGATAATTACTGTGAGAGGTGAGATGTTTGGCTAACAACATTGTGAGTTCTGTTCATGACAGGAAGGTTTAGTCAAGATCAAATCAAGATGTATCATAATTGCTAATTAACTTATTTTAGAAAACAAACCATGTACATTCTCCCATTTCTTTATGCTTTGAAAGATTTTCTAGTTTCCTATTTCTATGTTCTCACTGTTTCTTTTCTGACTTTGAGACACGGGTTGTGTATATTACAGGTGCCTGTGATCAATATTCAACAGTTTCCTCCTCTTGTGAGCGTTTCCCTTTGTAAATAGCACAGAAAGCACCCTGCAAAGATCAGCAACGATGTCCCATATCACTGAATAATCCCAAACAAAATGATATGCTCCGTCTTTGTTACCCTCTGTTTTGCTGGCCTCACCCTGAAACCACAGCATAAATAAGCCTATTTTATAGATATCTACATTTAAATACCGTATATCCTTGTGTAAATTACTGTTTGTTCCCAAGCACTATCAGGCAGATGCACTGCTGCCTGTCCTTAAAGTATGTGATTGTTCCCCCTGGAATGGCAAAGGGTTCTCCCCTCGCTGTAAATGTGTTCCATTGTTGGGGTGCCCTCCCTCTTCCTATCCTTGGCCCGCACTGAATCCACACTCCTTTTTCTCCTTTCAGCCCCTTCTTTTCCTCCATTGACAACCCATCCCTCTCTTTCACTGTCGTGTGTTGTACAGGCAATTCTGAGGTGTGAATAAATCTGACGGGAGGCAGGTAGCCTAGCGGTTAAGAGCGTTGGGCCAGTAACCGAAAGGTCGCTGGTTCGGATGCCCGAGACGACTAGGTGAAAATATGTTTATGTGCTGTTGAGCAAGGCACTTAACCTTAATTACTCCTGTAAGTCGCTCTGGATAAGAGCATCTGCTAAATGACTGAAATGTCAAATGTAAATAAAAAGAGAACAAGGAATTAATTGGTTGTGAGTATCCCATTGGCTATCATTGATTCACCGCCTCGGTCAGAACTGTATGTTGTGTGGGTGAAATGCAAAATAAGACAAGTACTCTGAACTGGGTTTAAACTGCATAATGCTATGAAGTCTATGCTAAATATATTACACTAATGCTGACTTGTTGAATTTGTTAACACAACGAATGTGCAAATAAAAAAATAACTGATACACTATTTTTGAGTCCTTTTGCTAAGTCACCTGGGTAGACACACGACTAGCTCACTGATGTCTCTCTGGATAAAAGCGGCTGCTAAATTACCAAATTGTAAATGCATCATTTTCTCAGACACAAACTCATGTCTGTGAACACACACACACACACACATATTACACATTTTTTCCAATACGCTACAGATGACAATATTTACAGCATGAGAATATCCAGTAGCCTATAATTGTCTGGTCTAGCTAATTAAGATCAAACAATGCACAGGAAGCACACAGCAAATAGGGACATACAGTTAACTGCCAAAATAAAGGAAACGGTAACATAGTGTCTTAAAAGGGCGTTGGGCCACCACTAGCCAGAACAGCTTCAATGCACCTTGGCATAGATTCTACATGTCTGGAACTCTATTGGAAGGATTCAACACCATTCTTCCATGCCAAATTCCATCATTTGGTGTTTTGTTGATGGTGGTGGAAAACGTTGTCTCAGGCGCCGGTCCAGAATTTCTTATAAGTGCTCAATTGGGATGAGATCTGATGACTGAAACGGCCATGGCATACATCATTTTCAAGCTCATCAAACCATTCAGTGACCACTTGTGCCCTGTGGTTAAGGGCATTGTCATCCTATTGGGGGCATAGCCATGGTATCAAAAATAATGCCCTGCCCAGCATTTTTATATATGACCCTAAGCATGATGGGATGTCATTTTTTTTAAATTAACTCAGAAACCACACCTGTGTGGAAGCACCTGCTTTCAATATAATGTGTATCCTTCATTTACTCAAGCATCTCCATTATTTTGGCAGTTACATGTACATGCCTAGTATACAGTGCATTCGGAAAGTATTCAGACCCCTAGACTTTTTCCACATTTTGTTACGTTACAGCCTTATTCTAAAATGTATTAACACATTTTTTCCCCTCATCAATCTACATACAATACCCCATAATGACAAAGCAAAGTTACATAAGCATTCAGACCCATTACTCAGTACTTTGTTAAAGCACCTTTGGCAGAGATTACAGCCTCAAGTCTTCTTGGGTATGATGCTACAAGCTTGGCACACCTGTATTTGGGGAGTTACTCCCATTCTTCTCTGTAGATCCTCGCTCTGTCAGGTTGGATGGGGAGCGTCGCTGCACAGCTATTTTCATGTCTCTCCAGAGACGTTCGATCGGGTTCAAGGTCCTGAGAGCTCTGGAGCAGGTTTTCATCAAGGATCTCTTTGTGCTTTGCTCCATTCATCTTTCCCTCAATACTGACTGGTTTCCCAGTCCCTGCCACTGAAAAACATCCTCACAGCATGATGCTGCCACCACCATGCTTCACCGTAGGGATGGTGCCAGGTTTCCTCCAGACGTGATGCTTGGCATTCAGGCCAAAGAGTTCAATCTTGGCTTTATCAGACCAGAGAATCTTGTTTCTCATGGTCTGAGAGTCCTTTAGGGGCGTTAGAGCGTTGGACTAGTAACCGAAAGGTTGCAAGATCGAATCCCCGAGCCGACAAGGTACAAATCTGTCGTTCTGCCCCTGAACAAGGCAGTTAACCCACTGTTCCTAGGCCGTCATTGAAAATAAGAATTTGTTCCTAACGGACTTGCCTAGTTAAATAAAGGTAAAATAAATAAATAAATAGGTGCCTTTTGGCAAACGCAAAGCAGGCTGTCATGTGCCTTTTACTGAGGAGTGGCTTCAGTCTGTCCACTCTATCACAAAGGCCTGATTGGTGGAGTGCTGCAGAGATGGTTTTCCCATCTCCACAGAGGAACTCTGGAGTTCTGTCAGAGGGACCATCGGGTTCTTGGTCCCCTCCCTGACCAAGGCCCTTCACCCCGATTGCTCTGTTTGGAAGAGTCTTGGTGGTTCCAAACTTCTTCCATTGAAAAATTGTGGAGGCCACTGTGTTCTTGGGGACCTTCAATGCTGCAGACATTTTTTGGTACCATTCACCAGTCCATTGCCTGGACACATTTCCAAATCATGTCCAATCAATTTAATTTACCACAGGATGATCAATGGAAACAGGATTCACCTGAGCTCAATTTCGAGTCTCATAGCAAAGGGTCTGAATACTTATGTAAATAAGTTATTTGTTTTTATTTGTAGTACATTTGCAAAAAATTCTAAAAACCTGTTTTTGCTTTGTCATTATGGGGTATTGTGTGTAGATTTAATACATTTTAGAATACGGCTGTAACGTAACAAAATGTGGAAAAAGTTAAGGGGTCTGAATACTTTCCGAATGCACTGTACACCACCACCTACGCATGGCACGTAGCCTAGATGTAAGAGAGACAGTTGCTGGTTCAAGACCCAGGCCAGGAGATTACAGAAATGGGAAGTGAACTGGCACCTGGAGGGCTGCTGGTATCTGATCCCAGGTCCTAACCACTGCCTTTGTGCCCTAGAACAAGACTGTTAACCCAAAAGTGCCTCCCATCCAGGGATGCTGCACCGTGACTGACCATGTGCCTCTCAACAACAATATGGTAGTATCTTTATTATATTCTATTACGAGAAACCTTCAAATATATGAAATTGCGTTTTAGTGGGCCTATTCATTCGTTACCAGTGTGTAACAGTACCTAACTGAACTTCAAAGGTACATTTCAAGGCCGTCCAACTCTACTGAAAAGTCACAGCAGCTGAGCAGACGGGCGGTGGGACCCTGTGACGTAGCGTTTACAGACCGCTCGCGCTGTTTACAGTTTGATCATTTGGTGGCATGAATTATCAAACATCAAGCACTAAATGGCCATAGACGTAATTTCGGCAATTATGAGGAAAGAACTTCTGTGACACAGGTGAGTCGCTCATTTCTATTCATGCATGCATAAAGTCAGTTGGCTATTTATGTTTGCAGATGTTCAATCATTTGCTTTCTTCGCAGTCAACAATATTCATGTTAACTCGTTCGTTTGTAATTACACGAAACAATGTTTTCAATGTCTGATTTGAGCACTGATCTGCAAACAGTTAGGCTAACAAATCCCTGCAGCTTGTTTTACATTTAATCGGTTCGTAGGCTACACTCGATTTTAGAAGGATCTTACATGTAAAGTTTACAAAAGTTAGGCTACTTTTTCCCCCCCAAATCCCATGTCACATACAGCCACACAATTCATTTCGCTACTTGAGCAGTCTTTTGAAGGTTCACTATTGCCCTCTAAAATGTTGTTGTTTATCCTGTTAAGTCTAGTTATCCTGTTTCAAAGTAGCCAATAAAGTATATCAAATGGTTGTTCTATTTCAGTGACTGCAACGGATGCAGTTTTCACTGCGATTTTGTCAGAAATCCAATGATTTGAAACAGTGTTAATCTCATTCCTTGTTTAGCAAATATTTTGTATATTTTTGGCAGCTGAAACATTGTAGCCGACTCACTGTTTGTAACATTGTAGTCTATAACAACGTGACAATAGTGCAACAAACTTTTAACTAAACTAAGCGCAATAAAAGTAGTCTCTAAAAATGAAATTCCCTAACTTTGGGCGTTGAATAAGGCTAGTACAGAGAGTATATATTTAATCTGCATTTCAATAACAAACTTCGAGGCCTGAGCCATCTGAAGCCTGGAGACTCCCTTGAATCACGGAGCCCGTGTAGTGATGTTATCAGGGCGAGGGAGAAAACAACAACTCGGCAATATACTACAATACCATCCACTCCTTTGTGTTTTTGGATCAAACGTTAGGCAATGGTGCACGGACATGAGCTCAGTCAGGCGTTATTGAAGTTCAGACCTCATATTTTACATAAAACCGAGTCAAAAAACGTAGCTGCTTCCAAGCGGATATGAACATCTATTTTTAACCTCCCAAATTCTGTCTGTTCAATCTGCCTCTGTCCTGACAACAATGAACCGGCTTTGTAAAATATTTTGTCTCCGCATTCCATCATTGAGATAATGTGATCCCTTCATAGGTCTACCGTTATTAGCCTAGGCCCTAATGATAAGTAAATATGTGCTTATGTAGGCCTATTTATCAATTATAAATATGTAATGAATTTATTCTCACAATTTAAATTAAAGTTTAATATAGCACAAATATAGTATTTTTGGTAAGGGAAAGCTAGGCGATATCGCTATGGAAAATGGCAATAATAGGTATGATGACATTGCCTGGGGTTGTGGTGGTCAATGTCACACATTCGCCTTCCACCGAGAAATCACATGATTGCCCCATCAAGTCGATACGAGTCGGTTCCTCTTTCCGCGTGAGTGCTGCTGGCTGCTGCGTAGACCAATTTAATAAACTGAAGTCATCTGACTCTCATAAGTCAATCTACACACACACCAAATGGATCTGATGAGTTGAATAGTTTTTATTTCTAAGGGTGGCAAAGTAGACTAGACTTGGCTGTATAGCTCCACTTCTGTCCCTGAAAACTCGTTCACCTGTTTCATCGCTATTCAGTAGATCTACTGTATGTTTCAGTGGTTGACTAACTCGACTTTCAACAGTGAATGGATATTGATGTTCAAGTTTGTCAGTGTGTGTGTGTCTCTCTCTCTCTTTCCATCTCCTCCCTCATCTCTTGTCAGTAGCTTTAGTGCTTTACACATGATGGCAAGATTGCACATTGGCATGTGTGTTAGTCACTTTCAACTCTGTACACTCTCTTTTACAGTTCTATTCAATAGTCCTGGGCTTAATAAACTGGGACCAAAAATGGATATGTATGTGTATATTTATGTGAATTATTTGGGTGTCAATATGTGCCGGTTCCTGTGTTTGTAAAGGGTATATGTGTATTAATCACCACCTCTATCTCCTCATAGTGTAAATGGAGTCATCGCGAGGCTCTGGGGGTCTCTCCCGCGAGTACAAGCTGGTGATGCTGGGAGAGGGGGGAGTGGGGAAGAGCGGTGAGTACACACACACACACTCAGAATTACACTTAACTGTACTCTTCACTCTTACTTAGTGCATGTCTTTGTTTCTGTCTTGCTCCTGTTTTTTACGTATTATCTCTGACTTCGACTATTCTTCTTCAACTCGGTCTTGATTTACATTACTTTTCCTAATGTCCTCTTGTTTTTTTTATGAGTGAGATGTGTGGGTGTTTGTATGTGAGAGAGACACACACACACACACACCCTCCAAGTGCAGTCAGGCAGTCAGAGTTCTCGTAAGCATGGGCGTTGGCTGCCTTCTACGGCAGTCTGGGGTGCCTTTTGGGTGCCTGTTGTCAGGAAGACGCATCAGTGCCTAGCAACCGCCTTCCTCTTCTTGGCTACTGTTGCTGTGGAGACTGGCAGAGTTCACCTGGTATAGGTGCACAGCAAAGTAGTCAAAACATCGGAGAGGGAGGATACAGAGGGATGAAGGGAGAGATGGGTCATAAAAACAAGCGTCATTCTGATTTCATCTGTGCAAGTTATCGTCATGGAAACTAGAGTGGGTGTACACTGATGCTGCGGAGGTGTGTGTGTGTCTGTGTGTTATCTATGTGCGTGAACCACTGCATGCCTGGAGGAAGAACAACAACGAGACGAGAGGGAGGGGAAGTGTGTGTGTGATACAACCTGGGAAATGTAATAGTCTCCCATATAGAGGGATTATGACGTCAATAGCACCCTTTCTTTCTCTCTCTCTTTCTTCCACTCTGTTTTCTGATCTTCTGTAGTTTGTTTCTGATTTCTCCTTTTTGGATTATTGATGCAGTGCCTATGAAGCTTGTTAAAACTTAACTCTCTTTCTCTCTCCTCAGCTATTATAATGCAGTTTATCAGCCACAGGTTCCCTGAAGACCATGACCCCACCATAGGTGAGAGTGCTTGGTCTCTGATCAAAATACGGCGACTCCTATTTGCTCAAATTTGGCGTCCTAAACCACACCAAAAATGAGCCACCCTTTGCCTAGAGGACAGCTTTGCACACTCTTGGCATTCTCTCAACCAGCTTCACCTGGAATGCTTTTCCAACAGTCTTGAAGGAGTTCCCACAAATGCTGAGCACTTGTTGGCTGCTTTTCCTTCACTCTGTGGTCCAACTCATCCCAAACCATCTTAATTGGGTTGAGGTCGGGTGATTGTGGAGGCCAGGTCATCTGATGCAGCACTCCATCACTCTCCTTCTTGGTCAAATAGCCCTTACACAGCCTGAAGGTGTGTTGGGTCATTAACCTGCGTCTCACAAAGATGCGATGGTTGGAAACAAAAACCTGAAATTTGGACTCATCAGACCAAAGGACATATATTTCCACCGGTCTAATGTCCATTGCTGGTGTTTCTTGGCCCAAGCAAGACTCTTCTTCTTATTGGTGTCCTTTAGTGGTGGTTTCTTTGCAGAAATTCGACCATGAAGGCCTGATTCACGCAGTCTCCTCTGGACAGTTGATGTTGAGATGTGTCTGTTACTTGAACTCTGAAGCATTAATCTGGGCATAATTTATGAGGCTGGTAACTCTAACAAACTTTTCCTCTATAGCAGAGGTAACTGCTTTGCTATATCTTGGCCAGGTCGCAGTTGTAAATGAGAACTTGTTCTCAACTGGCCTACCTGGTTAAATAAAGGTGAAATAAAAAATAATAATAAAAAAACTCTGGGTCTTCCTTTCCTGTGGCGGTCCTCATGAGAGCCAGTTTCATCATTGCGCTTGATGGTTTTTGCGACTGCATTTGAAGAAACTTTCAAAGTTCTTGAAATTTTCCGTATTGACAGACCTTCATGTCTTAAAGTAACGATGGACTGTCGTTTCTCTTTGCTTATTTGAACTGTTCATTCCATAATATGGACTTGGTCTTTTACCAAATAGAGCTATCTTCTGTATACCACCCCTACCTTGTCACAAGACAACTGATTGGCTCAAACGCATTAAGAAGGAAAGAAATTCCATAAATAAACTTTTAACAAGGCACACCTGTTAATTGAAATGCATTCCAGGTGACTACCTCATTAAGTTGGTTGAGAGAATGCCAAGAGTGTGCAAAGCTGTCATTAAGGGAAAGGGTGGCTACTTTGAAGAATCTAAAATCTAAAATATATTTTGATTTGTTTAACATTTTTTTGGGTTACTACATGATTCCATATGTATTTCATAGTTTTGATGTCCTAACTATTAATCTACAATGTAGAAAATAGTAAAAATGTAAGAAAAACCCTTGAATGAGTAGGTGTGTCCAAACTGTTGACTGGTACTGTATTTACATACACTGAGTGTACAAAACATCAGGAACACCTTCCTAATATTGAGTTTCACCCCCCTTTGCCTTCAGAAAAGCCTCAATTGGACTACATGGTGTCAAAAGTGTTCCTTAGGGATGCTGGCCCATGTTGACTCCAATGTGTTCCACAGTTGTGAATTTGGCTGGATGTCCTTTGGGTGGTGGACCATTCTTGATTCACAGCATGAAAAACTCAGCAGCGTTGCTGTTCTAGATACACTCAAACCGGTGCGCCTGGCACCTACTACCATACCCCGTTCAAAGGCACTTAAATCTTTTGATTTGCCCATTCACCCTCTGAATGGCACACATACAATCCATGTCGCAATTGTCTCAAGGCTTACAAATCCTTCTTTAACCTGTGTTCTCCCCTTCGTCTACACTGATTTGAAGTGGATTGAACAGGTGACATCAGTAAGGCAACACCTTGATTCACCTGGTCAGTCTGTTATTGGAAAGTGCAGGGGTCACGCGGCCGTGGCTTGCTATATAAAGCAAGCAGACAGGCATCGAGGCTTTCAGTTACTGTTCAATTTAACATTAGAATGGGCAAAACTAATGACCTAAGCGACTTTGAGCGTGGTATGATCATCGGGGCCAGGCACGCTGGATCCAGTTCCTCTAAAACCGGCCGCCTTCCTGGGCTTTTCACGCACGGCAGTGTGTAGGGTTTCCCGAGAATGGTGCGACAAACAAAAAATCCAGTCAGTGGAAGTCCTGTGGGCAAAAGAGAATGGCAAGAATCGTGCAAGGACGTCACATTGCTTGCTTAGCGAGTACCACTTCCTCCCGTTTCGGCCCATACCTGGTGCGAACTCGGGACCTCTGACATGTGACTGCCCTACTGAAGCGTCTTACCAGTCGGCGCTATGTGAAAAGCTAGCTATTTGCTGGCGCAATGGGCATACTTCAGGCTGAGGAGTAAGTTTCACACACCCCCATGTGCTACACTAACAGGCAAGCCACGAACAGACAAATAACGGCGCTGTACAACAGTGGTATGCAGAACGGCATCTCGGGACGCACAACTTGTCGATTGTTGTCACGGATGGGCTACTGCAGCAGACGACCACACCGGGTTCCACTCCTATCAGATAAAAACAAGAAGAAGCGGCTTCAGCGGACACGCAATCACCAAAACCGGACAGTTGAGTCTGACAAATCCCGGTTCCTGTTGCATCATTCAATGGCAGAGTCAGGATTTGACATAAGCAGCATGAGTCTATCCTGCCTGGTGTTAATGGTACAGGCTATTGGCGGTGGTGTACCACCGTCCAGTTTGCAGCAACTGTGTGATGCCATCGCGTTAGCGTAGACCAACATCCCTGTGGAACGTGTCTGACTTGTATAATCCATCACCTGAATAATTCAGGCTGTTCTGGAGGCAAAGGAAGGTCCGACCCAGTACTAGATGGGTGTACCTAATAAACTGGCTGGTGAGTAGATAGATGTAACTGCCAGAATAATGGTAACAGTTGAGTAAATGTGGGATACAAAGTATATTGAAAGCAGGTTCTTCCACACAGGTGTGGTTCCTGAGTTAATTAAGAAATGAACATCCCATCATGCTTAGGGTCATATATAAAAATGCTGGGCAGACCATTATTTTGGCTACCATGGCTATGCCCCAATAGGATGACAATGCCTCCATCCACAGGGCTCTGAATGGTTTGATGAGCATGAAAATGTTAACCATATGCTATGACCGTTCTCAGTCACCAGATCTCAACCCAATTGAACACTTATGGAAGATTCTAGAGCAGCGCTTGAGACAGCGTTTTCCACCACCATCAACAAAACTTACTGAAGGAGGGAACGAGGTATAACATACTACGGGGAGTCAACAGCCAATAATATTCACTTGAAAAACTGAAATCACGCCTAACGGGCCAATGGATGCCGAGGCCCACCCTCGGATGCCCCGCCTTCCTGGCTATAATACCAGGGCTCACATCCATTTCCTCAATTCAGAACTGTTTTTCAGCGAGCACAAATCCCCTGACGTGTGTGGCCAAAATATGTTCTACCTCGTTCCATTCTTCAGGGAACATTAGTTATATTAATAACTATGTTCCCTTTCAGTCGGTTACTCTGTATAACATACTATGGGTACATACAATCACTCCCCAAGCCGACTCAGAGGGTACCAAACAAGGAGGCCCACGGCACCCCAAGCACACACAGGTTCCACCGGCTCCAAAAAGGGGTTACAGAAGTCAGAAGTTTCCTCTAATACTTACCTGAGAAGCCTGAACTGTCAGAGCCCCATATAGGGTATAGACCCCATGGTTCCAAGAACAATACTTACCTTGCGAGCATGAAATGTCAGAACTCATACAAGGAACTGCAAGTCCAAAACAAGAGAACACCTGGCGTGACTTGATAAAGCCCACATGCACGCTGCATAGCATCGACCAGAGTCGATGAACCACGGCCTATGACGTAACTACACAATTATCT
This sequence comes from Salvelinus namaycush, assembly GCF_016432855.1. Classification (NCBI taxonomy): domain Eukaryota; kingdom Metazoa; phylum Chordata; class Actinopteri; order Salmoniformes; family Salmonidae; genus Salvelinus; species Salvelinus namaycush. The sequence continues at coordinate 11,206,976 of NC_052338.1, forward strand.
TGTATAGCCATTAAAATACCACTCAATGTCTCTCCCAGAGGATGCATACAAGACACAGATCCGCATCGATGATGAACCAGCCAACCTAGACATCCTGGATACAGCAGGACAGGTAACTTCCTCACAAAGGGCTTCCATTAAAACGTCACGCCTCCATCTCATTCTCGATAGTCTAATTTGGCTTCCTCGCCTCCTCTCCTTCCTCTACTGATCTGTAAACATAGGATAGGTGAAAGCAATAGGGAAAAAACACCTTGGAAGGACTGGGAATTTGCTTTCATCTGTCTAGTTTTTTCACATTAGATCAGATAGAGGAGGGAAAACCCTCTCCCTCTATCCCGATGCTCACTTTCCTATAAAATTAATAATTTCTGACTGTCTGTTCCTGTCTCTCAATTACATTCAATTCAATCATTCTTATTAGCATGATCACTTATCATTGGCAATGTAAGATAATTATTTATCAAAGCAAACCCAGAAGAACATATCTCCCCTTCATTGTCATGACATCCAAGTCTTTACTCTTCTCAACTTCTATTTAAGCAATGCTCACACAATCTACTCCCTTCTTTTACTTACATAATATGTCTTTCTCACCCACTCCCCGCACCGTGTCTTTGCCTATCTGACTCATGCATAGACTCATGCATGGCTCACTTATGATGTTAGTCATGTTCTATATATGGTCATGTACATGTTCTATAATACATGCCCATGACTGGGTTTGTTAATACCGGACCAAATTCAGGGAAGTGTCCACACACAGGGCATTGTGTTTAGAGAGCTAATGCTTTGAGTGACCTAGACAGTCCACTGTCTCAAGTGACCCTTAACTTCTGAGTAATCTAAATTCAAATATTTTTTATGTTCTTCCTCTAGTAGCTTGTAGGACAGACAGACCGATGTATTGGTGTACACACACCAATACACCGATACACCGATGTACACAGGTGTACACACACACACTCTCGCTCACACTCATACCAGTACATGAATGTGTGGGTGTATGTGCAGCATCTGCATATGTAATGTTATCTAAGTATTTTGCTGTTATCCTTTCTGTACCAGTCCTTAATCACTCGCTCCACTTTTGCCTCTTTCTTTCTCCAACACACACACACGGCCCTCTCCAGGCGGAGTTTACAGCCATGCGGGACCAGTACATGCGGGCGGGCGAGGGCTTCATCATCTCCTACTCCATCACAGATAGGCGGAGCTTACAGGAGGCGCGCCAGTTCAAGCAGCTCATTGACCGTGTGCGCCGCACCGCCAACACACCAGTGGTACTGGTGGGCAACAAGTCTGACCTGACCCATCTCAGACAGGTGAGAATTGTGGGAAGGAAGGAGGGAGGGGGAGAGGGATGCACATTGGTAGTCTTGGCACTAAAGTAGGTTTTGCCCACTATCTGGCGGCATTAAAATCTTACTACTATTCAAAAGGCCTATCTTTACACATTTACTGGGAGATTTACAGATTGCCTGTCTGACTGGTATGATAAATCTATAGATTCCCCGGTAAATGGAGACAGGGAATCTGTAGATATACAAAGGAGACGGGGAATCTGTAGATTTACAAAGGAGACGGGGAATCTAGATTTACAAAGGAGACGGGGAATCTAGATTTACAAAGGAGACGGGGAATCTGTAGATTTACCAAGGAGACGGGGAATCTGTAGATTTACCAAGGAGACGGGGAATCTGTAGATTTACCAAGGAGACGGGGAATCTGTAGATTTACCAAGGAGACGGGGAATCTGTAGATTTACCAAGGAGACGGGGAATCTGTAGATTTACCAAGGAGACGGGGAATCTGTAGATTTACCAAGGAGACGGGGAATCTGTAGATTTACCAAGGAGACGGGGAATCTGTAGATTTACCAAGGAGACGGGGAATCTGTAGATTTACCAAGGAGACGGGGAATCTGTAGATTTACCAAGGAGACGGGGAATCTGTAGATTTACCAAGGAGACGAGGAATCTGTAGATCCACACACTTACCGTAACATATACATCATGACTCTGTTTGGTACATATACTGTATATAACAATTGTCTCATGTCTGTAGGTTTTATCTGTATACTGGCTTTCAACATGGTATTTCCCTCCACTCCACTAGGTGTCAGTAGAGGAGGGGAAGGAGCTGGCCAGGGAGTTCCAGTGCCCCTTTTTCGAGACCTCTGCTGCATTTCGCTACTACATCGACGAGGTTTTCGCCGCCCTGGTCCGCCAGATTCGCCAACGCGAGGCCGAGTCGGTCCGCGGCAGTGAGAGGAAGAACAGGAGGAACCACTCGTTCTGGAGCCGCATGCGATCCACCTTCCACAAGAAACAACACTCCGAGCACTGAGAGAGGGGCACTGTGGGATACGACAGTCCTCCAGTGGTACCCTTACAGCCCCAATTCCTAGTTCCAACTCCCACGAGGAGACTAATGACTCTTGTCCGAGTTAGATTATGAGTGTTTGCAACGGCAACTAAACTAACAATTGTTACTGAAGAGATTAGCCTCTTGTGCGCATTAGAGAAGGCAGGAACCATGCTGATGTACCGTATGCTCATTGTGCTGCAATTTGGGTCTGGCTTTTAACAACAGCCGACGTTAGCATTTTAGTATCCAATGAAACCAATTGACTGTAGTGTTTAATATTTAAAAAATGCTGAGACAGCGTGGGGTTTGCCTGAAGTTACAACATTTATCTTTGATGGAGAGCCAGAGATGAGACGTTTAGGTGAAACTATGTAGGGAGGGAAGGGGTTGCGGTCCTGAAGAGATGGAGGGATGGGCGCTTGAAGAGAGGTAGATATTATGGGGAATTGCAGAGGGGAAGGGAGCAAAGACTAGGCTGAGAAGGTCATACAGTAGGTAAAGTGGCAGGTATTGAGGAGTGAGCTTGAAGTTTGATTTAAAGGCGGTTGGGAAATGCGAAGGGGTATGAGATGTGAGTTTGAAGATTAGAGGGAGAGTCCCAAAGGATGTGGAGTATCTTGCCAGCCAAGGAAATGGAAAGAATGAAAAGATTGTAATATAGAAGATGATGAAAACAAGATGTTCTGATAGCATTGAGGTTCCTCTCCATTTCAACTGAAAAGCCTTCATGGGTTATTGCTTTGTGTTTGTAAGCTGACCAGCCTGTACTCAGGGCTGGTGCCATGTTGCAGTGGGAATACTTTAACAGTTGTGAACTGAGTTGCAGAGGATATTTAATACACAGGTGGTGTTGATGTTGACAAGACATTACTGTGCAGCATTACCTAATATGGTCCACTAGAATGGAATTTGATGGGCGTAGCTGGCATTTTAATTTTGCTCCGCCTACAACAGGTTTGTCATCATACAATGTTTTATAGTGTTTCAGTAAATAGCGATAATGCCAAGTACAGTACCTCTCCAGAGTGTTTCACACTCCTTTATTACCCCCTGACCTGTAGTACAACGGTTGTGCACTTATTATTTCAGCACTCCGTGGATCTGGTAGTGCCACATATGGGAGTATATTATGTTTTGTGTTTGTTTTATTCCTCTTGATCATGATTGTTTTCCTTAATTTATTTTCTATTAACACACTAAAATAAAATGTACTGCCATTTTTTTCCAAATTGGTTGTGTGTTTTGTCTGGCCTCTGTGTGTGTGAGTCACCCCCATGTGGCGGTATGAGGTTCCGCAGCAAATATAATCCACGGTAATGAGTCTTGGTTTGACTGTTGTGTTTGAATAACTACAATCGTTCGTTTTCATTTATGCTATCGCTTATACAATAGCGTGCTGCGCAAAAAAATCACGAATCGACTAATGCCATGAACAATACAATCAATATGCTGTGCACGAACTTCCTATCAGTTAAGTTACGTAGCTAATGATTACCCTGGGAAAGGTCTTTCGCTATTGTGTCCCTCCGCTGTTTCCGTCCATGGGTAAAGGTGATGTGAAGCTAACTCCTTAGCACTTTTAAGTAAAAAATAAATCTACATTTTACAAGCTGTTGGCAGACGTGTGGGGCACATTGTGGACATATTGAACTGTGTATATAGCATTGGGCTGCTCTTGCCAGAAGACGGTATAGAACGTTGCTAGCTAACAAAGCACAGGCCTAATCCACGGTTGCAAGTGAACGGAAGTGGTAGTCTACCTGTCGTGAGAATGGACTCTTGGGTTCGATTCAACTCGCAGAGCCAAGCCAAGGAGCGCGTTTTCAGGTACAGTAGCTAGCAAAAATGTCATATGAGAGTTGAGATTTCTCAAACAGTAGTATGTCATGTCAGAATCAGCTGGTAGGTTTCAAGTTAAATTCATTACACGAATACAGTAGCTAGGGAGTTTAGTCCGCTAATATTAGCTAGCTAGCACGAAAGTTAGCAGTCAATGTAAACTGATATCCATGAGCATACAAAATATGAATGTTAGAGGACGAAAAAATACAAATAACAAAAAATGTATTTATAAAAAAGTCGGTTTTGGGCTGCAGTTGTCACTGCCTGCTTGCCCGTTTTATTGGGTAAATTACTGCGCCACAGCTGATTTTTGGATTCGAATTGAGGGGGTCTCATGCACAATGCTAATGTCCAGCCTTTCCTTATCAAGTGGGCATAGTCCCAATTAAATTTAGTATTATACTGATGGCTAGCTACATGAAAGTACCAGTTGCCCTTGACATGAAAAACATTGTGCCCAAGTTATTCATCACAAGATGTAAACTATGACTAAACTATAGTAAAATAGATATAATCAGATTTTGACACGCATTCATTTTCTGTGTTCACACAGGGCTGCACAGTATGCCTGTACGTTGCTAGGCTACACTCTCCAGAAGGGTGGGTCAGGTGTTGAGCTCCTGAAGATGGTGAAACAACTGGAAACGCATATAAGCCTAACAAGGAAGTGTAAGTCAATGTTTGTAAATCAATGCGGCACATCTGTGTCTCAGGATTATGGCTCAGGCTTACTCTCCATTGGTATTTCACTGTGCCTCAATTCAGTTTCCTGGGTCTCACATCTCTCTCTCCAGTGATGCGTCTGGGGAACTCTGCAGAGGCTGTAGAAGCAGCGAAGCGTGCGGTGCACCTCTCAGACAGCGTGCTACGTCTCTGCCTGACCGTGGCCCACCTTAACAAGGCCATGTACTTCGCCTGTGACAACGTGCTGTGGGCTGGCAAGGCGGGCCTCCTGCCCAAACTGGACCAGGACAAGTGGAGCCAGAGATCCTTCAGGTGACTTATAATTGGGAACCTTAAGCCCTAAACTGTATTGGGAGTCGGTGTATTTGAGTTGTCCTATTATTGGCAGTTGTTACCTACATTCTCTCCCTAGAGCTACACTACGTGATCAAAAGTACGTAGACAGCTGTTCGTCGAAAATCTCATTCCAAAGTCATGTGCATTGATATGGAGTTGGTCCCACCTTTGCTGCTATAACACCCTCCACTCTTCTGGGAAGGTTTTCCACTAGATGTTGGAACATTGCTGCGGGGACTTGCTTCCATTCAGCCACAAGAGCATTAGTGAGGTCGGGCACTGATGTTGGGCAATTAGCCCTGGCTCGCAGTCTGCGGGCCAAAGGTGTTCGATGGAATTGAGGTCAGGACTCTGTGCAGGCCAGTCAAGTTCTTCCACACTATTTCTGCATGGGGGTATTGTCATGCTGAAATAGGAAAGGGTCTTTCTCAAACAAAATCATCTAGAATGTTATTGTTTGCTGTATCGTTAAGATTTCCCTTCACTGGAACTAAGGGGCCTAGCCCAAACCATTATTCCTCCTCCACCAAACTTTACCGTTGGCACTATGCATTGGGGCAGGTAGCGTTCTCCTGGCATCCACCAAACCCAGATTCGTCCGTCTGACTGCCAGATGGTGAAGCGTGATTCATCACTCCAGAGAACGCGTTTCCACTGCTCCAGAGTCCAATGGCGGCGAGCTTTACACCACTCCAACCGACACTTGACATTGCGCATGGTGATCTTAGGTTTGTGTGGCTGCTTTGCCATTGAAACCAATTTCATGAAGCTCCCAACTAACAGTTGTTGTGCTGACTTTGCTTCCAGAGGCAGTTTGGAACTCGGTAGTGAGCATTGCAACCGAGGACAGACGCTTTTTACGCGCTTCAGCACTTGGCGGTCCTGTTTTGTGAGCTTGCGTGGCCTACCACTTCGCGGCTGAGCCGTTGTTGCTCCTAGACGTTTTCCACTTCACAATAATAGCACTTACAGTTGACCGGGTCAGCTCTAGCAGGACAGAAATTTGACGAACTGACTTGTTGGATAGGTGGTATCCTATTACAGAGCTCTTCAGTAAGGCCATTCTACTGCCTATGTTTGTCTATGGAGATTGCATGGCTGTGTGCTCGATTTTATACACCTGTCAGCAACTGGTGTGGCTGAAATAACAGAATCCACTAAATTGAAGGGGTGCCGACTTATTTTTGTTTATATAGTGTATTTTCTATCACTTTCGTTCTCTAATTCTACCTCTAACTCACCCTCTTCTTTTCCCTCTGCCACTTTTTCTTTTGTTTGTCTTCTACATCCTCTCTTCCGGGCATGCACTATCTTTACTGTCTCATGTTTTACATTAATCTCTCTCTCTCACGCTCTTACACATTTCTCTCTCTACAGGTACTACCTCTTTGCCCTCATCCTCAACCTAACCCGGGATGCCTATGAGATCCGCCTGCTTATGGAGCGTGAGGCCCGCTCCTCCCACGGGGGGTCAAATGCTACCTGGACCTCCTCTCCTCCCTCTCCATCCCCCGAGAACGGAGACCTCTCCCACCCCCACCCCTCTTCCTCCTCCTTCCCTGTGGCCATATTACCCCTTCTGTCTGAACGCTTCGGCAGACAGTTCCACCTGCTGGGGACGGTGCTGCGCAGCAACCCACCGCTACTGCTGGACCTGCTGAAGAATGCATGCGACGTGTTTATCCCGCTGGACCGGCTGGGCATCTACCCTACCGGCCAGGGCTTCGTGGGGGCCTGCGGCCTGGCCTCCTCTATTCTCTCCATCCTCACCATCGTCCACCCCTGGCTCAAGCTCAAACCGTGAAGAAGCCAGAATTTTTGGTTGAATGTTCAAGCTCAAGTCGAACATTCCTCAAGCTCGAGCCTGGAAGGAGGCATTTTGGCAGAACGTTTTAGGTCCGCTGGTAGAAGTCTAGAAGTGCTGTTGTGTCTAAGGATGCAGCATGATGGGTCCTGTACACTGTTTGCTTGGAAAGTTTAGCAATTTGAGCAGATCAAGCTCAGATAAAGGTTGGTGGACTGAAACAGTAATATTTCGAATCAAAGAGAGAATTTGCAATTGAGCTTTGTATTGGAATTACATCTTTTGTATCTTGTTCATGCTCTAAAATGTTCAAACACTAAATTCCCCAAAAGCCATTTGGTTTGGTAGTTGAGAAGGACCTTCCCCATGCAAGTGTATAGTACACACACACACACACACAGAGTAGACGCATAAACACGAAGTCAAGTTCATGAAGTTTGTCAGTTGTGACCCAGGCTTTAAAGAAAAACGACCAAAAACTACATTTTGGTATTTGTTTCATTAGTCCATTGTTGATGTAGTCCCAAAATGTTTAAGATTTATAAATACAGAAATACAGCCTGTATGATACATTTATCATGATGCAAAATTCATCATACCGGGTGTATTTCTGTATTTTGAAAGTTAAACATTTTGGGACTATATCAACAATGGACTAATGAAACAAATACCGAAATGTAGTTTTTGGGTGGAGTTTTGTTTTAAAGTCTGGGTAAATCACAACTAACGGGCATTATGAAGTGCTACACAGCACAAAGAAAGCCAGAATGTCATTCAGTGGGTGGATACTCTGGGATTTTGACAATGATGGCCCTTTATCTACTTCCCCAGAGTCATGAACTGGTGGATTCCATTTTAATGAACTCACAAGCTGTTGGGAGCACATGACAAACCCAAGTATGTTGATGATCTATAATATCTTCTCAGATGATTGTGAGGAGCAGCTGTCTTGCATGTCTCAAGTCCAAACTTCTCTGTCAAAGGGGAGAGACCACGTCCACAAATACTACTAACTGTCCTCTTTCATAACTTGCACTTAGTTTATAACCTTAATTAGCATTTGAAATGGATCCTGGTCTCTATTAGGAAAGTGCTTCCACATCCCTATACGTACTGTTTCTGTCCTGTTAGTATTCAAAATGATACCATTGGATAGGATTATCTGTACCTACAGCATTGTTTTGGGAGATAGGCCTATTGTCCAATGTTATCCTTGAGGAACGCCGTACAGCTAGATATGTGGTACATCTTCCTCAGTTAATTAAAGCCATAACATAAGAAAGCTTTATTTCTATGAAGAGGTGCAATAAAATATTTTCTCATACCGGGTGTAAATGTTTAATAATAATGACTTTTGAGGTGAAGGGTCCTTTTATAAGCGGGTAAAGGGGACATTTATTGGCTTGTATAGGGAAGCAAACCAGTCGGCTGTGTTCTTGTGCTGATATGGGTAATATGTCCACATTAGAGTATTTTATTAACATTTATGCATGTGTGAAATGAATTATTGAGTTTACAGAGCCAGTGATTATGACAATTAAGTAAATGATTCAGCCAACTTGGGCATCTACTATTTCAGTCCATTTAACTATATCATTTGTTGAATTCACCCAAAAACAAATGATTTAGTCTACTTGTAAGTACTTTTGTTAAGCTACTTATGTCAATTTGTATAACTCAATTACATCAATATTGTGTATTAATGCCATGCCATTTAAAGCCACTGAACCGGATGCGAATTAAGCTATATTAGGTATTTAAGTTTATTCAGCTGCAATGACACAGCAGTGGGATAAAGCCATGCTATATTATTATTAAAAAAATGTTGTAACCTTTATTTAACTAGGCAAGTCAGTTAACAAATCCTTATTTACAGTGATGGCCTACCCCGGCCAAACCCGGACGACGCTGGGCCAATTGTGCGCCGCCCTATGGGACTCCCAATCACGCCGGATGTGATACAGCCTGGATTCAAACCTCTTGCACTGAGATTTTTTATTTAAACTTTATTTTAAACAAATTCTTATTTACAATGATGGTCTACCAGGGAACAGTGGATAAACTGCCTTGTTCAGGGGCAGAACGACAGATTTTTACCTTGTCAGCTTGGGGATTTGATCTAGCAACCTTTCGGTTACTGGCCCAATGCTCTAACCACTAGGCTACCTGCCACCCCAAATGCAGTGCCTTATACCGCTGCGCCCCTCAGGAGCCCAAAATCTTTCATACGGCTCATTTAAAACATTTTACTTTCTCCTCTATATATATATTCAACTGTTACAGTGCAACGAGAGCACTGTGCTGGAAGTCAAAATATGCCATTTGGTCTCTGGCTAGCTAGCAAAACAATTTCTTAATCGTTGTCCTTGACAGGCTAATTGTGGACATGATTTCTGGTATAATCTCCACTACTTTTGAGTCGAGTCACACTGTAGAGGTGTAACTGTTGATGATTCATAATCAAATAAAACTATAATAATCTATGGCTTTGTAAATAATCCAGTAAATAATATTTTAACTGTTTTGATGCGAATCGGAGCGGTTTGTTACAACCATTTTCCTCAGTGATTGAGAACATTTTTATAGCCATGTTTAACATCTTTGAAATCTTGTCTTGATGCTAATGTACTACCAGTGCTGAGGCTTGGCTGCTGTGTGGAGAAAAAGTTTTCACAAAATAAATGCCTTTGATTTAAGATCTGTTGGCTGAATCTGTATTGTAAGTGTTGACGGTTACTCCAGTGCTGTTGACTGCTATAACTCAAGCATTTTTACATTTCAGACTTTAGTAATTTAACAGACTCTGTTATCCAGAGCAATTTGCACTGAACAAAAATATAAACGCAACATGTAAAGTGTTGATCCCATGTTTCATGGGTTGAAATAAAAGATCCCAGAAATGTTCCATATGTACAAAAAGCTTATTTCTCTCAAATTTGGTGGACAAATTTTTCCTTTGCTAAAATAATCCATCCACCTGACAGGTGTGGCATATCAAGAAGCGGATTAAACAGCACGATCACTACACCGTTGCACCTTGTGCTGGGACAATAAAAGGCCACTAAAATGTGCAGTTTTATCACAAAACACAATGCCACAGATGTCTCAAGTTTTGAGGGAGTGTGCAATTCACGTGCTGACTGCAGCAATGTCCACCAGAGCTGTTGCCAGATAATTAAATGTTAATTTATCTACCATAAGCCGCCTCAACGTCATTTTAGAGAATTTGGTAGTACGTCCAACCGGCCTGACAACCGCAGTCCACATGTATGGCCTCATGTTGTACAAAATTCCTGGAAGCTGAAAATGTCCCAGTTCTTCCTGCATACTCACACCCCTACTTTTTTGAAAGGTATCTGTGACCAACAGATGCATATCTGTATTCCCAGTCATGTGAAATCCATAGATTAGGGCCTAATTCATTTATTTCAATGGATTGATATTAACTGTAATTTTGTAAAATCTTTGAAATTGTTGCATGTTGCGTTTAGATTTTTGTTTAGTATATAATCAGTGAGGACTTTGTATTGAGCCCTGGGGGACACCAGTAGCGAGACCATCCTTCAGCTTACTGATCTTCAGTAAAATTAAACGAAAACAACGTGGTGGATATTAACCAAGGTTTGAAATATCAACTGTCCAGTTACTTCACCTGTCCTGTTAATTTTCACATCAGTGCAGATAAAGGAAAATAGATGAGGAAAGGATGCCATTTTTATATTATTGACCTGCCCCTAATGGCAGACTTGAGTGTGGAGGAGGTGTGTGTAGGGTAGGCCATTCTTTAGCTCTATTTGGACAGGATACGTTTTACTGCGGGAGGTCAGGTAATGTAATTATGTGCACGAGCACAAATCAACACATCCGTAATTTTAGTCCTGTCCGAATCTGCCATGTCATACATTTTTACCAGGCAGGAATGTCATTAGCCCAGTCCTAAAGACCTACTGTTTTTCGGCAAACTCCAAGGTCCTCTGATAATACTTATCCCGAGCGAATCGTCATCCCTGTGTTTTGAGGGATATTACAGCGTTTAACAGGCGCTGCACCCAGTTTGGGTAAGAACATGGGGAAAAATGGATGCTTAAAACAAAGTGCTATGCACGTAGCCTACAGATTGATGATCTGTTTTGTCATATAATCAACTTTCCTAGTGCCATACTTCTCTTTTAAAAGACGAAGTGGACGATATTGTGCCAATGAATTGATAATTGATAAATTGCCAAATACGTCAGGTAATTACATGTCTGCGTAGGTTACAGTTCCTGGTTCTTACTGATATGCATTATTTTGACTTTCTCCAAACTGAAGGTCGTTAGGCTATCCCTAGACATTTGAAATATCTTCACGCCTAGAAGAGGCTCCAGGCTTCCATCATAACGGTCCATTGTGAATGAGGAAAAATGCTGGGGTAATAATTACATAACCGACATTCTATAGTAATACAAATCTGGTGCGAGCAGGGCTTAAATGAGAGTCCTTGATCTGAAACAGCAGTCTGAAAATGTTATCCCTGTTACCTTGAATGGAACATGTTGTGACTGGCCCCTCAGCACCACAGTGAAATAACCGTTAGGGTCCAACATGTATTGTATTCAGGAGATTATTGAGGAGCGTTCTATGTAGAGTAACGAATCATGCTAGCTCTATACATGAGAGTCAGGAGCAGTCATGGAAGCTCCATCATTCCACACTGTAGTTCTACCAATCTGTTTTATAGCCTCTGCATACGATACATAATGACTGATCCTATTTCTCTGAACAGGCCTCGAAACCACGCCAGGACCATCAGAAGCACCAACCCCGACAGTAGGTCCACCTAGTACAGGAGCAGTCATGGAAGCTTCATCAGTCTGACAGTAGGTCCACATAGTACAGGAGCAGTCATGGAAGCTTCATCAGTCTGACAGTAGGTCCACCTAGTACAGGAGCAGTCATGGAAGCTTCATCAGTCTGACAGTAGGTCCACCTAGTACAGGAGCAGTCATGGAAGCTTCATCAGTCTGACAGTAGGTCCACCTAGTACAGGAGCCGTCATGGAAGCTTCATCAGTCTGACAGTAGGTCCACCTAGTACAGGAGCAGTCATGGAAGCTCCATCATTCCACACTGTAGTTCTACCAATCTGTTTTATAGCCTCTGCATACGATACATCATGACTGATCCTATTTCTCTGAGCCTCTCTAGCCCCTCTCTGAACCTGGCATTCACCAAATTCTGTTTTCCCCCACAATTACACCCCCACAAGTTTTCCCCCACAATTACAGCACGTAACCTTCACATTGCTTCCACATTCATCGTAGTCATATTTCCCTCCGCACTTGGCACATATTTTCTTTCCTTTACACTGAGCAGCTACATCTCCCATTCTTTGGCATTTAAAACACTGCAGTGCATATGGTACAAATTCTTTAACATTGAAACTAAGGAATCTTATCTGTACTTTTCCCAGCAAGACTTTCTCAAATCTCAGCAACACTGATAAGCTTTCGCTTCTTTGACCCTCTTTCCTACTGATCAACCTTTTGGCCTCAATCACTCTTCCTCCCTTCACATGTTCTTTAATATCATCTGTGGACATATATATTGGGACCCCAGTGATGACTCCCCTCAATCTAGCGTAAACACCAGGGACATGGCTTTTAATCTTCTTCCCATTAAGCTTTACCATTTTCACAATCTTCTATTGCTGAGCCTGGCTACCACAAAATATGAACAATATACCATTTCCAATGAACCGAGCTAATTTCACTTCACGTACCCCTTTCTTTACGGCATTGGTTAGTCAGATAGGATGTAAATGAGGCCCTGTGGTCTCATCAAACACTATCACCACTTTCCACTCCAACACACCATTACTCTTGCTTCCTACCTTGGCTCCCTTTATGCTTTCTTTACTAGATGCTCCATTGCTTTCTGTATCATGATCTTTCTTCTTCTTATGTCTTTCCACTACCGACCATTCCGGTCCTTGACCCTCATCCTCCCGCTCCATATCATCAGAACTGACACCCATATTGTTTGCACTCCAGCACAGCTGTTGCTTCACCATCTTTTTCTCAATTTCCTCCATTTTGTCCGCACTACTCCCGGCCATTTCTGGCCTGTTCGTTCCTGTTGCTATCGCTGCCTCTCATTGGCCGACAGGACCCCAAAAATCCTTCTTTAACCTGTCTCCTCCCCTTCATCCACACTGATTGATGATCCCTTATTGACATCAATCAGTGTAGATGACACAGCTTTCACCTGGATTCACCTGCTCAGAGCAGGTGTTCCTACTGTTTTGTGCACAGTGTATACCCTACTGAAACAGTCTCCTTCATGCAGTCCCTCTTATCAACACAAGAGGACAGCCTTGTTCAGTTAATGCATGAAGGACAAACGACACAATTGGTTATTGTATAATGTTGCATATCTACTGTTATTTCAAATGTTTGACAATCAGATAAGTAATGTTAAGAATGGAGTGACATCCAACTCATCAGAATAGTATGCGGTCATAGTCCAATAGTGGTTCGGTCAGAGCAATGACTGCGAGCAATGTTGGGTTTAAAGAATAGCATATCAAATCAAATCAAATTTTGTTAGTCACATGCGCCGAATACAACAGGTGTAGACCTTACAGTGAAATGCTTACTTACGAGCCCCTAACCAACAATGAAGTTTAAAAAACCCCAGATAAGAATAAATAAATAAAAGCAACAAGTAATTAAAGTAATCAATGCGTGCATAGGTGCATGCATGTGGAAAAGTGTGTGAGTTTTTCCCAGGAATGATCAGACTATTATAGGTGAAAGGTAACTGTCAATATATGGTGATAAGCACTGCATTGGCCTGTATTTAACCTCGTAACTGTAACCCTCCCAGTAGACAAGAGTTCGGTGATGTCTGCAGATAACAGGTTAAAGGTCATATATATTAATTATGTAACTATTGGCCTATCTGTGTGCCAGAAATAGGGCTGAAGATCTTTTTTGTGAAATCACTGTCAGTATACTATATACAGTGTTGACTGCACAGTCAATCAATCATTTTTGAATGAATGTATTTTTAAAATGTATTAGGGCAAGTCTAAGGTAAAGCTTACAGGGTAAGTACAAGCTGAAACATGGCTGTATGTAGTAACAAGTAGTCACCAATTGTGTTGAATTATTTGAAGCAAGTACCATAAAAATTTCATTATTATCCCCATCATTTTTGCTTAAATAAAATATCCATTATAATCCCTGTATATTATAAAGTAGCAGCTGAAACAGTGTTACTACTTCTATGTAATAATGTGGATGAGATTATTGAGGTTGTTTTTTGGGGGGGGGGGGGGGGGTTGACTGAAGTTATCATGACAGTCTTTTACCTGCACTATCCTAAAGTTATTTGAAAGAGTTAGCAGGTACAGTGAGTGGCAGGTATTTACCCAAGGTCAAATAGAATGCATTACTGAGTACTGTATGCACATTTGTGATGATTACTGAGTGTCTGTAGACTTTACTGTGTGTGTATGCATGTGTGTTTTGTCACGTGTGTACAGTTTGTACAAACTTTTGTGATATTAAAACTGAATGCCTTGACAACATAATGGAAGGAACCAAATTGCGAACAATTCTGTGTGTCTTTGGTCACATGTTAGCAGAGTGTTTATGTACTGTATAAATCCATGTTTAGTGTGTTTGGACGAAGACCTTGAACAACACACTGCAAACATGAGAGTAGCTCATGTTTTTGTATGGCTATAATGTCAATTATAAACTGGGTGGTTGTGTCACGCCCTGACCTTGGAGATCTTTTTTTATGTCTCTATTTTGGTTGGTCAGGGCGTGAGTTTAGGTGAGCATTCTATGTCTGGTGTTCTATGTTGTTCTTTGTTTTGTATTTCTATGTGTTTGGCCTGGTATGGTTCCCAATCAGAGGCAGCTGTCTATCGTTGTCTCTGATTGAGAACCATACTTAGGTAATCTGTTCCCACCTGTGTTTGTGGGTAGTTGTTTTCTGTCTCTGTACCAGACAGAACTGTTTCGTGTTGGTCTATTTTTGTTATTTTGTCTTAGTGTTCTGAGTTAAAATAAATATTAACATGGACACTTACCACGCTGCACCTTGGTCCTCACCTTCTTCCACCAACAGTCGTTACAGGTTGGAGCACTGAATGCTGATTGGCTGACAGCCGTGATATATCAGACCGTATACCACGTTTATGCCAAAACATTTATTTTTACTGCTCTAATCACATTGGTAACCAGTTTATAATAGCAATAAGGCACCTCAGGGGTTTGTGGTATATGGACAATATACCACGGCTAAGTGCTGTGTCCAGGCACTCCTTGCTGCGTTGTGCGTAAGAACAGCCCTTAGCCGTGGTATATTGGCCATATACCACACCCCCTCGGGCCTTATTGCTTAAGTATATAAAATGTGTGTGATGTTCTGCGGGGACCTTGAATGACATAAGGACAGATGATGGCTGGCTAAATGGTTTTGTGTTGGCCTTTTTGTGTTTTTGTGCCTGTGCTCGTGTCTGTGGTTTATGTGTGTTTTTGTGCCTGTGCACGTGTCTGTGGTTCGGTGCATTATGTGTGTTTTTGTGCCTGTGCTCGTGTCTGTGGTTCGGTGCATTATGTGTGTTTTTGTGCCTGTGCACGTGTCTGTGGTTCGGTGCATTATGTGTGTTTTTGTGCCTGTGCACGTGTCTGTGGTTCGGTGCATTATGTGTGTTTTTGTGCCTGTGCTCGTGTCTGTGGTTCGGTGCATTATGTGTGTTTTTGTGCCTGTGCTCGTGTCTGTGGTTCGGTGCATTATGTGTGTTTTTGTGCCTGTGCACGTGTCTGTGGTTGGGTGCATTATGTGTGTTTTTGTGCCTGTGCACGTGTCTGTGGTTCGGTGCATTATGTGTGTTTTTGTGCCTGTGCACGTGTCTGTGGTTCGGTGCATTATGTGTGTTTTTGTGCCTGTGCACGTGTCTGTGGTTCGGTGCATTATGTGTGTTTTTGTGCCTGTGCACGTGTCTGTGGTTCGGTGCATTATGTGTGTTTTTGTGCCTGTGCACGTGTCTGTGGTTCGGTGCATTATGTGTGTTTTTGTGCCTGTGCTCGTGTCTGTGGTTCGGTGCATTATGTGTGTTTTTGTGCCTGTGCTCGTGTCTGTGGTTCAGTGCATTATGTGTGTTTTTGTGTCTGTGGTTCGGTGCATTATGTGTGTGTGGGGGTCTGAGTTGTCATGTCTATGTCTGCATGTGCGTCATACAGATGTACTGTATGTGTAGCTACCAACCAGCATCTGTTGTGTTTTGCATGTGATCATGTATGAGAGTTTGTAATTCTGTGAATCATAGTATAGGTGATATACAGTAGACGGAGATCATTAGTGTTCCTATGAAGTGCTAGTTTTCCCTCATGTGTACATGCAGTGGCTGTGTGTTTGTGCTTGTGTGAATGAGTACTTGCTAGGTGTGAGTGTGAGTCATTCCCCCTTCTGCTCTCTTACTTGTTTACATCAGTCTGAATCAGCAGCTGTTGATTACTCCTACGTTCGTTCATATTTTTAATTCCTTTCTCTCCGGTTCTTTCTCTCGCCCCCTCTCACTCTCCCTCTCTACTCCTGGCTCCCACTGTGTTATAATTATGTGCACATAGTTAAAGTACAAGGGAAAATAAATAAACATAAATATGGGTTCAAATCAAACTTTATTTGTCACCACCGCCGAATACAACAAGTGTCGACTTTACCGTGAAATGCGGGTTGGGTTGAATTTACACTGGTGTTTGTTCTTCACTGGTTGCCCTTTTTCTTCGCAGGTCACAAATATTGCTGCTGTGAGGGCACACTGTGGTATTTCACCCAATAAATATGTGAGTTTATCAAAATTGGATTTGTTTTGGAATAATTTGTGGGTCTATGTAATCTGAGTCTCTCTCTCTCTCTCTCTCTCTCTCTCTCTCTCTCTCTCTCTCTCTCTCTCTCTCTCTCTCTCTCTCTCTCTCTCTCTCTCTCTCTCTCTCTCTCTCTCTCTCTCTCTCTCTCTCTCATTCCTTTTAGAAAGTGCTAATCAGATGGCAGCCCTATTGTGTGTGTTCATGGATTCACTTTAGGGAGAAATGCAATAGCCCACTGTTTTTTACTGTAGCCATGTGTTGGACTTTTTATTTGGAATTCACCTGTGAAGTTGTCTCGGACTTTATTATTATTTCTTTGTTGTAGAGGAAGAACAGGAAACCATGTCATTGTCACAGAGCAGGGTGGGACAGGCTTGAACCTGGCACTGCCAGGCATAATATATAAAACAATACTTTAAGCTATAACTGTGAGTGTATTTGTACAGGTGTGTGTGTGTGCGTGTGCTAATTTACCCCCAATACCTCTTAAGTGTTCAAGTGAGTTCCCATGCCTTTGCATCCCTCAAGTGTGTATTTGCACCCACGTGCCATGATGGTGTGTGTGTGCATGTCTGTGTGTGTGTTTATTGTGTCCAAATGCATTTTTTTGTATGCTATATCCTATTTTACTTGTATATTTGTGTGTGAGTAAATATGTGTACGCCCATATCCTTATGCCACCTGTGAGTGTCTTTGTAATGCATTTCACCACTGCTGTGAGAGTTTTAGGGCCTAATTGACTTTTTACCCAATGGGATGATTCTAGCTGAAATTAATTGAATCCCAAAGACAATCAGATATGTGGCATGAGGACAAAGACAGTTCACCAAAAATGTAAATGGTTTCCATTCCTTAGAAGTGTTTATATTCCACAATACATCTCCCATGGATCCAATTAGCACCATGGTAGTTATTGTCCGTGCTAGCCTCCTGGGTTACACATAATGCAGTGCTATGCAGGGCTTGAACCAGCAACCTTGTAGCTAATTTCCCCCTAACATCGGACACCCCCTGACTTCGGACACTCTCTAGCGGTTGGAGGATTAAATTAACTAGAATGGCCTGGAAAATAACGGTACATTTTGCGACTAAAGACACCCTTCTAGCTAGCTGGCCACTGATTTTCATTACAGTTTATATAAATTCAGTTATATTTTGAGAGTTTTCAAAAAAAGTTATATATATTCACATTTTGTGGGACACGCTGTATTTTGTAAAACTTGACTGCGAGACAGACCACACATTTAATATCCAACTTTTTACCTAAATTATTCATACTCATTTATATGTTAGTATGAAACTGTCATCTACCTTCTCAAAACATAAGATTAATCTGTAAAACAAATGAGACATTATTTGGTTACAACACTGAAGATGTTGGTGAAGAACCATTTTTAAGAGTCTACAGGAGGGCGCAACAGGCTACGCAGTGAAAAGTTGACAGACAAGGCAAAACATTTTTACTGGAACGCTAGCCAACTAGTCAACTATCTAGTAAACACTTCGGATACGAGGTTGGTGTCTTTTTTTAAAACAAAATTAAACGGATATATCTTGTAAATGAACAAAATAGTAAGGTGGCCAGTAACTGGGGACCGTATGCCAAATCGCTTATCTGTCACACCCTGATCTGTTTCACTGTCTTTGTGATTGTCTCCACCCCCCTCCAGGTGTCACCCGTCTTCCCCATTATCCCCTGTGTATTTATACCTGCGTTTTCGGTTTGTCTTTTGCCAGTTCGTCAAGTCCTACCAGTGTGTTTCCTGTGCTCTAGTTTTTGTTTCTTAGGCCTTTGTGGTAGAGTGGCCAGACAGAAGCCACTCCTCAGTAAAAGGCACATGACAGCCCGCTTGGAGTTTGCCAAAAGGCACCTAAAGACTCTGACCATGAGAAACAAGATTCTCTGGTCTGATGAAACCAAGATTGAACTCTTTGGCCTGAATGCCAAGCGTCACGTCTGGAGGAAACCTGGCACCATCCCTACAGTGAAGCATGGTGGTGGCAGCATCATGCTGTCGGGATGTTTTTCAGCGACAGGGACTGGGAGAGTAGTCATGATCGAGGCAAAGATGAATGGAGCAAAATACAGAGATCCTTGATGAAAACCTGCTCCAAAGCGCTCAGGACCTCAGACTGGGGCGAAGTTGCACCTTGCAATAGGACAATGACCCTAAGCACACATCAAAGACCAATGCTGGAGTGGCTTCGGGGAAAGTCTCAATGTCTTTGAGTGGCCCAGCCAGAGCCCGAACTTGAACCCAATCGAACATCTCTGGAGAGACCTGTAAATAGCTGTGCAGCAACGCTCCCCATCCAACCTGACAAAGCTTGAGAGGATCTGCAGAGAAGAATGGGAGAAACTACCCAAATACAGGTGTGCCAAGCTTGTAGCGTCATTCCCAAGAAGACCAGAGGCTGTAATCACTGTCAAAGGTGCTTCAACAAAGTACTGAGTAAATGGTCTGAACCTGTTTTTGCTTTGTCATCATGGGGTATTGCGTGTAGATTGATGAGGGAAAATATTAATTTAATAAATGTTAGAATAAGTCTGTAACCTAACAAATGTGGGAAAAGTCAAGGGGTCTGAATACTTTACCGAAGGCACTGTACATGTAGGATCCTCACAAGACTCGTCTGAAGGTAGCCTGGTTGTAATGGCTGTCTTCAGGTGAAAGAGAGGAGGACCAAACTGCAGCGTGATGCTAATCCATATTTTAATAGGCTACTTAAACAACGAACAAAAACAACAAACTGACAGAAGACGCTACAGTCCCGAACTAGTGAACACAGACCAGATGAACAGGAACAATCACCCACAAAACACACTACAAAACAGGATACCTAAATATGGTTCCCAATCAGAGACAATGACTAACACCTGCCTCTGATTGAGCACCATATCAGGCCAAACAAGAAACCCCACATAGAAACAAACAACATAGATAATACCCACCCAGCTCACGTCCTGACCAACTAAATAAAGACTAAACAAAGGAAATAAGGTCAGAAACGTGACACTGGTGCAAGTTTGAAAAAATGAATGGAAGTATATATGGAACAGTTTAGTGCAAAAAAAAAAAAGGGGGTTAAATATGTGTCAAAATGTTTTATACATTTTTCCTGATCTTTCTTTTGCCTCTCAAATATAGGACAGACACTTTAAAACAAACTTAATTTAGAGTTTTTTTATTATTATCTGTTTTTCCATGTATGAATCTGTTATTCAATACGTTTCTATGGGCTAATGATCCTTGGTATGACCATCTTAGCTTAGTAGAACCCCAGCGAAGACCATTCATCAGACACTGTTTCAATTTCAAACCTTTCACCGGCAATCTGATCTTCAAAACATCACCTGCAGTCCCAGACATGTGAAAGTTAACATGATGCTTACTGTTGATACATAATCCTCAATGCACCATGTAAATCACTAGCCATGGTTTGGCATGCCTGACTGACTCCTTTTCTAGAACTCTGTGTCAGCTGTTCTGCAGGTTGCTGCACACTCAACAGCATGATGTTGTGGATGAACTCCTGAATGAAAGTGTTTCAGCACCGGGATCCTGTTGCTTCTTCACTATCTAATCGCTGGGTGACAGATCAACAGAGGAGAGAATGCCCTGGCCCATGCATGGCAGCCTGCCAGGCAGCACATCTTTTCAGATTGGCACTGCCTCTTTAATTGACAGGGAAGATGACTGTCTGAGAGTGAGCGTGTGTAATTGAGCGAGTGAGCCATTTGAGTTACATAACTCTCCGGACAGGCCGGGGTTGACCTGAAGCTGTCACGAGCTGTCGCTGAGCCACAAGGCCTTCCAATTGGACCAGTCATGTCACGATAGCCTGTAACCATGACGACCAGATCTCCATGGGCAGGGCCTAGAATGGATCACCT
The DNA here is from genome assembly GCF_016432855.1 of Salvelinus namaycush. Taxonomy (NCBI): domain Eukaryota; kingdom Metazoa; phylum Chordata; class Actinopteri; order Salmoniformes; family Salmonidae; genus Salvelinus; species Salvelinus namaycush. Next base: position 11,227,772 of record NC_052338.1, read on the forward strand.
TAATAACTACCCTAGTCGTCTCAGCGGCAGTCCTCGAGTAAATCTGGCATACATGCTCCACAGCATTCCCCACTGCTGTGTCCCTGTGTGTTCTTTTCATTGATACTATCATCCCTTGTTCTCTCTGCCTCATTTCCCCTCAGAGTAAAAATTGTGCATTGAGACTGAGAGCACACCTGGCAATGTGACTGCATGATGGTTGCAGGATCAGGGTGGTGTGTACAATTATGGAGAAGTGGGGGCAGTCTACATCTGAGAGGCCAGACCCCAAATGGGTTCTGAATGCTAGCCAAAACATCTTCGGGCCATACAAGTCTTTCTGTTGTTGAAGAGTTCAAAATAAGGCAGCTACGTGCCTCACAACGGGCTGTCTCTCCTCAGAGGGGTGTGGACATCCTGCCCCAGTTAGGGCTGTGTGTGGGGATGTGGGGTCCGTCCTCACGAAGCATTTAGTGATCCCAGGTAGCCAAGGTAGCCATAATGACAGAGTAGCAACAGAAGTCCAGATCTTACCTATTGAGGAAGTTTAGGCCTCCATGATTATATTGACATTTCTGTTGGAGAGATCTCTTGCTCTGTATCCAAGCAGCTGAGCTCTATCTGTGTATTAGAGAGACAAGTCCATGGTAATTCAGTTAGGGCAGATCCTAGTTCGATTACTATGAAATCAATTGGCCCTGGGATTTTCCCACAGGTATATTATTCAAGACGGTTAGGATTTTTCATTCACCAGCAACGCACAGTCCATAACAACCCCCCCGGAAGAAGCATAACAATAGAGAAAAATGTGCAGTCATGATATCAAGTGTCCACTGTTGTCATGATGTCAACCTATGCACTTTCATATTTTATATTTGTCACACCCTGATCTGTTTCACCTGTCTTTGTGCTTGTGGGACACCAGGTGTATCCCATCTCCCCTCATTATCCCCTGTGTATTTATACCTGCGTTTTCTGTTTGTCTGTTGCCATTTTGTCAAGTCCTACCAGCGTGTTCCCTGTGCTCTGGTGTTTGTTTCTTAGTCTTCCCAGTTCTGACCGTTCTGCTTGTCCTGTACCTGCTTGACTCTGATTTGGATTACGAGCCTTTGCCTTCCTTGACATACCTTTCACCTGCCCCTTGAACTACAATAAACTCTAAGACTCATACTACCTACCTCCTGTGTCTGCATCTGGGTCTTAGCCTGAGCCGTGACAGTAAAACAAAAACTAGACCACGCTGGTAGGACTTGACGGGACAAGACGAACTGGCAACAGACAAACAGAAAAACGCTGGTATAAATACATAGGGTATAATGAGGGGAGATGGGAGACACCTGGTGGGGGCTGGAGACAAGCACATAGACAGGTGAAACAGATCAGGGTGTGACAATATTGAAATGAAATAGAATAACCCATGTGTAGTAGGCGGTGGGGGATGTGTCTTCTCTCAATCCCAAGCAGATGGAGGGGGTTAGTTGACGAGTGATGGTCTGGGTAGATAAGGGTTGCCATGTTGTGCCTACGTGAGGCGTGGATCTCCCTGTCAAGACCCGATGACACTGAAATATAAATAGAGGGTTAGATGGGGAGTGGAGGCGGTTGTTTCTTTTTTCACATGCCAATCATAGGGCTCTGCCTCCCCTCGCCCAAACTGTGGTGGTAAAACACATCCAACTTGCACTAATAGGGATCAAAATATGGTGTAGAGCCATTCTCAGACACAAATTGCCTGCTCTCGCCGTCTTTCTCTTTCTTCATTTGTGACTGTATGCCGATTCTCAAACTCTGTCTCGATCTGACTTTCACTCTCCTTTTATCCTCTGGTCCTCGCTTCCGGACTCTCTGCGTATCTCTCTCTCTACCTCCTTTTCTTTCTGTCGGACCCTTCGCCTCTTCACACCACCTTCCCCCAGTGGCGACCTGTCATTCAGGGCAGGTGGGGCTTGCCTGTTTTGCATGCTATTTTGGCATTAATACATGTCACATATCAGTTTGCAAACAATGTAAAAAAATATATATATATCATTGAGTTAATAAAGCCGCATACAGACATGGTCTCTTTTTTGTTTTCTTGAGTAAGGCAGCTCCAAAATACAGGTGTTTCAGCTTAGCTCAGTGCTTTCTGTGGTGGTGGGGCAAGCCAGCAGAAAATACGGAGAGTTGCGCCGTGATTGGCTCAGTGTTCTGTCACTCATGGGGACACTACGTCACCACCAAGTCAAAGGGTAGAGATAGAACATTTTATCCCGTTGGGCGCTGCCATAAAGTTACATTAGAAGTGCCCATCCAAGAAGGCTCAAGGTCATTGGCCACAGATAAAATTACGTCAAATCACATTATATGTACAGTATCTTTGATTGGACTGATCATGTCAACATAGAACAGCACGGCAAGGGGACATCAGCTGCCAGAGAACAATCGATCAGCCAGCCAGGCCTCTCGCCTCTCAGAGACCTTGATGGCTAATTGATGCAGTAAACCCAGTCATTAAGCCCTGGGAGGAGTGCCTGGGAGGGCAAATGCAGAAGACACATTTCAGTTGAAGGCATTCGGTTATACAACTGACCCCTTTCCCTTCCCTTACTTTCAAAATCTTAGCTAGCAGTCATCATGAATCAAGTCAACAATCTACTGGCAAATACTACGACCTGAAGATCAATGATGTCATCATGATTCAAGCTTTTTTTTTTCAGAGTTCCCAGTTGTTTTGAAAGCACCATAAGTACAGATATTTTTTATTTACCCTTTATTTAACTAGGGATATCAGTTAAGAAGAAATTCTTATTTACAATGACAGCCTACCGGGGAACAGTGTTCAGGGGCAGAACAACAGATTTTTACCTTGTCAGCTCAGGTATTCGATCCAACAACCTTTCGATTACTGGCCCAGCACTCAAAACACTAGGCTACCTGCCACCCCAACAAATGCCAGACTTTGATGACAAAATTTGCCCACAAAGGACCGTCGCGCCCCCTTCCTGTTTAAGTGAGCACAGCACAACAAGGTGAGTCCAAAAATGTCTTGTTTGCTGCTGCATAAATTATGTAATATGCCAGGGAGATATGTATACTGTAGCTAAGAAAGTAATACTAAGTGTATGTTGTGTAGTAAGATGTTATTAGCCCATGTGCCTCACCCTAATAATTTGTTCTATTTACCCCTCTTAATTTCGCCTACTATTTTGACTTGGTGGTGCACATGTAGCCTATAACCTGTTTTAGAGATCTGCCCCCTTTATTTATCCTACGGTTCTGACTTGGTGTACAGGGAGAACCCTGTAAGAACGGCCCATGTTCTGAATTCTGTCGCTGTACATTTCAAAAGTGCTAAACAAATAGTTATATTGACTATGTCCGTCCCAGCTCGCTCATTAATGTCTTAATTGAAATTACGGATTGCCTCTTATCAAATCAAATGTATTTGTATAGCCCTTCTTACATCAGCTGATATCTCAAAGTGCTGTACAGAAACCCAGCCTAAAACCCCAAACAGCAAGCAATGCAGGTGTAGAAGCACATTCCTGCAGTCAGCATGCCAATTGCATGCTCCCTCAACTTGAGACATCTGTGGCATTGTGTTGTGTGACAAAACTGCACATTTTAGAGTAGCTTTTTATTGTCCCCCAGCACAAGGTGCACCTGTAATAATCATGCTGTTAATTAAGCTTCTTGATATGCCACACCTGTCAGGTGGATGGATTATCTTGGCAAAGGAGAAATGCTCACTAACAGGGATGTAAAAAATGTGTACACACATTTTGGAAGAAACAAGCTTTTTGTGAGTATGGAAGATTTCTGAGATCTTTTATTTCGGCTCATGAAACATGGGACTCTACAAGTTGTGTTTGTATTTTTGTTCGGTGTAAATTTTGCATGAACTATCCCTTTAATATTTGCACTGACACGTCAGCCTCTCTTAGAGTCCTCGGCTAGCTTAACTCTTCTTGATTTCAATTCCAGGCTGGATTTCTTACAACTAATTGCCTTGTCATATCATTCTGGCTGATTTCAAGCTTCTACAGACCAACCTAACAGAAATGCATGCTTCCCATGCACTTTGGGAGCCGTGCTTGGCATCTTCACTGTTTTACTAGGACCGTAGCCCTGGTTCTCCTCATTGTTGAGCGATGACTTGATGGTGCATACGTGGGTCATGGAGGCTGCTGACTGCTCTTAAGCGCCAGATCCACAGCCATTATAAAGGAACTGAAGCTGAAGGTGGCCCAACTTAGCTTCAATGGCCCATTGAAGTCTGCAGACTAAAACAACATGTTGTTGCTACGCCCTGGAGACATTGTTTTAGAGATTTCCTAATCTACACATATCTGAATTGAGTTGTGGTAATATTCATCTCTGGGGAACAATCAACAATGTGTGCATGCACTGTACAGTCCAAAAAAGTCACTCTATCGTTACACTCTTCTGTAGCCTAATGTCCTACCACGTCTAGGGATGCATGTCCCGGTGCATTTTGTATCAAGAAATCAGAACTATCTGCCAGAATCTCTGACCATAAAATAACAAATGGAAACTCTGGACAACCTCTAGCCTACTTTCTCCACAACACCAGGGACAACTCAAGTGTCAGCATTTGGACTCATTTAAATATGTAGGAGAAATAACCTTAAAACCACCCTTCTATCCTGTCGTAGGAGAATATACATTTTGATGTCTCTTGCAATTTTCACACTATTGTGCTGTTGAACAAATGGTCATATTCTTTTCACGTTGTCCTTTTAAGCAGGTTCCAGCAACTGGTTGATGCATAACCAGGTCAGCTCAGTGCAGCTGGTTTGGCTCAGCTAGGATTGGCTCCTGTGTGCCACTTCTGGAACAGAAACCTTTCAAGTAGGTCCCGTGTGGCTCAGTTGGTAGAGCATGGCGCTTGCAACGCCAGGGTTGTGGGTTCAATTCCCATGGGGGGACCAGGGTTCAATTCCCACAGGGGGACCAGGATGAATATGTATAAACTTTCCAATTTGTAAGTCGCTCTGGATAAGAGCGTCTGCTAAATGACTTAAATGTAAAATGTAAATGTAAGTAGTTTACCCACCACCTACGCTCCTAGACCAAATCCTAAAGGGCACATACGCACTGCATTTCAAACTTATTTGATCAAGAATCATGACCCCTCTCGCTCCAAAAAGAGCAACACAAGGGTAACTTGAGGCCTCGCTCTGCCCAAATGAGCTGAGATTCCTGAGCTTTAGAATTGTTGTTATTTTGACCCGTTGACCCCTATTTTTCTATCTGCTACTGTGTCAAGTATCTTGGGCACTCTGGACAAAATGTTTCTGCCTCGTCAAAAGCTCGATCGACATCAATCTTACTTAATGGCACCGGGGCAGTGCCAATTAGGTTGTGAGAAATAGTAATATGGTCATGAGTCGAGATTAAACGTGTTGGAGAGACGATTATAAATTGTCTCACAAAGTCTTTGCAACCATTTTTCCAGGTCAATATTGTAGTAAAGTCAGGTAAACCCCATGGACAACTTCTCAGACACAGAGTAATCTATTCCCAACCGGAAGTAGGAACTATGGAATTTTCATTCCAAATGATTCCACTCACTCTTTAACAGCGACATTACGGCCCCTCGATTCAGGGTTAACTATAGAGGTAGAATGATGTTAACACCCATTTGATTCTGCCTCTTTAATCAAAATATCTTTGTCGCAAACACAGCCGTATGCTAGTGAACTAATATGGATCAGTTATTAACATTCTTTAAATATGTGTAGTTTGTGATTTTCAGAGTGCTTCATAATAACATTGTACTCGTAGGTTCAATTGTGTTCTTGTCCAGCATCAAACGTTTTGTCAGTTAGTGTTTCAAAGTAGTGGTGCTAGTTCCCATATATCTTTCCCGAATCCATACACATTCACCTCCTCACAAATGTTTAAGGCTAATAGGAAAGTCATGAATCCGGTAGATGGGTATCAGGCACAGTGAAGTGGAGAGCTACTCTACTGGATACATTTGAGACAGGCACAGTGACGTGGAGAGCTACTGTACTGGATACATTTGAGACAGGCACAGTGAAGTGGAGAGCTACTCTACTGGATACATTTGAGACAGGCACAGTGAAGTGGAGAGCTACTGTACTGGATACATTTGAGACAGGCACAGTGACGTGGAGAGCTACTGTACTGGATACATTTGAGACAGGCACAGTGACGTGGAGAGCTACTCTACTGGATACATTTGAGACAGGCACAGTGACGTGGAGAGCTACTGTACTGGATACATTTGAGACAGGCACAGTGACGTGGAGAGCTACTGTACTGGATACATTTGAGACAGGCACAGTGACGTGGAGAGCTACTCTACTGGATACATTTGAGACAGGCACAGTGACGTGGAGAGCTACTGTACTGGATACATTTGAGACAGGCACAGTGAAGTGGAGAGCTACTCTACTGGATACATTTGAGACAGGCACAGTGACGTGGAGAGCTACTGTACTGGATACATTTGAGACAGGCACAGTGAAGTGGAGAGCTACTCTACTGGATACATTTGAGACAGGCACAGTGACGTGGAGAGCTACTGTACTGGATACATTTGAGACAGGCACAGTGACGTGGAGAGCTACTCTACTGGATACATTTGAGACAGGCACAGTGACGTGGAGAGCTACTGTACTGGATACATTTGAGACAGGCACAGTGACGTGGAGAGCTACTGTACTGGATACATTTGAGACAGGCACAGTGACGTGGAGAGCTACTGTACTGGATACATTTGAGACAGGCACAGTGACGTGGAGAGCTACTCTACTGGATACATTTGAGACAGGCACAGTGACGTGGAGAGCTACTGTACTGGATACATTTGAGACAGGCACAGTGACGTGGAGAGCTACTCTACTGGATACATTTGAGACAGGCACAGTGACGTGGAGAGCTACTCTACTGGATACATTTGAGACAGGCACAGTGACGTGGAGAGCTACTGTACTGGATACATTTGAGACAGGCACAGTGACGTGGAGAGCTACTGTACTGGATACATTTGAGACAGGCACAGTGACGTGGAGAGCTACTCTACTGGATACATTTGAGACAGGCACAGTGACGTGGAGAGCTACTGTACTGGATACATTTGAGACAGGCACAGTGACGTGGAGAGCTACTGTACTGGATACATTTGAGACAGGCACAGTGACGTGGAGAGCTACTGTACTGGATACATTTGAGACAGGCACAGTGACGTAGAGAGCTACTGTACTGGATACATTTGAGACAGGCACAGTGACGTGGAGAGCTACTCTACTGGATACATTTGAGACAGGCACAGTGACGTGGAGAGCTACTGTACTGGATACATTTGAGACAGGCACAGTGACGTGGAGAGCTACTGTACTGGATACATTTGAGACAGGCACAGTGACGTGGAGAGCTACTGGACTGGATACATTTGAGACAGGCACAGTGAAGTGGAGAGCTACTGTACTGGATACATTTGAGACAGGCACAGTGAAGTGGAGAGCTACTGTACTGGATACATTTGAGACAGGCACAGTGACGTAGAGAGCTACTGTACTGGATACATTTGAGACAGGCACAGTGACGTGGAGAGCTACTGTACTGGATACATTTGAGACAGGCACAGTGACGTGGAGAGCTACTCTACTGGATACATTTGAGACAGGCACAGTGACGTGGAGAGCTACTGTACTGGATACATTTGAGACAGGCACAGTGACGTGGAGAGCTACTGTACTGGATACATTTGAGACAGGCACAGTGACGTGGAGAGCTACTGTACTGGATACATTTGAGACAGGCACAGTGACGTGGAGAGCTACTCTACTGGATACATTTGAGACAGGCACAGTGACGTGGAGAGCTACTGTACTGGATACATTTGAGACAGGCACAGTGACGTGGAGAGCTACTCTACTGGATACATTTGAGACAGGCACAGTGACGTGGAGAGCTACTCTACTGGATACATTTGAGACAGGCACAGTGACGTGGAGAGCTACTGTACTGGATACATTTGAGACAGGCACAGTGACGTGGAGAGCTACTGTACTGGATACATTTGAGACAGGCACAGTGACGTGGAGAGCTACTCTACTGGATACATTTGAGACAGGCACAGTGACGTGGAGAGCTACTGTACTGGATACATTTGAGACAGGCACAGTGACGTGGAGAGCTACTGTACTGGATACATTTGAGACAGGCACAGTGACGTGGAGAGCTACTGTACTGGATACATTTGAGACAGGCACAGTGACGTAGAGAGCTACTGTACTGGATACATTTGAGACAGGCACAGTGACGTGGAGAGCTACTCTACTGGATACATTTGAGACAGGCACAGTGACGTGGAGAGCTACTGTACTGGATACATTTGAGACAGGCACAGTGACGTGGAGAGCTACTGTACTGGATACATTTGAGACAGGCACAGTGACGTGGAGAGCTACTGGACTGGATACATTTGAGACAGGCACAGTGAAGTGGAGAGCTACTGTACTGGATACATTTGAGACAGGCACAGTGAAGTGGAGAGCTACTGTACTGGATACATTTGAGACAGGCACAGTGACGTAGAGAGCTACTGTACTGGATACATTTGAGACAGGCACAGTGACGTGGAGAGCTACTGTACTGGATACATTTGAGACAGGCACAGTGACGTAGAGAGCTACTCTACTGGATACATTTGAGACAGGCACAGTGACGTGGAGAGCTACTGTACTGGATACATTTGAGACAGGCACAGTGACGTAGAGAGCTACTGTACTGGAAGTCCAGTAACCGGAGGGCATTTTTAACAAAATAGGATAGCTGTCCAAGATATAGAACAAAGATAGTGGTAATGCAGAGTAGAATAGGGAAAAGCCAACCTTTTCTGATCGTGAAGAAATGCATTTTGTGGATAGTTTTACTTTGGGGTTGCAGACACATTTGTTGGGTGTTTCTAATGCAGGTTGCGTCCCGATGATTCTCAACACTTTTCCCAAAGTGCGCACCAGCAAACTCCCCACCACGGATCTAACAATGTTGGAAACTCCACCTAAACAATGCTTACACCAATCCAATGCTTTTAAATCCATGACGGGGAGTGTGCAAGTGCACACCACCAGGAGGAGACCCACCATACGCAAATATGACTGACCGCCTTCGAGTTGGTCTTATGTAGCGAAATTTGAAATTGTGTTTTTTACATTGGATAATGTAACGTAATTCTGCTTTGAAAGTTGATAAACCCCACTTTTGAGAAAATGGCTCTTGAATGTTTTTGTACACCTACTGGAGAGCTATTCTTTGTCCACATCCATTCAGCAGCGTTCACGCCCTCTTAAGCCTTAGCCCCACCCATTTCTTTAAGGATTCACATGTGAGGCCATGTGGTAAACCCAACGCTATATCAAATCAAATCTGTTTATTTGTCACATGCACAGGATACAGAAGGTGTAAACAGTACAGTGAAGTGGTTACTTGCATAGTAGCAATATCAAAAGCAATGTGTCCAGATACAAATATTTTATCATTATTAGATGACACTTACCCAACACACTTGTCTAAATTGATTGGTCGTGTGAAGGAAATGCTATAACCACCCCCCAGCCACATCTAGCTAAATGGATGGGTCACTATTGTCTAGACATTTACATATGTTCATGAAATACAATAGATGGCCGTAATCACCCCCACACCTGGCTAATTTGATGGGTCATGTAATAATCTGGCCGAAGTGGAGTCTTTTGTTTAGACATCTAGTTAGCTAGCTAGATAAACAATGAACCGGCATAATCCCAACTCGTACTACTACCAATACAAACATTGTCAGAGCTGTAGTATGAATCTGCAGGTAGCTAAAGCTAACAAACTAGGTTCAATGTTAGCTAGCTAACATTAGGCTATAACTAGTAATGCAAATGGATTTCTGATTTTAACAATATTACTACACAGATCATACACATAATGTTAGCTAGCAAGCTAGCATTTGCCAGCTAACTAACAGTACGCTTTAACTTGCAATAAAAACGACTTTCTGACACAATTAAAAACGACTTTCTGACACAATTAAAAACTTTTATCTGAAAATGTAACTAGACTCTTACCCGTATACATGGATGAATGCTTCACGGCAGACTGGAACCATTTAACTCCATTTTGTTTGTAGCTACATCTTGTTTGGCCAGTGTTGTCAAGTCACTCCGGTTCACACTGACCGTGGCATGTACAGAAAGTAGCCCATCACTTTTTCCAACTGATCTGTCGATAGTGCTTGCTAAATTCAGGGCATCAAATTTATTTATATAGCCCTTCTTACATCAGCTGATATCTCAAAGTGCTGTACAGAAACCCAGCCTAAAACCCCAAACAGCAAGCAATGCAGGTGTAGAAGTACGGTGGCTAGGAAAAACTCCCTAGAAAGGCCAAAACCTAGGAAGAAACCTAGAGAGGAACCAGGCTATGAGGGGTGGCCAATCTTCTTCTGGCTGTGCCGGGTGGAGATAACAGAACATGGCCAAGATGTTCAAATGTTCATAAATGACCAGCATGGTCAAATAATAATAATCACAGTAGTTGTCGAGGGTGCAGCAAGTCAGCACCTCAGGAGTAAATGTCAGTTGGCTTTTCATAGCCGATCATTAAGAGTATCTCTACCACTCCTGCTGTCTCTAGAGAGTTGAAAACAGCAGGTCTGGGACAGGAAACACGGAATCAATGTTATTGAGAAAAGTAGCTAAACTTTTGTAGTTCTGGATGGCTAACGTTATATCTTTCAAAAACTGTCAACTGTCAACACATACAGTAGATCTGTACAGTAGATCTGTCTTTTTCTGTGGCAAAACCAACAAAGCTCGTAATTTAACAATCTTATTCGTATTTATGGATGGAATATACGTTTGTTATTAAGGCACATGAAAGTTGACATGTTCCAGAAAGCATTTCTGCCAAAAAACGCATTTTGATTTTAAAAAATAGTTTACGTTCAAATGCCGCTCCTGTGAAGTAGTGACATGCGACATACGCCTAGTTTCCTGAAACGAGTCACATGTATACAATGGATCTCAACCACAATCAATCAATCAATCAAACAATCAATATGAATTGTACAGCTACCAAATAAACTCATAACAAAAGTTTCAGAGATAACTTCTCTCCCGTTGGTTATAAAGTCCAAATAAAATTTGAATGAATCCTTTGCATCTTTCCCACTAAACATGTGCAACTAGTTACACTGAGCAGCAGTTTGGCTGCAGCTTTCACTGATACATTTGACTGATCAAATTCAGTGATTCCACTCACGGTGGTTCTCTAGAGCTCTTGACAATGATCTGGTGGTCCCCGGAAAAGGAAAAAGTTGGGAACCACTGGTCTAGCAGATCTCCAGCAACAAAGTTGTTAGTCGAATTCAGTTGTCTAATTTCAAAGAGTACAAGTGTGGTTACTTCTCGCCCACGCTCAACCAAGTTGCCTAATACTGAAGTGATTGGCTGTGGTTACCCCTCCCTACCAGTTGCTACAAGTGGGTGGAAGGTGACGCCCACAATTAATAACTTTGCATCTTCGTACATCTACTCATACAAGTCCATTCTTTTTTTCAAGTCAAACTCAGGAAGCAGTGTGGCTTGCTTAAACCAGAACCTGTGCCCACAGGCTTAGCTTGCTTCCATACTCTTAATCTCTTCTTCAGGCTTAGTAGGGTTACTCAATAAAAACGGCAGAATGGACGTTACAAACAGCTGAAATCTCCATGTTGCATCAGACGGGGTAGAGGTAGAGATGACGGGATTCATAAATGTTTGAAGCTTTGGTCATCTAGAACTTGCGAGCATTGGGAGAGATGACAATGACGCCTAAAAAGCTATAGTGGTGCTGTTTTACAGAATCTTGCCACCGTGAAGCTAGCAACTTGAAATAACTCTCTACGGAGTTAACTTCTACTGACATGAAGAGAACAACGGTACCCCACTTTCAGGTGGCAAAGGCCCCATAAACGTGATGTTCGATCGGAGTCACGTTACTCTCCTCGGAAAACAGGCTTTTAGGGTCTGCCTAATGTCCAAAACACCCACTTAACCACATAAGAGGATTAGCGAAACCCCTCTTTTCCCCCTGCATATCCACCTCTTTAAGGGTTTAACATGGAAAATAATTCCCCTAATCTGTCTGCCTCTGTTTTCTTTGGCTACCTGTGGCATGAGCTTGGGACAAGGCTATTTTTACAATAGCCCTGAACGACCATCTTAAGGCTGTTGAATCGGGGTAATGAGTCCATTCAACCATTTGTATGGTCCCACATCCACAGTTTTCAGACATCACGTACGTTAATGACATGTTATGTTGTGGCGGGATTGTTGTCACCAAGCAACGGAATTACCTATAATTACCTCACTGCCCTGAGCTGGTATGTTTCTCACTGTGGGTGAACATGTCATTTCCACAGGGGTAGCGTTGTTATGTCTTGTGGTCAACACATTCAAGTCTCTCTCCAGGGAAAGGTTGTATGCAGGGCCCTGAATCACCTCATTAACCCAACAACTAATTGAAGGACAAATTATAATGCCTATAAAACTCTGGCAACCCTGCTGGAAAAAAACGGTATATACCAGCATTTGCTGGTGACCCGCCTTCGCTGTGTAGTTGGTGGTGACCAGCCTTCACTGTTTTGGTCACCAGAAAAACCATCATTATGTCACATTATGCTGGCTTGCACAGTGATGTTTAATTCCTATTTATATCCCAGTAAGAGTGGGGCTATCCAACAATTGGAAGTTCTATTCACCCACAATCTGCAGTCAGAATGATTGCTAGGGTCAGAAATGTGAGTAATTGAGACTACCTAACCAATCTAAACTGGAACAACCATTTCAGTAACGGGCACAAATAACAGGTGCAATAGAAAAATCTATGTTATTTATCTTTGTGTAGCATACAATGAATTAATCAATGTACTTGTACATGTGCAAAAACACAACAAACAAAAAGACATTGAAACAAACCATTTAAAAAATCTAACTACAATAGAGCATGCTGGGAAATAAGATAATGATGGGTGTGGTTTTGTAGACCAGCTTGACCAGCATAGACCAGCTTGGTTGCCAGCATCACCAGCATAAGATGGTCACCAGCATCACCAGCTTTACCAGCTAGTCTGCCAGCCTAACCAGCTAGACCATGCTGGTAAAACCAGATTGACCAGATAGACCAGGCTGGTCAACCAGCATAACCATGCTGGTCAGACCAACTTGACCAGCATCCAACCAGCACTAGCCAGCATAGACCAGCACAGACCAGCATGGACCAGCTTGAAAAAAATGATGCTGGTCTTTACTGGGGGTTTTTTAGGCAGGGAAATAAAGTGGTCAACCTAATGAGACCCATGTGTCACAGGATTCTGGCTCATACTTTGTTTAGATCATGTGCTTATGATGTGGTATGTGTGTACGTGCAAATCAATGTGTGTATATTGTGACAGGTGGTTTCTTTCCCCTGTCCAATAACACCCTGTCAGGTGTTCTGCTCTTAGCTAATCACTTTGGGCAAGGTGGTGCTTCCCCATGTGTCACGTTATTTCAACATCCTGTTAAAATAGCTTGCGAGAGCCCTGAAACTCTGTTTGGTCTCTCTGGCATACTATAGTTTCAGCTGAAGAGGTAGTTTAAACAAACATTTCTTTGTCTCAGTGTTAATTTATTGCCTTTGGATGAATTGTATACTACCTTTGCATATGCTTAGTAAATCTAAACCTTACTCTAGGCTTCACAAGGGCCCTCCGATGAGTTTGATTGGTTGGCCTGGTAGAATACCATTACAGGGCTACTTATGGCCAATGTTGGAGAACTGAATAGTAACTTATGACCACGAGCCTCCAATAACCTGTCATAGTCCTGTAGGCATGGAAGGTTCCCTTTTCATATTGATGTAGATGCTCAATGATTAAGTTGTGCCAGTGTGTGTAATCTGTGTATGTTAATGTCTGTATGAGTGAGTATATCCATGTATGGCGTGTATGCACAATGTTTGTTTTGTTCCAAATATGTAATTATACAACAATGTAATACACTTTTTTTATCAGTGTGTCTATTTTTTGCAGTATCTAGATTTAGTTGCTTATTTAAGTGAATATGTGCCTTTGTGTACTGTGTGAGTATGGAGACGTTTGTGTGACATTGACTGTTGCGAGACTGCCATTCTATCTTATTTTCATGTTATCAGCATGTCTTGTTATTTTTCCATCATCCCCTATTGACGAGGGCCTTCACTCAAGTGTGTTATTGACAATGATTGCATTCACCTCACTTCTGACATCCTCACGTGTAAAACTGTTTTTAAAAAACAGATGAAGCAACACCTCACGGCACGACTCCTCTCCCCTATTTGACCCAGATAGTTTCTGTGTATGCATTGATATGTAGGCTACGTGTGCCTTTTTTTAAATTGCAAGTAAGTTCTGTCCTTGAGCTGTTCTTGTCTATTGATGTTCTGTATTATGTAATGTTTCATGTGGACCCCAGGAAGTGTAGCTGCTGCTTTTGCAACAACTAACGGGGATCCTAATAAAATACCAAAAATACAAAAATTGCATTAACTATTTGTTTGCTTGCATGGTGTGCTGTGATTCCCCAGATTGAAATAGACTACATTGACTTGAAATAACTCTTGCCAATTCAATATCACCGCCTCCCTGCCCAAACTAACTACTAAATGCCCCCAGAACTAGTTAAACGGAACTGAACCTTACTTTCAGAGCGCAGATGACATCAATGGTAAGTTAGGGTTTTGCAGAGAGGATCAGCCGGGAGCGGAAATGGCGACTGTGCTTGAATCTGAAAGTGCGGCAAGTGAAGTGTGTGATAATGAATAGAAAATAGTGAAATCAAAGAATGGAACTAAATTATCAAAAGTTGAAGACAAGGACCGGTCCAATAATACATTTCTTATTGGACTGTGATTTTTGGACAAGGACAGCTGAACCTGCGGTTTGTGGGGCCGTTTAAAGTCCTGATTAGAGTCAATGAGGTGAAGTATTGATTACAGCTCCCCGTCAATTACCGTATCTCACCCTTGTTTCATGTATCTCTCCTCAGGCCGGTGGCAGCTGGCCCCTTGGCTGGTGCTGGACCCCACAACGCACCTCCCCCTCCCTTGGACGTCGAGGGGGCCCCGGTGTACTCCGTCCGCAGCCTGTTGGACTCCCAGTGTCGTGGGGGGTCTCTCCAGTACCTGGTCGACTGGGAGGGGTACGGTCCCGAAGAGTGGTGCTGGGTTCCGGAGCTGGACGTCCTGGACTGTTCTCTCATTCGGGACTTCCTGAGGCGTCGTCCCGACCGACCCACAACGCGTCTCTGGGGTCGTCCCCAAGGTCTCTCACACCAGCCTTCGCTTTGGCTCCCCCTCCTGTCCAGCTCAGGCGTTTGGCGTCGCCGGCCTTCTAGCTGCTGCCGAACCTGCTGCTGGCGAACGCCCTTCACTCATCAACCCCGGACTTGTCCCGTCATCCTTACACACACCTAGTTCCAATCCCCAATCTATCACTGTATATATACTCCCTCTGTCATTTGTCTTTGTCGGTCATTGTAAGTGTTGCTTGTTTTCCTGAGAGGAATCTCTCCTACAGTTTCCTGAGTACTTTATTATTTTTAGCAATTTGGGTTTCGTCCCACTTTTATTTATTTATATATATATATTAGTGCTTTAATAAATTCAGTAGTTCTAAACCTGCGACAGCTTCCTGCCTACTCCTCTCCTCTCTACACTTGTGACAGTCCCACAATTGACAGTGCTTGTCAGAGCAAAAACCAAGCGATGAGTTCGAAAGAAGTGTGCATAGATCTCCGAGACAGGATTGTATCGAGGCACAGATCTGGGGATGGTCACTCTGACAGCGTTCCAGAGTTCCTCTGGAGATGGGAGAACCTTCCAGAATAACAACCATCTCTGCAGCACTCCACCAATCAGGCCTTTATGGTAGAGTGACCAGATGGAAGCCACTCCTCAGTAAAAGGCACATGACATCCCGCTTGGAGAGGCACCTACAGACTCTCAGACCATGAGAAACAAGATTCACTGGTCTGATTAAACCAAGCTTGAACACATTGGACTAAATGCTAAGCATCACGTCTGGAGGAAACCTGGCACCATCCCTATGGTGAAGTATGATGGTGGCAGCATCATGCTGTGGGGATGTTTTACAGCGACAGGGACTGGGAGACTAGTCGGGATTGAGGAAAAGATGAACGGAGCAAAGTACAGAGAGATCCTTGATGAAAACCTGCTCCAAAGCGCTCAGGACCTCAGACTGGGGCGAAGGTTCACCTTCAGGACAACGACCCACAGCCAAGTCAACGGCAGGAGTGGCTTCGGGACAAGTCTTTGAATTTCCTTGAGTGGCCCAGCCAGAGCCCGGACTTCAACCCGACCAAACATTTCTGGAGAGACCTGAAAATAGCTGTGCAGCGATGCTCCCCATCCAACCTGACAGAGCTTGAGAGGATCTGCAGAGAAGAATGGGAAAAACTCCCCAAATACAGCTGTGCCAAGCTTGTAGCGTCATATATATATATATATAAATATAAATATATAAACTTCCAGTGATTTATTGGGTGTTTAACAACGTTTTCGGCATCCCCGTGCCTTCTTCAGGGAGGCTCTGCCATGTGTCTCTTTTCTCTGAGGTGAAGGCTCTTTGACTGTTTGTGACTGAGCTAAATTAGTTTGGAGTTACTGATGTACTTCTGATAGCTGTTGATGGGATCTTGAGGGGACGGTTGTATGTCTGTAGTGGTCCCCGACTGTATTCAATAGCACAATCCAAATGTAGAAGAAATCTCATTGGTATACAACCTGACCATGGTGTCATAAAAGATGTCATGATGACGTCATAGCAACTGGTTTTGCCCTCTGGGAAATTAACCAACAAAGTTTCACTTTCCCCCAATGTTTCCCCTAAATCATCAGCGCAACCGAAAATTCGGCTGGGCCATCAAATATGGATTTAGTAAATCCAATAACAGTCCACAATAACTGAACTCTAAATGGGTTTGCTCCTGTCCTGCTATCGCAAATAACTCCATCTGTGCTGTAGCTGGCTTGACTGTCACTCTGGCCATCACACAGAAAATACACCTCAGACAAGGTCTAAAGGTGAGAAACTGTCAAGCCCCTCTTATAAGAAATGGCAGAGGGTCAGACATCTCGGCACGTGGTTTTAATTTAGTTTCCAGCGTTAACGATCAGTCGATCTGCGGCACAGGTGTGCGAAGCGACGCTAGCGACCCGCGCCGATTGAGCCGCTCACCCTTTGGCAGCCCAGGTGCGCTGGGAGTGAGAGGAGGGCTCTGTGTTCCCCTCGTGCACCCTGTGTGGCATGAGGAACCTGCTATGTGTGGAATGCAGGACCGGAGGGGGCCGAGCTGCCCACTGGAATGCCAGGAATGGCTGTCCTTCTCCATCATTCCGGAGACATTCAGAGGAGCGACCTGACCTCAGGGCTGTTTATTTGCAAACAGCGTGAAGTGGTCGGTTTCAACCAAGTTGTTTTTCTAAGAGTCCTTCTCCCACTTAGAGTCTCTGCCAAGAGGTCACTCGGGTTAATCTTTAGCCAATCTGCTCCTTGGTTGTCTTCTGCTGCTGTCCAGGGGGGCGACTTGGAGCAAGGTTCAAGTTGATTGTGAAGTTGAACTACTTATGATGATACATTTTTAAACTGTTGGCTTTCAGTGGCCTGGAGCCAATAGGTGGTAACTTCAGAGTTCAACCAGGACAGATATGCAGGCTGGAGTTTGGCATTAAGTGCTGGGTCAAAGCAATGGATGTTTTTAGCCCCTACTAGCTAAGGCAGGGGAGCAAAGTCTTAAACTGAGCAGAACCGCTGAAGCATGTAGTCTGCTATACCTGCTTTATAACGAAAAGGAGTGATGAGAATTTTGTCACTCAGTATTGCGCAACAGGAAGGGGAATGGATGGAATGTGCATGACTAAATGTTTTATTTTATCCCTCGTTTAATAGGTTGTTCCTCGTTTAACTGGCCCTCCATAGTGATAAAACAACAAATCGTATGCAGTTAAATTTATGTAACCAACTGATGGAATTTGTGTTTACCTTGAGCCAAGAACATAAATGTACAAAAAATTGTAACATTTTTGAATCCAATGGTTGAATCACCTTCCATATTACGAGGCAGTTCACGAAGAACTTTTCACAACACGCAAGTTCCCAGCTGTTCCTATCATGTCCGAAAGGGTTGTTTTAAAACGAGAAGATGTAGTAAGACAGACTTAAGTTTCTCCATAACACAGTAATTTATTGTGCCCCCCACCCCCCTTTTTTGGACCCCTTTTATGATCTGTTTTGGACTAATAAAGAGAGAGATAGGGGGAGAGAGCAAGTCATGCATGAGAGGCCACACTCCGCAGGGGGTTAAGAGGAGGGTGGGTTTGTCTGTGGTGACACAGACAGGTGGGGGGGGTCCTGTTCATCCTGGTAGATGACTTTGACCTTTCTCTTTAAATGCTCTCAACCAAATAACTCTGTCCTTTGTGTGTGTGTGTGTGTATTTAAACTTAAGGTTCAAAGTGTAAATGTGACATTTCAGTATGGTAAATGCCTCTATGGTGGGCGTAGCCATGCCTGTTGTGAATGGTTTAACTATAGAGTGATCAACGGATTGACTGTTCTCCCCTCCAACATCATTAAGTTTGCTGAAGACATGACGGTGGTAGGCCTGATCACCGACGACGATGAGACAGCCTATAGGGAGGTCAGTGACCTGGCAGTGTGGTGCCAGGATAACAACCTCTCTCTCTCAACATTAGCAAGACAAAGGAGCTGATCGTGGACTACAGGTAACAACCTCCCCCATCCACATCGATGGGGCTGTAGTGGAGTGGGTTGAGAGCTTGAAGTTCCTCGGTGTCCACATCACTAAGGAATTAACATGGTCCCCACATACCAACAGTCATGAAGGAGGCACTACAGAGGGTAGTGCATACGGCCTAGTACATCGCTGGGGCTGAGCTCCAGGCCACCCAGGACCTCTATACAAGGCGGTGTCAGAGGAAGGTCCTAAAAATTGTCAAAGGCTCCAGCCACCCTAGTCATACTGTTCTCTCTGATACCGCATGGCAAGAGGTATCGATGCACCAAGTCTGGAATTAACAGGACCCTGATCAGTTTCTACCCCCAAGCCATAAGACTGGTAAATAGTTAGTCTGGGTAGCGATTTAGTTATCTGCATTGACCCTTTTTGCACCAACTTTGACTCATCACATACACTGCTGCTAATGTTTATCTATCCTGTTGCCTACTTTACCCCTACCTGTATGTACATATCTACCTTAATTACCACATACTCCTGCACATCAACTCGGTACCCCGTGTATATAGCCAAGCTATCATTACACATTGTGTATTTATTATTCTCTGCATTGTTGGGTAAGACCCTTATGTAAGCATTTCACAGTTAGTCTAGACTCGCTGTTTATGACGCATGTGACAAATACTATGTGACAAATATCAACAGCATGTCAAAAACCAAGGTTCTTTCAAGCCAATAACACAGGCATGAGGCAGACAGTCAGTCTCTAGAGTCGGTATTAAAAGAGGGTTACAGGATAAAAGCCACACAGAACAAAACACAAGGACAGCATACTCCCACGACATACACGCTAGAGTCCATTGTCGTTTAGCATCTCATCTCACCTCATGGGTTTCCGATGTGGTAGTCGTGGCCTCGGCAGTCTCGTCGTAGCAGGCCACGTCTGGAGGGCGGAGAAAGCCTCATAAGTAACGTCATCACACTGGAAACTATTGGTACTCACTCACACGTCGTTCGGCTCTTCATCCCAAAGCAGGATTGTTCCGTTCGGCTCTTCCCGAGCAGGGTCACACTCATCTGGTCCCCTCTCCCCAGACGCCGGTCGGTCTATAGAGAGAGATTGTGTGCGTGTGGCTGAACACAGCCTGTGGCACCTACAGTGCCTCGGAAAGTATTCAGACCCCTTGACTTTTTCCACATTTTGTTACGCTACAGCCTTATTCTAAAATGGATGAAATTAATCAAAATCCTCAGCAATCTATACGCAATACCCCATAATGACAAAATGAAAACTGTTTTTTAGAATTTTTGCAAATGTATGAAAAAAACACAAACAGAAATTGCTTCTTTACATAAGTATTCAGACCCTTTGCTATGAGACTCGAAATTGAGCTCAGGTGCATCCTGTTTCCATTGATCATCATGTAAAGGCACGGGGATGAAGACCAAACAAACACAATACAAAAACATAGGGTTGAAACCCAAACAAAAGAGCGAGGAGTACCTCGAATAAATAACACATGCGCACAATGATTAACACACGGGATGAGACCCGTAATCATCTGCGCAATCCATAAGGGCATGAAAGCCAAAACACACAGCACAGGTACTCACACGCACCAATGGACCACCCAATGGAAACCAAAGGGCACACTGATACAAGTACTAATCAATGGGAATAGGGGCCAGGTGTGCGCAATGAAAGTTCAAGAGGGATCCGTGACAGTCCCACAGTTGACAGAGCAAAAACCAAGGAACGAGGTCGAAGGAAATGTCCGTAGGGTTCCGAGACAGGATTGTGTCGAGGCACAGATTGTCAGGGAGGTGACCAAGAACCTGATGGTTACTCTGACAGAGCTCTAGAGTTCCTCTGTGGAGATGGGAGAACCTTCCAGAAGGACAACAATCTCTGCAGCACTCCACCAATCAGGCCTTTATGGTAGAGTTGCCAGACAGAAGCCACTCCTCAGTAAAAGGCACACGACATCCCGCTTGGAGTTTGCCAAAAGGCACCTACAGACTCTCAGACCATGAGAAACAAGATTCTCTGGTTTGATAAAACACAGATTCAACTATTTGGCCTGAATGCCAAGCTTCACGTCTGGAGGACACCTGGCACCATCCCTACGGTGAAGCATGGTGGTGGTAGCATCATGCTGTGAGGGTGTTTTTCAGCGGCAGAGACTGGAAGACTAGTCAGGTTCGAGACAAAGGTGAACGGTGCAAAGTACAGAGAGATCCTAGATGAAAACCTGTTCCAGAGCGCTCGGACCTCAGACTGGGGCAAAGGTTCACCTTCTAACAGGGCAACGACCCTAAGCATTCAGCCAAGTCAACGCAGGAGTGGCTTCGGGACAAGTCTCTGAATGTCCTTGATTGGCCCGGACTTCAACCCGATCGAACATCTCTGGAGAGGCCTGAAAATAGCTGTGCAGCGACGCTCCCCATTCAACCTGACAGAGCTTGAGAGGGTCTGCAGAGAAGAATGGGAGAAACTCCCCAAACACAGATGTGCCAAGCTTGTAGCGTCATACCCAAGAAGACTCAAGGCTGTAATCGCTGCCAAGGTTCTTCAACAAAGTACTGAGTAATGGGTCTGAAAACTAATGTACATGTGATATTCCAAAAATTCTAAAAAACTGTTTTTGTCTTTGTCATTATCGGGTATTGTATGTAGATTGTTTGTGAAAAAAAATATTTTATCAATTTTAGAATAAGTCTGTAACCTAACAAAATGTGGAAAAATTCAAGGGGTCTGAATACTTTCCGAAGGCACTGTATCCTCTACCGTTGCTGGCTTGAATCACCTGAACAATATCTGAGAGCTACCTTTGTGCAGGGACAGCTCGTTAGCCCCAATGCTCCTCAGGTGTGGGTGGCGTGGCTATGGTCCCTAATTAACACACTCATTGCCGTGAGACAAGTCAAATCAAATCAAATTGTATTTGTCACATGAGCCGAATACAACCTTATAGTGAAATGCTTATTTACAAGACCTTAACCAACAATGCAGTTTAAAAAAGTGTTAAGTAAAAAGAAAAATAACAAATAATTCAAGAGCAACAGTAAAATAACAGTAGCGAGGCTACCTATAACACAGGTTAATCAAGGTAATTGAGGTAAGATGTACATGTAGGTAGAGTTAAAGTGACTATGCATAGATAATAAACAGAGTAGCAGCAGCGCAAAAGAGAATGCAAATAGTCTGGGTAGCCAGAGAGAACAGTCTATAAGTAGGTTGGCTGGAGTCTTTGACAATTTTTAAGGCCTTCCTCTGACATCACCTGTTATAGAGGTCCTGGATGCCAGGAAGCTTGGCCCCAGTGATGTACTGGGCTGTACGCACTACCCTCTGTAGTGCTTTGCGGTCGGAGGCCAAGCAGTTGCCATACCAGTCAGTGATGCAACCAGTCAGGATGCTCTCGATGGTGCAGCTGCAGAACCTATTGAAGATCTGAGGACCCATGCCAAATCTTTTCAGTCTCTTGATGGGGAATAGGTTTTGTCGTGCCCTCTTCACGACTGTCTTGGTGTATTTGGACCATGTTAGTTCGTTGGTGATATGGACACCAAGGAACTTGAAGCTCTCAACCTGCTCCACTACAGCCCTGTCGATGAGAATGGGGGCATGCTTGGTCCTCCTTTTCCTGTAGTCCACAATCATCTCCTTTGTCTTGATCACGTTGAGGGAGATGTTGTTATCCTGGCACCACACGGCCAGGTCTCTGACCATCTCTCTATAAGCTGTCTCATCGTGTTGTAGTAGGCAAACTAAATGATGGTGTTGGAGTTGTGCCTGGCCAAGCAGTCATGAGTGAACAGGGAGTACAAGAGGGGACTTAGCACGCACCTCTGAGGGGCCCCCGTGTTGAGGATCAGCGTGGCAGATATGCTGCTACCTAGTTGTTTAGTCCCAGGGTCCTTAGCTTAGTGATGAGCTTACTGATGAGTGTTGAACGCTGAGCTGTAGTCAATGAATAGCATTCTCACGTAGGTGTTCCTTTTGTCCCGGTGGGAAAGGGCAGTGTGGAGTGCAATGGAGATTGCATCATCTGTGGACCTGTTGGGGCAGTATGCAAATTGGAGTGGGTCTAGGGTTTCTGGGATAATGCGTTGATGTGAGCCATGAACAGCTACAGACGTGAGTGCTTTAGTCGGTATTCATTTAGGCTGGTTACCTTAGTGTTCATTGGGCACAGGGACTATGGTGGTCTGCTTGAAACATGTTGGTATTACAGACTCAGTCAGGGACAGGTTGAAAATGTCAGTGAAGATACTTACAAGTTGGTCAGCGCATGCTCTGAGTACACGTCCTGGTAATCCATCTGGCCCTGCGGCCTTGTGAATGTTGACCTGTTTAAAGGTCTTACTCACATCAGCTACGGAGAGCGTGATCACACAGTCGTCTGGAACAGCTGATGCTCTCATACATGCTTCAGTGTTGCTTGCCTCGAAGCGAGCATAGAAGTAATTTAGCTTGTCTGGTAGGCTCGTGTCACTGGGCAGTTCACAGCTGTGCTTCCCTTTGTAGTCTGTAATAGTTTGCAAGCCCTGCCACATCTGATGAGCGTCGGAGGCAGTGTGGTACGATTTAATCTTAGTCCTGCATTGACACTTTGCCTGTTTGATGATTTGTCGGAGGGCATAGCGGGATTTCTTATAGGTGTCCATGTTAGAGTCCCGCTCCTTGAAAGCGGCAGCTCAATGCGGCTGTTGCCTGTAATCCATTGCTTCTGGTTTGGGTATGTACGTACCATCACTGTGGGGACGATGTCATCGATGCACTTTTTGATGAAGCCAGTGACTGATGTGGTGTACTCCTCAATGCCATCGGAAGAATCCCGGAACATATTCCAGTCTGCTAGCAAAACAGTCCTGTAGCTTAGCATCTGCGTCATCTGACCAATTCTTTATTGACCGAGTAACTGGTGCTTCCTGCTTTAGTTTTTGCTTGTAAGCATGAATCGGGAGGATAGAATTATGGTCAGATTTGCCAAATGGAGGGCGAGGGAGAGCTTTGTATGCGATTATGTGTGTGGAGTAACGGTGGTGCTCTGGTTGCACATTTAACATGCTGGTAAAAATGAGGTAAAACGGATTTAAGTTTCCCTGCTTTAAAGTCCCTGGCCACTAGGAGTGCCGCCGTGGTCTTAGTGCCAGCATTGGTTTGTGATGGTAAATAGACAGCTATGAAAAGTATAGATGAAAACTCTCTTGGTAAATATTGTGGTCTACAGCTTATCGTGAGATACTCTACCTCAGGCGAGAAAAACCTTGAGACTTCCTTAATATTAGATTTTGTGCACCAGCTGTTGTTGACAAATATACACAGACTGCAACCCCTTGTCTTACCAGAGGCGGCTGTTCTATCTTGCCGATGCAGCGTAAATCCCGCCAGCTGTATGTTATTCAGTCGTCGTTCAGCCATGACTCGGTTTTTAATGCACTGTTGGTAGGATATTCGTGAACGTAGCTCATCAATTTTGTTATCCAATGATTATACGTTGGCTAATAGGACTGAAGGTAGAGGCAGATTACCCGCTCACCGTCGGATCCTTACAAGGCACCCCAACCTACGTCCCTGATATCTCCGTCTCCGTCTCATGCAAATCCCAGGGATTTGAGCCTTGTCGAGTGTCTGAAGTAAATCCTTTGCATCTGACTCATTAAAGAAAAAAATCTTCATCCAGTACGAGGTGAGTAATCGCTGTCCTGATATCTAGAAGCTCTTTTCGGTCAGAAGAGACGGTGGCAGAAACATTATTTACAAAATAAGTTACAAATAACGCGAAAAATCACAGACAAAAGCACAACTGGTTAGGAGTCCGTAAAACGGCAGCCATCTCCTCCGGCGTCATTCTGTTACAAACACTCAAAATGAGGTTAACCAATTCAAATTAAAGGAAGTCCCTCAAATCAGTAAATAAGACATTTACCAAAACTCAGCACACAATAGAATAAATATTTAAAGCACCTCTAGGTTATTAACCTACCTACTCACTGCCACAGTCATACTCTGGACCTAGTTTTGTCCCATGGAATAAATGTTGTAGATCTTAATGTTTTTCCTCATAATCCTGGACTACCGGACCACCATTTTATTACGTTTGAAATCGCAACAAATAATCTGCTCAGACTCCAACCAAGGAGCATCAAAAGTCGTGCTATAAATTCTCAGACAACACAAAAATTCCTTGATGCCCTTCCAGACTCCTTCTGCCTACCCAAGGACGTCAGAGGACAAAAATCAGTTAACCACCTAACTGAGGAACTCAATTTAACCTTGCGCAATACCCTAGATGCAGTTGCACCCCTAAAAACGAAAAACATTTGTCATAAGAAACTCTCTCCCTGGTATACAAAAAATACCCGAGCTCTGAAGCAAGCTTCCAGAAAATTGGAACGGAAATGGCGCCACACCAAACTGGAAGTCTTCCGACTAGCTTGGAAAGACAGTACCGTGCAGTATCGAAGAGCCCTCACTGCTGCTCGATCATCCTACTTTTCCAACTTAATTGAGGAAAATAAGAACAATCCAAAATTTATTTTTGATACTGTTGCAAAGCTAACTAAAAAGCAGCATTCCCCAAGAGAGGATGGCTTTCACTTCAGCAGTAATAAATTCATGAACTTCTTTGAGGAAAAGATCATGATCATTAGAAAGCAAATTACGGACTCCTCTTTAAATCTGCGTATTCCTCCAGGGCTTAGCTGTCCTGGATCTGCACAGCTCTGCCAGGGCCTGGGATCGGGAGAGACACTTAAGTGTTTTAGTACTATATCTCTTGACACAATGATGAAAATAATCATGGCCTCTAAACCTTCAAGCTGCATACTGGATCCTATTCCTACTAAACTACTGAAAGAGCTGCTTCCTGTGCTTGGCCCTCCTATGTTGAACATAATAAACGTCTCTCTATCCACCGGATGTGTACCAAACTCACTAAAAGTGGCAGTAATAAAGCCTCTCTTGAAAAAGCCAAACCTTGACCCAGGAAAATATAAAAAACTATCGGCCTATATCGAATCTTCCATTCCTCTCAAAAATTTTTGAAAAAGCTGTTGCGCAGCAACTCACTGCCTTCCTGAAGACAAACAATGTATACGAAATGCTTCAGTCTGGTTTTAGACCCCATCATAGCACTGAGACTGCACTTGTGAAGGTGGTAAATGACCTTTTAATGGCGTCAGACCGAGGCTCTGCATCTGTCCTCGTGCTACTAGACCTTAGTGCTGCCTTTGACACCATCGATCACCACATTCTTTTGGAGAGACTGGAAACCCAAATTGGTCTACACGGACAAGTTCTGGCCTGGTTTAGATCTTATCTGTCGGAAAGATATCAGTTTGTCTCTGTGAATGGTTTGTCCTCTGACAAATCAACTGTACATTTCGGTGTTCCTCAAGGTTCCGTTTTAGGACCACTATTGTTTTCACTATATATTTTACCTCTTGGGGATGTTATTCGAAAACATAATGTTAACTTTCACTGCTATGCGGATGACACACAGCTGTACATTTCAATGAAACATGGTGAAGCCCCAAAATTGCCCTCGCTAGAAGCCTTTGTTTCAGACATAAGGAAGTGGATGGCTGAAAACTTTCTACTTTTAAACTCGGACAAAACAGAGATGCTTGTTCTAGGTCCCAAGAAACGAAGAGATCTTCTGTTAAATCTGACAATTAATCTTGATGGTTGTAAAGTCGTCTCAAATAAAACTGTGAAGGACCTCGGCGTTACTCTTGACCCTGATCTCTCTTTTGACGAACATATCAAGACTGTTTCAAGGACAGCTTTTTTCCATCTACGTAACATTGCAAAAATCAGAAATTTTCTGTCCAAAAATGATGCAGAAAAATTAATCCATGCATTTGTTACTTCTAGGCTAGACTACTGCAATGCTCTACTTTCTGGTTACCCGGATAAAGCACTAAATAAACTTCAGTTAGTGCTAAATACGGCTGCTAGAATCCTGACTAGAACCAAGAAATTTGATCATATTACTCCAGTGCTAGCTTCCCTACACTGGCTTCCTGTTAAGGCAAGGGCTGATTTCAAGGTTTTACTGTTAACCTATAAAGCGTTACATGGGCTTGCTCCTACCTATCTTTCCGAGTTGGTCCTGCCGTACATACCTACACGTACGCTACGGTCACAAGACGCAGGCCTCCTAATTGTCCCTAGAATTTCTAAGCAAACAGCTGGAGGCAGGGCTTTCTCCTATAGATCTCCATTTTTATGGAATGGTCTGCCTACCCATGTGAGAGACGCAGACTCGGTCTCAACCTTTAAGTCTTTACTGAAGACTTATCTCTTCAGTAGGTCATATGATTGAGTGTAGTCTGGCCCAGGAGTGTGAAGGTGAACGGAAAGGCTCTGGAGCAACGAACCGCCCTTGCTGTCTTTGCCTGGCCGGTTCCCCTCCACTGGGATTCTCTACCTCTAACCCTATTACAGGGGCTGAGTCACTGGCTTACTGGTGCTCTTTCATGCCGTCCCTAGGAGGGGTGCGTCACTTGAGTGGGTTGAGTTACTGACGTGATCTTCCTGTCTGGGTTGGCGCCCCCCCTTGGTTTGTGCTGTGGTGGAGATCTTTGTGGGCTATACTCGGCCTTGTCTCAGGATTGTAAGTTGGTGGCTGAAGATATCCCTCTAGTGGTGCGGGGGCTGTGCTTTGGCAAAGTGGGTGGGGTTATATCCTTCCTGTTTGGCCCTGTCCGGGGGTATCATCGGATAGGGCCACAGTGTCTCCTGACCCCTCCTGTCTCAGCCTCCAGTATTTATGCTGCAGTAGTTTGTGTCGGGGGGCTAGGGCCAGTTGGTTATATCTGGAGTACTTCTCCTGTCTTATCCAGTGTCCTGTGGGAATTTAAGTATGCTCTCTCTAATTCTCTCCTTCTCTCTTTCTTTCTCTCTCTCGGAGGACCTGAGCCCTAGGACCATACGTCAGGACTACTGGGCATGATGACTCCTTGCTGTCCCCAGTCCACCTGGCCTTGCTGCTGTCCCAGCTTCAACTGTTCTGCCTGCAGTTATGGAACCCCTACCTATCCCAAACCTGCTGTTTTCAACTCTTAATGATCGGCTATGAAAAGCCAACTGACATTTATTCCTGATTATTATTTGACCATGCTTGTCATTTATGAACATTTTGAACATCTTGGCCATGTTCTGTTATAATCTCCACCCAGCACAGCCAGAAGAGGACTGGCCACCCCTCATAGCCTGGTTCCTCTCTAGGTTTCTTCCTAGGTTTTGGCCTTTCTAGGGAGTTTTTCCTAGCCACCGTGCTTCTACACCTGCATTGCTTGCTGTTTGGGGTTTTAGGCTGGGTTTCTGTACAGCACTTCGAGATATTAGCTGATGTACGAAGGGCTATATAAAATAAACTTGATTGATTGATTAATACATTCAAAATAAAGCACACATGAGGGAATAAAGAAAAAGGACTAAACAGAGCCGTAACACACACGTGACACATACTCACATGCCAATAAGACACTAGCTGTGTTCGAATACTCATACTGACCGCACTAACCTACTATTTGTGTTGTAAATTGAGTGTGTAGTATGTTTATTGGTCATAGTGTGGATATAGTTAGTATGCCAAAAGTCATACTACATTTGCCAAAATACGAATGCAATTCTTCAGAAAATGGGCGTGGCTCCACAGCATTTTCAGATTTGAAGAAGATGGCAGAAAATATACAGCCGAAGTCTGACGAGAGCGGATACAAATTCATCACTTTATCTAATTATGACAAATGTTAAGAAAATGTTGAGCAAAGTAATAAAGTAATGGCTTTTCAAATAAGTTACGTTACACGTTATTTTGGCTGACAATTTGTTAACTACGCTAGCCACATTGCATATCATTACACCAGTTGCTTGTATGTACAGGTATGTTAGCTAGCTACCTAACGTTAGTTGGCTACTAATGAATCGAACTTGCTAGTATATCAACTATATGCTATCTAACTAACTACCCAACATGCATTGACTTGATTATTCACGTCATTCTTAGCTTAGCTAAGTGGTATAGTCATTGTGCGTTCTCAATGGACATTGTTAATTAAGTCGTAAGATGTCTAGCTAGTAATTTGTTATGCTAACAAACTAGCAAGAAGTTGCATAGCAACAGCATCAATTTCTGGTAGACAGGCGAAGCGCTAGTACACTCAACTGAAAGGATACCGTTCGTTTACAGTATACTTAAATTAACTAATATTATATAGTATGTAGTATATACTCATTAAGTATGTAGTATACAGTATGTTATTATGGATATTCGAACACAGCTACTGTCTGTGTGTGTGTGTGTGTGTGTGTGTGTGTGTGTGTGTGTGTGTGTGTGTGTGTGTGTGTGTGTGTGTGTGTGTGTGTGTGTGTGTGTGTGTTGTATAGGTAGAAGTATGTGGTAATTGTGCACATCCTGCGATCCCTGTAGTCTTCTCTAATGGGGGGAAGATTAAAAAAGATACCTGTATTCAGCAGTAGTACTCAAATAAGAGTGTGCACTGAATGTCAGCAGTAGTACTCATTCACGTGTGCACTGAATGTCCATACTTAACGGACTATGGCAGTAAAAATGTACAGATCTGTCTACAAAGTGCCTGTTTTTTGGGCCTGCATATCCTTCCAGCGAGAACGTACATACAGTAGTTATATTTGTTTGTTTCTCGCTGAGTAGTGCATGGAGCTTTTGGCAGGGTGCGAGTGGTACCAAGCACATTCCAGGGTATTTAATATGGAGTTTAATGATTAACTGACTCTGCTTGTGGTCCACCACTCTCCATGGGAGGATAGCTATTGGGCTGAGTCATCGTCTACCAAACACAAGAGCTTTCTAATATCTCAGCCAGGGAGCACTGAAACAAGGCACCTTACTGCTGAAATGTACATTCTAACACTCAATAATCTGGATTCACAGCATAAAAGAACGCATGTAAAATGGCGGTTTGCGGAGTACAAATGTACATTTTGACAGTCGATATCTTGACATAGGCACAATGGATGCCAAGGTGTAGTCTGGGGGTTGGGTTCAGAGTTTACACTGGAGTGCGCTCCTTCATTGAAGAAAGTGAGATCAGCAAACTTGAAGGCCAATCTTACCAGATAATGCAGATGCTTGCTACCTGAAACCACTTACTTACGATTATGGGTTTTACACATTCAGCTTTGCTTCACAATAAAAATCACTCCTGCTTGACAAAAGTTTTAAAAAATAACTGCGCTGAGGTTACGTATACAGAGCTACACTACACGCTGCTGAAATGCACATTTAGACATTATGGCCTATATGACCGGCAATCCAATGGATCATGGTTTACTTATTTATTTGTAAAATGCAGCACTACCACTAGACCAGCCTCCAACACGGGACTTCTTTAGCATTTGATAGGGACAGAACATTTTCTGAAATTATGACCTCTGACATTTTGGTACTGTCACCTGCCCTCAGCTAGTCAATAGAGTCAGTATCATACAATGTACACTGTCCCCTGGTTGACTCAGGCTACATGTAACAAAGTTCCTGTGTAGGTCACAGGTCAAGGGTCATCCCAGAACAGAGGAGG
Source organism: Salvelinus namaycush (assembly GCF_016432855.1). NCBI lineage: Eukaryota > Metazoa > Chordata > Actinopteri > Salmoniformes > Salmonidae > Salvelinus > Salvelinus namaycush. Next base: position 11,258,125 of record NC_052338.1, read on the forward strand.
CTGGTGGGAGGAGCTATAGGAGGATGGGTTCGTTGTAAAGACTAGAATGGAAGTAATGGAATGGTATCAAACACATCAAACATATGGAAACCACATTTGACTCCGTTCCATTTATTCCATTGCAGCCATTACAAGGAGCATGTCCTCCTATAGCGCCTCCCACCAGCCTCCCCTGGCCCAGTTGCAGATCAGGCAGCTCAATAGTAACTGAGGTGTCCTGATTATATCTCAGGAGTCAGACACTTATCCAACAAATACATTTCAAGGAGCCAATCCCTAAAGGTGAGAGGTCAAGTCCTGTGAAAACCATGGGAGTGGAGATAAGGTGTGTTTGAGCAGGGAGTTACCTAACAGGAGGAAGTCAAATAATAGATTCATAGTAACAGACACACTCCCTCTCAATGGACCTCTCTCTTTCACACACACACACACACACACACACACACACACACACACACACACACACACACACACACACACACACACACACACACACACACACACACACACACACACACACACACACACACACACACACACACACACACACACACACACACACACACACACACACGCACACACACAGGTAGTTCATCTTCTCCGTGCATCAGAGGCAGACCGTTAGGAACCTAATCAATAATATCCTGTCTTCTACTTCACCGTCTTCCACTCACCTAGGGAGTGGGTTTGTGTTTATGTTTGAGAGAGAGAGAGGCTTTATTTTCCCTTGTGTACTTTAACCATTTGTACATTGTTACAACACTGTATATATATATATAATATGACATTTGTAATGTCTTTATTGTTTTGAAACTTCTGTATGTGTAATGTTTACTGTTTAATTTTTATTGTTTATTTCACTTTTGTATATCATCTACCTCACTTGCTTTGGCAATGTTAACACATGTTTCCCATGCCAATAAAGCCCCTTGAATTGAATTGAATTGAATTGAATTGAATTGAGAGGCAGGGTTATTTGGAGGTGCACTACAATCTGTTCATGTGTCTGGAGAGAGGCCCTCAGGTACACTGGGAGAGAGTGTTTGGAGTGATCCGTTTACTCCACTGTGTGTGTGTGTGTGTGTGTGTGTGTGTGTGTGTGTGTGTGTGTGTGTGTGCGCCTGTGTGTAAGTGTACCTTCCACTTGTGCTGCAAATAGGCTTAGTCAACATCCTGTTGTCATTCCTTTTCAGAGTTTCCTTTTGTCATTACAGGGGAAAGTGATCTCAGATACCCATTTCCCATGTGGTATATTACCAAGACAAAAAAAAACAAAAGACAATGTTTATATGACCCCCTTTCAAACAGCCCCTTATTTACCACTTTCTTGCAAATCAGTAAGTAACTGGCAAATTGGGAGGGGCCGGGTTGAGGGGTGTTTGCATTTCAAATTAGGGAGGTGTTAAACAATGGAAGTGTGAATGGCTTTACCTGTATAAAAAGCAGAGTACCATTCACACAGATCCGATTCCTGTATTTTGGTTACAGGGTCTGTGAAAATGCAGGAATCATGACTAGGTCTTTAGGTGGGTTTTAATTGTCCATGTTTTTTGCCCCCCTACCCCTTTCAGATGTACAACAAAGCAGGTATAAAGAAGCAAGCATAGTAAAATAGTGGGAATTTGGCCTGTCTATTAAAGGGATACTAACTGATCAAGGTTTAGGGACACAAGTTACCAAACAGCCCGTACATATCGATCAATCAATCTGTATTGTCTATTAATATAGACAGCAGGGTTGACAAGGTCACAACAATACTACGTGCACAACTCAGAGGTAAAAGGCTGTGCGGTAGATGGCTTGTTTCATCTTGTTCTTGCTACCATCTTTTGTTTTGAAGTGTTTGACTGTTGTCACATCTATGCTAAAATGGCTAAAATTAGCTAGCTAGCAAACCAACAACTGTAACCATGTATTTGAGAGACAACAAGTGCTTATTGGGCAAATGTACGCTTTCAATAAACATTTGAAGATGAACTATTGCTTACAGTACATGTTGTGAATAATCCTTAGATGGTAAGCCAACCCCGTCTGTTTTAGCTTCGTAGTTGTACACACATTGGTTTTGTTGGTAAACACCCCACCCATCTCTATAGCACTGTTTGCAAACACATTTGTTACATGTTTAAAACAGGAACCCAGACTTAAAGCACCAACGAACAAGCAGTGACATCCCACTGGGCACACACTGGTTGAATCAACGTTGTTTCTCCCTTCCCACTGGGCACACACTGGTTGAATCAACGTTGTTTCTCCCTTCCCACTGGGCACACACTGGTTGAATCAACGTTGTTTCCACATTTCAATTCAATTCAGTTGAACCAACGTGGAATTGATGTTGAATTGACATCTGTGGCCAGTGGGAAGGAAAATCTCCTTTGGAAGGAAGCTATCCTCCTCGGCTGGCTGGGTAGAAGTTCAGAGTGCGGATGGCCATTCTTATGCATCCCTAAAACAGTTTATTTTGTGTGATTGCAAGAACTTTCTAAATGGATTTCACCCATTGACATGTGAGGGGCATGACTGGACATTGCTCTGTTTTACTACGTGTCCAATGGTACTGACATGGATGTCATCCATGTTGTTGATGCCTGCCTGCTGTCTGGTCATTATTGATTGGTCCCAGTTGCACAATGCAGTTGGCCTGGGTCATGTTCATTGGGCACCAACGGGAACAAGCAAAAATGAAACTGGGAGGGACTACCTGGGCTGGTCCAATAAGAAACAATAATTTAGGTTTTCCTTTGCTTTCCCTAACCCACACACTCACTCTCTCTCCAGGGTCACTGGTGATGGTAAAGACAGGCCAATATCTTCTGTGTTAGCCTCCTCTTCCCTAGGGCCTTATTAGATAACAGCCAGTAATCAAATTTCTGTGCTCTCTAAATCCCACTTTCTCTCCATCCAACCGGAGGTCTACTGGTAATGTGAACATCTGCTGCCCCTCAATCCCAGACATATCCAAGACCCCTCGCCCTCCTCCACCCCCCAGTAGCTGGGGATGTAAGCCTCTGGCTGGTCCTGGACACATGCATGACTCAGGCAGCTGGTACTCCACATCCTGTCTGTGAATGAAAAGCAATGTCTACTACAGACAAACTGGTCTCTCCGGCCTTGTGTGCCAGCGTCATTGACTGAGAGGAGGCCGTGGTGTGTGTGTGTGTGAGGGGGGGGGGGTCCTCTGTGTGTCTGTGTGTTATCGACGTGCCTGAAAGAAGCTGCGAGGTGTGTTTCTGTGCTCCTTGTTCGTTGGCATAGGTCAAACCCCCGGAGCTTCCGGAGAATCCTTGCTGTGTTTCAGAAAAAAAGACGCCCACTATCTCTCGCCAACGTGCCCCTAACCTCCCAACCCCCCACTGTTGATCGGAAGTAGAGTTCATTTTGTGGGATCTTCCCGGCGGTGCTTGCTTTCTCGATGGCGTGGGCGCTTTTGCGTGGGCGAGAGACCGTTGGCAACAGTGACGGCCCTGGTTGCCATGGACACTGAGTTTCCCTTTGCCATTCCGTCCCACAACGATGACATCGTGGCAGCTCTCACTCTGTGTGGCACACCAACCTGTACTCCAACCGACACGATCCCTCCCACTCATTACAGATAAGTGTCAACGATGGTGTTGTTGCCATGAGCCTCTACGTTCATATTCATTAGTACTGATGGAAGCACTGAACAGACAAATATTTGTTGTTGCTTGCGTCACGTGTCCGGGGGTGGCACGGAGTGGATTTCATAACAGGAGACAATGCTCTAAACTAATATTCCTCACAAAACGTAATTTGCGCATCGGCTCAGAACCCTTAACCCAATAGCCACATTTGCCCTACCCCCTCCCCCAGATACATTACCTCGCATACTGTATGGATGCACTGTACATGTAAGTATTATCACGTTTGTATGCAACAGGCAAACGCCTCAGGAAAAGAATAATAAAAATAATAAAAAAGGAAATCCCGCAATCCCACCCTGCCAGGGCTGTATATTCCCCGAATCACGGCAGGTGGTTAGAGCATTGTACTAGTGTTGTACTAGTAACCGAAAGGTTGCAAGATCGAATCCCCGAGCTGACAAGGTAGAAATCTGTCATTCTGCCCCTGAACAAGGCAGTTAACCCCCTGTTCCTAGGCTGTCATTGAAAATAAGAATTTGTTCTTAACTGACTTGCCTAGTTAAATAAAGGTAAAATAAAATAAAAATCACTGTTGGCCTCCATGGACAATGTTAATGGGATGGCAGAAGCTGTGGTAGCGACATGCAGTATGACATACTCATAGTACTTCATTCTACATACCGACCTATTTGTTCAGGCGAGAGACACCCACTATAACCCTGGTGTAGGTTGCACAAATACAAGTACTTGAGCTGTACACTGAATATACAAAACATTAAGAACACCTGCTCTTTCCATGACATAGACTATCCAGGTGAAAGCTATCCCTTATTGATGCCACTTGTTAAATCCACTTCAATCAGTGTAGATGGAGGGGAGGAGACAGGTTAAAGAAGGATTTATAAGCCTTGAGACAATTGAGACATGGATTGTGTACGTGTGCCATTCAGAGGGTGAATGGGCGACAAAATATTTAGGTGCCATTGAAAGGAGTATGGTAGTAGGTGCCAGGCGCACCAGTTTGTCAAGTACAGCAATGCTGCTGAGTTTCTCACGCTCAACAGTTTCCTGTGTGTATCAAGAAGGTGTTCCTACTGTTTGGTAAACTCAGTGTACTGTATATGACGTGCATTATACAAGTGTGGTCCTCCCTCCTGGGATAGTTACAAAATGACACATTGGTTTCCTTACCCTGTGAGAGTCTATGGACAACATATGACTGCAATCCAAATATCGGTCACACGCTAATATCGGTCACATGACTTGAATGTGATTCGTGCCACAAATGCAAAAATATTTGTGGCAGGGAAACTAAACCAATGCATGGATCGCTGTCATACCTTGTCCATAGACTTCTTACAGGGTAAGGAAACCAATATGCCTTTTTGTAATTTGGGTGAAGTATCCCTGTAGTTAATCCTTATCTCCATTGACATGTATTCGTAATCTATTACAGTATTATTTGCATGGGATGTGGTTGAGATGTGTATGATACTTCTGGTCATGTACTGTATGTGGACAGCTGCTCGTCGAACATCTCATTCCAAAATCATTGGCATTAATATAGAGTTGGGTTCCCCTTTGCTGCTATAACAGCCTCCACTCTTCTGGGAAGGCTTTCCACTAGATGTTGGAACATTGCTGCGGGGACTTGCTTCCATTCAGCCACAAGAGCATTAGTGAGGTCAGGCACTGATGTTGGGCGATTAGGCCTCGCTCGCAGTCGGTGTTACAATTCATCACAAAGGTATTCGATTGAGTTGAGGTCAGGTCAGGTCAGGTCAGCTCTGTGCAGGCCAGTCAAGTTCTTCCACACCGATCTCGACAAACCATTTCTGTATAGACCTTGCTTTGTGCACGGGGGCATTGTCATGCTGAAACAGCAAAGGGCCTTCCCCAAACTGTTGCCACAAAGTTGGAAGCACAGAGTCATCTAGAATGTTATTGTTTGCTGTAGAGTTAAGCTTTCCTTTCACTGGAACTAAGGGGCCTAGCCCGAACCATGAAAAACAGCCCCAGACCATTATCCCTCCTCCACCAAACTTTACAGTTGACACTTGCATTCGGGCAGGTTGAGTTCTGCTGGCATCCACCAAACCCAGATTAGTCCAATGGCAGCGAGCTTTACACTACTCCGGCTGACGCTTGGCATTGCGCATGGTGATCTTAGGCTTGTGTGCGGCTGCTCAGCCATTGAAACCCATTTCATGAAGCTCTCAACTAACAGTTAATTATGTTTACTTTGCTTCCAGAGGCAGTTTGGAACTCGGTAGTGAGTTTTGCAAATGAGGACAGATGATTTTTATGTGCTACGTACTTCAGCACTCGGAGGTTCCGTTCTGTGAGCTTCTGTAGTCTACCACTTCGCGGCTGAGCTGTTGTTGCTCTTAGAAGTTTCCACTTCACAATAACAGCACTTACAGTTGACCGGTGCAGCTCTAGCAGGGCAGAAATTTGACAAACTGACTTGTTGTATAAGGTGGCATCCTATGACGGTGCCACTTTGAAATTCACTGAGGTCTTCAGTAAGTCCATTCTACTGCCAATGTTTGTCTATGGAGATTGCATGGCTGTGTGCTCGATTGTATACACCTTTAAGCAACAGGTGAGGCTGAAATAGCATCCACATACTTTTGTATATATAGTGTATCTATAGTATTTTCATACAGCATTATTGTGTGTCCACAAGGAGAGAAGGACGCTCATTTAGACAGTTGAGAGTCCCCCTTCCTTCTCTCTTTTAAATACATTTATTGGAAAGGTTAAGGAGAGCCTGGAGGAGACCCGGTGATCCCAATGTGGTTACGCCTGAGGAGTGGGACCTGAACAAGGATTGTCAGTGAAGAATAGGCCTCTTGGCAGGGGACAGACAGGCAGCGATACGCTGTGAACCTGTGGCAAACAGCGGTGATAAAGACGAGAACACATGGAGAAGCATGAAAGTGTTGTTGTGTAAGGTGGGCATGGACGTTTTGCTTCTTCAGCCACGTTTACACCTGGTAGAAACATGCATCCTTTATCCTGATCCACATTCTGATTGAGTCCAAATTTTACGACGGGTGTAGACGATTAAAAGACACATTGTGATCTGAATGTGATCAGATCTTCATGCCCACCTCCAGAGGTAGTCAGGCACTCATTGTCACTGGATATGTAGACGGATCTGGAAAGTAAAACCATTTAAATTATCCTTATCCCATTCTAAAATCCTTGACAGCTGGCACCATTGACTTATGGCACCAATATTTCTTAAAGTAAATAAATATAGATAAAAAAAAAAAAAGAATATCTGTCAAATCATTTGCATCGAGGGAGGTACCAGGAAATCTGGTCACAATGAGTATACAGTGGACATATAAAAGTCACATTTTAAAACACCACGCACAATCAGAATGTGGACAAAATCAGGACACAGGACCATGTTTAAACAAAGCTTTTGAGCAGTAAGTGATAAAGATGAAGTACCTGTGGGGACTGCCTGAAGCCTCGTTTTGTTAACGAGGATGTTAGTTTTTATCGGTTTCATTTGGTCTGTGAAATCGAATGCAGTTGAGGAAATGGCTTTGAAGTGCAGAGTTTAAGTGCACAGACTTCAGGGTGATTGACTGCATTTCCCTTGTAGTTGACCTTGGTTAGGAAGTCAACATTGATGGGAGCTAGATTGGCTACTTTCGCCATAGGGATTCTATGGGATTAGGCTTGGAAATCTCAGTTCAGCAATCTTGGAGCTACATTGACAGAATTCTTTGAGAGATTTCTGATTTGTGAGAGGGCACGATAAGGGATAACTTTTTGGAATGTCAAATGTTTGTGTTTTCAAAATGGTTTTGCATTACGTTTGGTGTGTTTCACCCTTCACATAATGGAATTGAATGGATTTCTGTCCAAATAACCTTGGAAACCTTAGTTGAGATGATCTGTTGACAGCTCAATGACAATCCATTTTCAGGTCATTCGTGAAGTATCTGGGGAGAGGAGTGAGATGTGGTTTGGTTCATCTTTACCTCTAGCTAGAATGGGTGAGAAGATGTTCCCTTAAAGTGAATTTTATTTTTTTTAATCTCCATCATGGCTTGACAAATAGAGCTTGAAAAAATATAGATTGTACTTAAGCATTTGTTTGACATTTTATTAGGAAATCGTAGGACAAAGTTCTGTAGTGTGTACACTTTGTACACTTAAAGTCTAATGACTTGTATAACAAACATGACTTCAGTTCTCATTCATGAAAAGTTCCCAAACATTTTTTATAGAATCAGTACTAAATGAAATAGACAAGACGTTTGTCCAGTGCATGAACAACCCTATGAAAAAGTAAAGTGGGCCTCTGCATTCTTAGAACACATCAAATGTACAGTACACAAATGGACGGTATTGACATTATTTAACATCATAAAGATGAACAGAGAATGGTCCCCCAATACCTGGCCTTTCAAGATGCCTTGAAGTGTGATGTTGGTGGCATATATGGAAACACAACAAAGCTACATGTATACTAACTGAGGCAGCAAGTTTAATGATCAGACCATTATAATGAGTGAAACAGCTACACATTCTCATGTTTCTTGCATAGATTGTCAACAGTCCAAAAAAGGATTGTGCCAATGACAAGGCCAAGCTGGCCTGACCCTTAGAACGTTCTGCATACTGATACAGTTTAGTAAAGAGAAAGAAATTGTCTATTGCGCATAATTTTTCCACAATACTTCTTCCAGGCATTTAAACACGATACCCTTTGCTTTACAGTTGGCAATTCATTGTACGGCAATGTAATATAATTGGACATTTAAGGGCATGTAATGCTACTTTAGTCCAGCTGACCTCAGACACTCAAGAGTATTTATTTTGCAGTAAGTAGACTGTCCAAAGGCCCGTTCGACAGGATTTGATTGTCAATCTTCTCATTTGAGTAAGAATCCAAGCAGCGTGAATTCAGTTAGGCCGCACTGACCTATTCCAATATGGAAACGTAACGATCCACTTCACGCACGGACAAGTCCCGGACCGTTTAGATGCAGAACTATCATCTCAGTGTCTCTCATATTAGGCTATTGGAACTACTCAGTTCTCTTCCTCCCGAAAACGGCGGACATGCTTCTCACGATACCTTTGATCCCAGCTGCCCCCTTCTTGAGCGCCCTCGCCTCTCGGATAAGGTCGAGCAGTTCGTGAAATACCAGCTGTACCCCGTGGTATGTCTCCGCTGCAGAGATCTCGAAAAAGCCACAGTTGGTGGAAAGAGTGAGGAGGCGTCCTTCCTCGCTGGAGACGGTGCGGCGATGCTGGAGGTCGCGTTTATTCCCTACGATGACGATGGGAGGTGAGCCGGGGAATTTGCTTTTGGCTTGCCGGATGCGCTTCACCTGTTGCCGCACCACGTTGAAGCTGGCACGGTCACATATGCTGTAAACCAGGATGAAACCGTCCGCCCACTGGAGTTGTCTGTCGCTGATGTGTCCCGCGCCCTCATCATTCTAAAACACATGAAGACATAATACATTCCTTTAGTAAACCCTTTAACCTCCTTGTTTAATAAAACACCTCAAGAATGCCCTGACTGCTGGAGTATCCACTAGTCAAAGTCTTTTTTTACCATTATAACGTTATTATAATGTAGCCCAAATGATATACAATGTTTTGCCTCACCTGAGGGCAAAGTGAGTCCCAGATATTAAAGCAGATATCCCGTCCGTCTATTCTGTCAGTATGACTGTAGATGGATTCTGTAAAGGCAAAAATAACGGACCATTTAGATACTTGGTTTGATCCACTGTAACCTTTTGATTTGAATGCAATTATATCATTATCAATGGATCAAGTCAAAAGACCGGCACTTACCAATATCGCCGTATTCGCCAATAAACCTTCTAGTGAGAAACCGCACCGTGAGAGCTGAGGGCAGAAAATAGAAAATAGCGCAATTGATGAGACATGTTGATCAGTAAATGTATTATCCCTACACAAGGAAAGACATTCTACGTTGCATTTGGCCATCATAACTCGTCTACTTTCAATGATCACAAATATATGCTCTTCATGGTGCACAAAGACTGTCAATGTCATGAATAAAAGTGCAAAAACATTTCAAGGATTCATTAAAATTATTCTCACCAGATTTACCGACGCTTTCAGCTCCAAGTAGTAAGAAATTAGCCTCCACTTTTTGCTGACTTCCTTCCATTGTTTTGTTGTAGTGGCGTGTGCGGATTTAGTTAAACAACCATTTGTTAAAAGGGTGCAACGTTTTCCGTGTCTGTTCAACGTGGAGGATACACTAAGTGTAAAATATATTGGATTGTGCCGTCTGTCAATTTATAAGGAGTAGGCGGGCCCGGTTCTCTGATGGATAAAACCTACGGGCCAATGAGAGGACTGTGCGCTTGTCAGAGACCAATGCGCTTAATATAGAACTTCGTGCCCAGCGATTAACAATACAGAATCATAGCTGCGGTAAGTAGTTTGCTGCGTTTTTATTTTTGATTGTATTTAAGTGTGTGTGTGTGTGTGGGGGGGGGGGGGGTGCTGAAAAAAATGTGTTTGCCTGCACTACATACGCTATATTGGTCCGCTAATACAGCACTATTAAAGGCCCAGTGCACTACTATTTGTGATAAATACAAATTCAGATTTTTCAGGTGTACTGCAGCCCCACTACACTCCGCTGCTATGTACAGAATAGCATAATTCTCTAAACCTTCAAATGTATCAGTTTGATATTCACAGATGTTGGAGTTCAGTTAAATGGACACAAATTCATATGAAACCATCATCTTGGGAGGTAACAGAACACAATTTATAGTCTACAAAAAAAACAAGTAGACGCTAAAATAACTTGCAATTAAGTTACCCCACTCTGTACAGTCATAAGATCAAAGACAGGAGGACCTATATGATGGGTAACCAATGTTTAGCATTGTCAATTTACTGATGACCAATGCCACCCAGTGGTGGTAATATTATGGACATTTTAACTTACCATGGTCCTGTTTGAATAGCGCCCAGTAAGATTTTCACTGAGTTTAGACGTATACAAAAGATGCACACAAAAATGTTTATTGTAAATAGATACGAAATATAAAGATGCACACACACAAAAACACTTGAAACACTTTATCCCCAGTGTTTGTAACCAACTACAGTTGCGGTCAAATAAACCCATTTTCAAAAAATGAAATGTTATTTTAGAAACCACATTTTTAAAGACGAGTGTGGTTCCATTATATTTGGAGGCAACTGTATGTACAAACATGTTCAGCAAGCAATTCAGATCAATACATACAAATACAGGCTTCTTTTCCCTTTCATTGAGTCCTGCGTGAAATGTCTTCGCCTGCACGCTCTACCTCGAGAGGTCTCGGATTCTTCCTCATGGTCACTTTCTCCTTGTCCCCCTCTTGTTCCGCATTCCTCCCCGCCTCCCCTTGGTGGGGATTGACGAGCAGCGAAGGGTGCAGGGTCCCCTCAAACGTTTTGCCCAGCTCCTTCCCAAAAAATGCCTGAAGTCGGTCCACTGACTTGGAATAGTGTGCGAGAGAGAGGGGAAAGAGCAACATAACCAGATCACTATTGAGGACTAAAGAGAGCAATAGAGTACGGCTTTCCAAATGCAAAGCTCTGACAAATTGTCTCATAATGTAAAGTAAAAGGTAGGAGTTAAGGGATTGACAAAGAAAACAGTCATTTGGAAATGAGGGCCTACATATGGAACTGTAGCCATCATATGCATTTCTCTATAGGAAATCAGGGTGAGCTGAGACATGGACACAGCCATTGTGAGTCTCCTCACCTTCACGCTCTTCAACAGTGTGTGGAGGAGAAGCCAGATATCGGACACAAATTCCGACGGGGTGCAGTAAGGGGGGACCAGTTTCCGTAGCAACCGTCCCCGTATCATGGTGATGTCAATGTAGTGAGAAGACCGGGAAGAGAGCTAAGGAGAGGAAGATATTCAATACTATTTTTCTCTAGAGTCAAAGCAATACAACTGACTAACATCAAACTGCAATTGTATACAGTATATTCAACACACACAGTTGAAAAACAATCATACTTCATTAAAAGGACTCATTTGTCAGCAACCTACATGGTAATAAACATGAAAAGTCTGTGTTGTGACATTTTAATAGATAACACCATGACAATACTAAGAGGGATGTTGAGGATGTGAAGGTAAATGCAGTAAGTTGCACTTGTCGATTACCTTGGCTGGTCTGTAGAGGACAACGCTGCACTGTCTGCATAAAAGGACGAGTAGTAAGCGCTCACATCTCTGTAGGGTTAACCCCAAAGGGTAAGAGATGGTTTACACACACGGTCCAGCAAATCCACACTGTAGACCAGTGTTACCCAACTCCAGTCCTCCTGTAGCCCCAACAACACACATTTTTTGCTGTAGCCCCAGACAAGCACACCGGATTCAACTTGTCAACTAATCATCAAGCCCTCAATGAGTTGAATCAGGTGAGTTTGTCTGGGGCCACAACAAAAATATGTACTGTTGGGTAACACTGCTTTACAGTACAATAGACAAAACACCTTGAGTGGGCAAACAGAAGCAATAGTGATTTAAGAGCCAGACTAAAAAAAGCTGGGTTGGATGAGTCTGGGTTAAAATAACCAATTAAGACCTAGTCATATCAGAAATACATGGTTGACATTTTTACTCTACCCTTGTTTCTTTCAATGAAAAATTATTTCCTGGATCTAAAAATCAGATCATTTCCATTAAAATAGGGTCACGGTCAATAAGTATTAGAAGCAGACACAGTAAACAATACCAGACCTGCGTAGACATGCTGAAACAAAGAACTGGGCATGCACAGTCATGTGTGTACACAGATGCACATATTCAAGTGAAAGATAGCAGACGTGCCCAGACATGCTCTACAAAGTAAAAAGGCTCACCATTTGGTCAGGAGGGCTCATACACAGTTCCCCGTCGGTCCCACTGTAGTCCTGCAGCAACGCCAGATCAGAGAGGTCCCGGCACAGCATACACTGCCAACTCTCACTGGGAGAGCAGCATCACATACATCAGGCCAATACAGAGAGAGAAATCTCAATGCTTTATTTGGGCCCCACAGTGAAACCTCTAATACAGATTCTAATAAGAAACCAATTATTGAAGTAATAAAGAAGTAAAAATATATAAATATACACTGAACAAAAATATAAAAAAACACAACATGTAAAGTGTTGGTTCCATGTTTCATGAGCTGAAATTTTAAAAAAGATCCCAGAAATGTTCCATAAAGCCAATAAGCTTATTTCTCTCAAATTATGGGCACAAATTTGTTTAACATCCCGTTTAGTGAGCATTTCTCCATTACCAAGATAATCCATCCACCTGCCAGGTGTGGCATATCAAGAAGCTGATTAAACAGCATGGTCATTACACAGGTGCACCTTGTGCTGGGGACAAAAGGCCACTAAAATGTGCAGTTTTGTCAGAACACAATGCTACCGATGTCTCAAGTTGATGGAGCATGCAATTGGCATGCTGGCTGCAGGAATGTCCACCAGAGCTGTTGCCAGATAATTTAATGTTTATGAGGCCGATACGTAAACTTAATAAAGAGCAGTGATACTAGCAAGAGCAGTGTGCGGGTTTCTTTCTTTTTCTCATAATGTTCATTTTTCTACCATAAGCCGCCTCCGTCGTTTTAGAGAAATTGGCAGTAGGTCCAACCGGTCTCACAAATGCAGACCATGTATAATCTGATGAAACGGGTTTGCACAACCGAAGAATTTCTGCACAGAAACCATCGCAGGAAGCTAATCTGTATGCACGTCATCCTCACCAAGGTCTTGAACTGACTGCAGTTTGGAGTCGTAACCGACTTCACTGGGCAAATGCTCACTTTCGATGGCCATTGACACGCTGGAGAAGTATGCTCTTTACGAATAAATCCTGGTTTCAACTGTACCGGCCAGATGGCAGACAGCATCATGTGGGCAAGCAGTTTGCTGATGTCAACATTGTGAACAGTGCCCCATGGTGGCGGTGGGGTTATGGCATCCAAAGAAAAGTATTAAATATAAAATATATATTGATTTGTTTGAGATTCTTCAAAGTAACCACTCTTTGCCTTTGACAGCTTTGCATACTCTTGGCATTCTCTCAACCAGCTTCATGAGGTAGTCACCTGGAATGCAATTCAATTAACAGGTGTGCCTTGTTCAAAGTCAATTTGTGGAATTTCTTTCCCTCTTAATGCGTTTGAGCCAATCAGTTGTGGTATATAGAAGATAGCCCTATTTGGTAAAAGACCAAGTCCATATTATGGCAAGAATAGCTCAAATAAGCAAATAAGCATTACTTTAAGACATGAAGGTCAGTCAATCCAGAAATTGTCCAGAACTTTGAAGTGCAGCCGCACAAACCATCAAGTATGATGATGAAACTGGCTCTCATGAGGACCGCCACAGGAAAGGAAGACCCAGAGTTACCTCTGCTGCAGAGGATAAGTTCACTAGAGTTACCAGCCTCAGAAATTGCAGCCCAAATAAATGCTTCACAGAGTTCAAGTAACAGACACATCTCAACAACTGTTCAGAGGAGAATGCGTGAATCAGGCCTTCATGGTCGAATTGCTGCAAATAACTAACTACTAAAGGACACCAATAAGAAGAAGAGACTTGTTTGGGCCAAGAAACACGAGCAATAGACATTAGACCGGTGGAAATCTGTCCTTTGGTCTGATGAGTCAAAATGTGACATTTTTGGTTCCAACTGCCGTGTCTTTGTGAAACACAGAGTAGGTGAACGGATGATCTCCGCATGTGTGGTTCCCAACATGAAGCATGGAGGTGGTGAGATGGTGTGGGGGTACTTTGCTGGTGACACTGTCTGATTTATTTAGAATTTAAGGCACACAACCAGCATGGCTACCACAGCATTCTGCAGCGATACGCCATCCCATCTGGTTTGGGCTTAATGGGACTATAATTTGTTTTTCAACAGGACAATGACCCAAAACACACCTCCAGGCTGTGTAAGGGCTATTTGACAAAGGAGAGTGATGGAGTGCTGCATCACATGACCTGGCCTCCACAATCACACAACCTCAACCCAATTGAGATGGTTAGGGATGAGTTGGACCGCAGAGTGAAGGAAAAGCAGCCAACACGTGCTCAGCATATGTGGGAACTCCAAGACGGTTGGAAAAGCATTCCTCGTGAAGCTGGTTGAGAGAATGCCAAGAGTGTGTAAAGCCGTCATCAAGGCAAAGGGTGGCTACTTTGAAGAAAGTAAAATGTAAAATATTTTTTTGATTTGTTTAACACTTTTTTGGTTACGATATGATTCCATGTGTTATTCCATAGCTTCAATGTGTTCACCATTATTCTACAATGTATAAAATAGTAAAAATAAAGAAAAACCCTTGAATGAGTAGGTATCCAAACTTGACTGGTTTTTAAATCACTGCTCATTCAGAATGCAATTAAGTTGTTTAATTAAACAAGCTTACGTTGATAAGGAATAGATGGGTGGAATGTGACACTCCCTGTGGAAGCGCCGTCCACACACGACACACAGGGTGAGATTCCCTGACATCCTACATGCTGTGCAGTGTTTCCTCCTGGCCAGGAGGGGGCGTAGCTGGTGGGTGCTCCTCAGACTGTCTGGGCTCGACATGGAGGAGCAAGGAGACTCTGGTTGCTGGAAGATGTGTAAACCAGTGTCAGCAAGAAAATGTGATATTAAAACACATTCAAACCAACACTGTGAAAGTTGGCCTTACCGGCGCATCCGTCTGGATCACCTGAACGACCGTTTGCT
Organism: Salvelinus namaycush; assembly: GCF_016432855.1. Taxonomy (NCBI): domain Eukaryota; kingdom Metazoa; phylum Chordata; class Actinopteri; order Salmoniformes; family Salmonidae; genus Salvelinus; species Salvelinus namaycush. The sequence continues at coordinate 11,273,512 of NC_052338.1, forward strand.
GCCCTTTGACCCCTGGGAGGAGGCGGAAGCGGGCTGGCGGGACGCTAACATGGGCGTCAAGGATGGGCATCCAAAGCAAAGACACCTGCGGAAATCTACAGAGAGCCATGCACTGAGGTTAAACCCACAATATGATATATGCATGCATGTACAAACTCCATTAAGCTACACACCATCACACTGAAATAATTCATGCCCAAAATAATGATTTGTGCTGTTTTTCTGGTTGACAAATGTTACAATAAGGATAGAAAGATTGTCACCTGCTATTAAGCCCAACAGACGCCTGGCACCCAGTCTCTTCAATACTGTCAGCAGCACTGACATCAAAATCAGCCATATTGTCATCTTCCTCCTGTATGACAGCAAGAGAAATGGTTTACATTTTACTGTTGTGTTGGGACAGAGTGAGACAGCCATAGCGCTCAGATGAAATAAAAAGAAATCATATTAGCCATTAAAATGCTTCAAATGAAATTGTTTAAATACACTCCGACACCATTACACTCTACACCAACAAGAGTTTATACGAAAATAAATGGATAACAAATATTTCCAATTTTGTTTGGTATGAAGGGCAAGAGACTGCAGAAAGACTGTACAGGCTGGAGTTAGTTATGATTCAGGGCATTAACTAGGTAGATCTGGACTAAAAGCAAAACACTTACCACTATCGGAGAGCAGAAATCATTGCTGAGGTCAAGGGTGAGGTCAAGTTCAACTTCCTGAGTGCAGCTGGGGACACTGACCACATTGACAGTGTCATTTGTGGATACCTCATTGGTGGTTGACATGTCTGTCTGAATAATCTCTGTGCTGTCAGTTAGGGCTAGGTACCTCTGCAGAGTCGCAGTCTGCACAATGCCGGTAAGGACAGTTTCACTGTGGACTGGTTCCATCTGCACAGTGTCTGTCTGGACTGCATAAACTGGTTCAGTCAGGACAGGGTCCGTCTGCACAGTTTCAGTCTCATTGAAGTTTGACTGGACAATTTCATTCTGCAAGGTTTCTGCCCTGGCAGAATCCGTCTGCACCGTTCCAATGAAGGCAGAATCCGTCTGCACCGTTCCAATGAAGGCAGAGTCCGTCTGCACCGTTCCAATGAAGGCAGAATCCGTCTGCACCGTTCCAATGAAGGCAGAGTCCGTCTGCACCGTTCCAATGAAGGCAGAGTCCGTCTGCACCGTTCCAATGAAGGCAGAGTCCGTCTGCACCGTTCCAATGAAGGCAGAGTCCGTCTGCACCGTTCCAATGAAGGCAGAGTCCGTCTGCACCGTTCCAATGAAGGCAGAGTCCGTCTGCACCGTTCCAATGAAGGCAGAGTCCGTCTGCACCGTTCCAATGAAGGCAGAGTCCGTCTGCACCGTTCCAATGAAGGCAGAGTCCATCTGCACCGTTTCAGGCTGGTTTCCAGTCCGGGAAAAATCCCTTTGCACAATTTCAGTCACATTAACACTTTTTGTGTGGACAGGGTCAGTCTCAGTAGGTAGTGTGTCAGGCATAATCACTCTGATGGGTTCCATTAGCCCTGTAACTGATAAGCTGTCTGTGGCTGGCGGTTCTTCCTTGATCGTGATCCCAGATACTTGTGTGCTTACGTTGACAAAGTAGGTCTGGTCAGTTTCAGTATGCACAATGTCGCTTTGGACAGTGTTAGAATGCACAAGGTTAATCTGGACAGGCACAGTTTGGGCAGGGTTAAGCATGTCTGTCGTCACAGACTCCATTGGGCCTGTAACTGTCCGTAATGTTTGTTCCTCCTTGATTCCAACTACTTGAGCAGGAACAACTTCCATCTGGGCTGTTTTATTCTGGAAAAGTACTGTCTGGTCAGATGCAGTCTGGACAAGTTCGGCCTGGTTGGTCTCATTCTGGACAAAGTCTGGCTGGGCAGTTTTATTATGGACAATGTCTGTCTCCGTGGATTCTTCCATGACAAAGACTGTCGGATTTGGGTCTGCCTGGATGAGGTCAACGTCTGTCTCGGCAATTTCCATTTGTACAGAGCTGACAAATTCCTTTCTGCACAATCCTGACTGAGCAGTGCCATTCTGGGCGGGCTGCTTGGTGTCCTGGACTGTTGAAATATGATTCTTTACCCGTTGTAAAATTCTGATTGGATATTTTTGACCAGTGGACTGGGACTGAGGAGCTTCCTGTTGAGAGGGTGTGATAGTGCTTTATTAATGAGATTAAGACTATCAAAGGCCAGAGGTGTGATCTTAATTAAATTAATAAATACATGCTTTCAAAAACGTTCCAATTACATTACAAAATGCAGATATGATAATGAATTATTCACAGCTGATCTACAATTTTTATACTTCAGATAAAGTAGCACTACAGAAGTCATTCTAAAGTTTCCCAAATTGTGATTTAGCAAAACGTTTAAACTTTCCATTATTTACTCAACTACACAAGACCTAACTGAGGATACAAAACAGGACAATCGACAAACTAGCATATAATGAGATTTGGGAGACCAACAGACAGAAGATGGATTTGAGAGGAAGTAAATAGATGGGAGGCAAAATAACACACAAACTACTATGGGATATGAACTACTAGGAGATACTATAGATAAGAGAGAAATTAACAGTAAAGACCTTTCTTCACAACTAACCATAGGGCTCTTTGGAGAGGTGGGGTCTGGCAGACATGGTGGGCGGAGTCCTCCTGGGACAGAACCAGCTAGCACTTGGTTTTGACCTCCTCTAACATGGCTCAAGATGTTGAAAAAGGGCACGTCATTACGAATGAAGACCAGGCTTCCATTGTCAAGCCTGCCCACAGCGCCAGTGGGACCAGAAACTGGAGCGCTGTTGGACAAAACCAAGTATGGGGGGACAGCCCTTACATATCCAAAGCTGGGGGGAGTGTTCACAGTACCAGGAAAAAGAGTGGCATTAGCTGGTGACATGCCCCAAGTGACAGAGTTCCCGGTGACAGGGAGTGTGAAGGGAGCTAAAACCACCTGATTGGCCGTCTTGACACTCCTGCCAACAACCAAATGTGATTGACGGCTGCCTGAAGCCTTAGTAGCTTCTTGTCTGTACACTGGAGCCGTTGCATTCTGGTCCGTAATGTTGGGTGTAGCTTCTCTTTCTATGACAACGGTAGCAGCCACGTCCCCAGCCTGCTTTTCAGCACCTATAGGGGGAACCCTCTCACAGGAGGAGTCCGCTGGTACCTTCAAGGGCTGCAAACAACTTCGTTTAATTTGAGGACCCACATTTTCATCCCCTGCTTTCCTTTTGACACGAAAGGCCCGGGAAACAAGTTCCCCCATCAGGTCAGACTTTGAGGAGCCACCCTGATACCCGTGATATGGGACAGGGGTGTCCAGTGCAATCCCTGATAATGACGAGCAGTCATTGTTTTCCGTGTTTACAGCACATCGCTGGGGACCTGTTGCATTCACAGCAGACGTAGAGAACAAGGACAGAGGGCTGTCAGAGCGGGAAGAGGATAGTGCCTGTAAAGAGGGTCCGCGAGAGTCAGGGGAAAAGTGGTAAAATGACAGTCTCTCTGGTTCATGTGGATAGGGGGAGGACCGGGGGCAAGAAAGCGAGCGCATTAGTGTTGGTTGACATTGGGAGAGGGGAGCATTTCCCGCTGACATACTGGAGGTTTCCTGGGATGAAGGTGACAATGTTGAGGATGCTCTGCCGTTTCTCTGCTGTTCCAGAGAAAATTTGGGAGGCTTGATTTGAATGGGACAAACCAGAGTCTTTCTCAGGTTTAGCCGAGCAAACGGAACCTCCTTAGTCACAATTTCCCCTGAACGAAAACAGAATGACATACACATTAATTAAGAGTGCAACTTCCACCATCTTCTACTATTTTTCTCTAAGCTGTAACAAAATCTTTCTGGCATCAAGCCAACAAAAAAGTAATATCACTGCATAGAGATGTCATTATTCATAAGTCCGACAAATCTAGACGCATCAAAAATCACATTGCTTTGATACGTACCAAAACATCCAAGGGTTTGGTGGATGTCCTGGCCACAGTGGAGCTTCAGCTCCTTCATTGTAGACACTGTGCTGGGGTTTTTGCCTAGAACGCCTTGCAGCTCAGAGTGGATCTAAAAGGGGAAAGAGGATGGTAGGAAACAAGATGGTGAGACAACTTGAGCACTGGTGGGTCAAGAAAGGCAAGATTCATTTTTATGTACCGTAAAAACTTCAACTGAACGCAGTCTCCCTTTTAATAGCCGGCATCGGCACACATTTCGGCAAATAAACACCCGTTTCAAATAAACACCCGTTTCAAATAAACCGTTTTTTTTTTTTTTTTTTTTTTTTACAAGGTTGCCACAGACACAGCTGATATTCCCAGTCATGTGCATTAAAACTTGTTTTTTTATTTCTGTCATCGTTGCTAGCCATGGCGCCATGAAGCCCAAAACTGAGGGTGTATGATAGGCAGCCTAGTCTTTGCAAGTCTGATTCGCGATGGATTTGTAATTAGAATGTTTATACTGGTCACAATAGACAGTATGGTTGTCTTTTCCATATTTTATTGAGCAAAAGCTGTGTGCATTAAAGAAATAGACGCCTGGCTCAAATACTGAAGATGCCCGTCTTTAATAATCTAATAATGTTCAGTGAAGCAAATAAATGCTGGGCTATTAATTGAAGTTTTACGGTAACAGATCAGGGCAGTAGCATGTATTCGCTCTAATGTTACCTATATATTTACCAGAGTGTTTCTTCAGTGTAATTCTAAGTTACATTTGATCTTAGATTGGACTTTTTATCTACCCATCTTTTGCAGGATAGCAGGGAGGTGCGATCCTCACTCTTCAGGGCTTTCTCCGTGAAGGCCAGCACATATGTCTGCCTCTCTCCCAGCTTCCTAAGATGGGCCTGTCTCTCTGTGACACACTCACTCTCCTTCCAACAGTGATCCTAGGCAACAAACAATGAGACAATTCCCAATCATTCAAATATAGAGTGCAGCATCAAGTTATCTACACAGCTGGCTGGACTCTGTGGACAAAACATCGATTTTTCATTGGCAGGACTGGGTTGACTCAGGGAATTAAGTTGACTTGCAAGTTGCATGAGCAGTAACCTCATCTGAGACCTGAAGATACCTGGGCTTTAGCTCAGCAGTCTAAACATCATCTTCAGTCCCTCAGACTAATTTGGTCTACAACTTGGTTGGTTCAGCAGTGAGAAAGTATGAACAAAATACAAACTGGTAAAAAAAAGTGCTTTACTGGTAAAGCATGTGGGTAAGGTTGCTATCTCCATACTAAAGCTAATTCGGCTTTGAGGTTTATAATTAACACCTAATTCTGAATTGTTGTCGAATGGACAAAAATGTTTAGAATATTTCTCCTATAGCTGCCGTTTCCATTACACGTCAGTTTTTTTGGGGGCGACGTTGCTTTTGTCGAATTAACCTGCATCAATGGAAACATGCCTACTGACAAGAGAAATTATGTCCAATGCACAGCCTAACATGGTGAGGCCCCACAAGAGAAATTAGCAAAGCAAATGGTCCATCACAATGCATTGCATTATTGACATCTGTGATTTACATAACATTTACATTTTAGTCATGCTGGGAGGTGCTGTGGGATTATTTAAGATACTCTTTGAAAATGTAGGGTTTCAGATGTTTTCGGAAGATGGGCAGGGAATCTGCTGTCCTAGCTTCAGGGAGAAGCTGGTTCCACTATTGGAGTATGAGTACAGAAGAGTTTTGACTGGGCTGAGCGTGAACCACCCTTCCGTATGGGTGGAAGGGCCAAGAGACCAGATTCCGCCAATCTGATGTGTGTGAAATGTTACCTGCATTTCCCTGGAAAGCTGCATGGCCCTCTTCACTAGGACACTCCAGATGCCCTTGAGGATATCCTTGACCTCTGTCCTCACACTCTCCTGCAGATCCTCCAAGTCAGACAGCCTGGGGGCAAAGTTGACACAGCTAGCTATGACATTTATTCATTATTTCATGAGACTAAATGACCACAAATGAACCGATCAACAATGACAGACCCAGTGAGACTTGGATACTGTCTTTGATACAGCAGACTCCTGAACAATTGGTGTGCCGCCATCATCATTTTCATTCACGCACACCCAGACACAAACGCGTTAACTGACCGTCCATCCAGGTCCTGTAGGTTCTGTTGCACAGTCCCTCTCTGCATCCTCACAGTCTCGATTAGATACTGTAAGCATTTCCTCTGCTCTTGTAAAGCGTCCTGGGCAAACTGGTACCTAGAGGAAATAAACAGAAATGACAGAAAGAGAGAACATCAAGTAGTAAGTAGTAAGGTAAGGCATGAGGGAACTGATGACATCTATGGTCTCCATATGTATATTTAGACTGCCGCAGGAAGAGCAGGCTGACGTTTTACGGGCTCCTAACCAATTGTGCGACTTGTTTTGTACATAATGTTTTTGCCACCGTCTCTTATGACCGAAAAGAGCTTCTGGATAGAAGGACAGCGATTACTCACCTCACACTGGAAGATTTTTTCTTTAATGAGTCAGACGCAAATAATTTTATTCTGACAAGGCCCAAATCCCCGTCAATCGCATGAAGAAGAGACGAGATAACGGGGACGTCGGTCGGGGTGCCTTGTAAGGATCCGACGGTGAGTGGGTAATCCGCCTATATCATCAGTCCTATTAGGCAACGTGAAATCATTGAATAAAAAACTGGATGAGCTCCGATCAAGACTATCCTACCAAACGGTCATTCAAAACTGTAATATCTTATGTTTCACCGAGTCGTGGCTGAACGACGACATGGACAACATACAGCAGGCAGGGTTTTCTGTGCATCGGCAAGATAGAACAGCCACCTCTGGTAAGACAAGGGGTGGCGGTCTGTGTATATTTGTAAACAGCAGCCGGTGCACGAAATCTAATATTAAGGAAGTTTCAAGGTTTTGCTCGCCTGAGGTAGAGTACCTTATGATAAGCTGTAGACCACACTATCTACCAAGAGAGTTTATCTATATTTTTCGTAGCCCTCTATTTACCACCACGAACCGATGCTAGCACTAAGACCGCACTCAACCAACCTTAAGGCCATAAGCAAACAAGAAAATGCTCATCTAGAGGCGGCGCTCCTAGTGGCCGGGGACTTTAATACAGGGAAACTTAAATCCATTTCTACCAGCATGTGCAACCAGAGGGGGGGATAAAAAAAATACAAAAATAAAAACTCTTGACCACCTTTACTCCACACACAGAGACATACAAAGCTCTCCCTCACTCCCAATTTGGAAAATTAATTCATAATTCTATCCTCCTGATTCCTGCTTACAAGTAAAAACTAAAGCAGGAAGTACCAGTGACTCAATCAATACTGAACTGATTAGATAACGCAGATGCTAAGCTACAGGACTGTTTCGCTAGCAGACTGGAATATGTTCCGGGATTCTTCCGATGGCTTTGAGGAGTACACCACATCAGTCACTGGCTTCAACAATAAGTGCATCGATGACGTCGTCCTCACAGTGACCGTACGTACATACCCCAACCAGAAGCCATGGATTACAGGTAACATCCGCACTGAGCTAAAGGCTAGAGCTTCCTGCTATGCCCTCCGATGAACCATCAAACAGGCAAAGTGTCAATACAGGACTTACATTGAATCGTACCACACAGGCTCCGATGATCATGTGGCAGGGCTTCCAAACTATTATGTGCTACAAAGGGAAGCACAGCTGCAAGCTGCCCAGTGACACGAGCCTACCAGATGAGCTAAATGACTTCTATGCTCGCTTCGAGGCAAGCAACATTGAAGCATGGATGAGAGCACCAGCTGTTCCGGACAAATGTGTGATCACGCTCTCCATAGCTGATGTGAGTAAGACCTTTAAACAGGTCAACAATCACAAGGCTGCGGGGCCAGACGGATTACCAGGACGTGTAGTCCGAGCATGCACTAACCACCTGGCAAGTGTCTTCAGACATTTTCAACCTGTCCCTGACGAAGTCTGTAATACCAACATGTTTCAAGCAGACCACCATAGTGCCTGTGCACAAGAACACTAAGGTAACCTGCCTAAATTACTTCCGACCCGTAGCACTCACGTCTGTAGCCATGAAGTGCTTTGAAAGGCTGGTCATGGCTCACAACACCATTATCCCAAAAACCCTAGACGCACTCCAATTTGCATACCACCCCAACAGATCCACACATGACGCAATCTCTATTGCATTCCACACTGCCCTTTCTCACCTGGACAAAAGGAACACCTACGTGAGTATGCTATTCATTGACTACAGCTCAGCGTTCAACACTATAGTGCCTTCAAAGCTAAACACTACGCTAAGGACCCTGGGACTAAACACCTCCCTCTGCAACTGGATCCTGGACTTTGACGGGCCGCCTCCAGGTGGTAAGAGTAGGTAACAACAAATCTGCCACGCCGATCCTCAACACAGGGGCCACTCAGGGGTGCGTGCTCAGTCCCCTCCTGTACTCCCTGTTCACATATGACTGCATGGCAAAGCACGACTCCAACACCATCATTAAGTTTGCCGACGATACAACAGTGTTAGGCCTGATCACCGACACTGATGAGACAGCCTATAGGGAGGAGGTCAGAGACCTGGCAGTGTGGTTCCAGGATAATAACCTCTCCTGTTATCAAGACAAAGGAGATGATCATGGACTACAGGAAAAGGAGGGCCGAGTACGTCCCATTCTCATCGACGGGGCTGTAGTGGAGCAGGTTGAGAGCTTCAAGTTCCTTGGAGTCCACATCACCAACGAACTATCATGGTCCAAACACACCAAGACATTCGTGAAGAGGGCACGACAACACCTATTCCCCCTCTGGAGACTGAAAAGATTTGGCATGGTTCTTCAGATCCTCGAAAAGTTCTATAGCTGCATGGCAGCTGCATGGCAACTGCTCGGCAACTGCTCGGCAACTGCTCGGCAACTGCTCGCACTCCGACCGCAAGGCACTAGAGAGTAGTGCGTACAGCCCAGTACATCACTGGGGCCAAGCTTCCTGGCATCCAGGACCTCTATAACAGGCGTTGTCAGCGTTGTCTGGAGGAAATCTGGCACCATCCCTTCGGTGAAGCATGGCAGTGGTAGCATCGTGCTGTGGGGATGTTTTTCAGCAGCAGGGACTGGGAAACTAGTCAGGATCGAGGGAAAGATGAACAGAGCAAAGTACAGAGAGATCCTTGATGAAAACCTGCGCCAGACCGCTCAGGACATCAGACTGGGGAAAAGGTTCACCTTCCAACAGGACAACAACCCTAAACACACAGCCAAGACAACGCAGGAGTGGCTTCGGGATAATGTCCTTGAGTGGCCTAGCCAGAGCCCGAACTTGAACCCAATCAAACATCTCTAAAGAGATCTGAAAATAGCTGTGCAGCGATGCTCCCCATTCAACCTGAAAGAGCGTGAGAGGATCTGCAGAGAAGATTGGGAGAAACTCCCCAAATACAGGTGTGCCAAGCTTGTAGCGTCATACCCAAGAAGACGAGGTTGTAATCGCTGCCAAAGGTGCTTCAACAAAGTTCTGAATACTTATGTAAATGTGATTAGTTTGATTTTTATTACATTTGCAAAAATTTCTAAACCTGTTTTTGCTTTGTCATTATGGGGTATTGTGAGTAGATTGAGGGGGGAAAAAATACGTTATCCATTTTAGAATAAGGCTGTAACAAAATTAGGAAAAGGTCAGGGGGTCTGAATACATTGTGAATGCACTGTAGCTCCATTCCCTGTATATAGCTCCATTCCTGTGTATTTTACTGTTGGGAAGGGCTCGTAAGCAAGCATTTCATGATAAAGTCTACACCTGTTGTATTCGGCGCATGTGACAAATACAATTTTATTTGGAGATGCTTGAGGGAAATCTTACTTGTGCTCCTTGTGGAAGGTTAGCTGACAATCACGGCAAGTCAGCTGATCACAAGTCACACAGAAAAGCTTCATCTGCTCTCTCTTATGGATGGGACACAACGCCGTCCTGCTGAAACCTGGAGATCGAACATTTCACGCCATCACTGACAGCTAATAAATATCCAACTGCAGGCGTTAACACTGCTTTGAATAAGGTGTTCCATTGGATTAAAAAGTTTAATTGGCCAGTGCTAAATGTTTGTGGTCATAGCCTGGTCTGACATAATGGCAGAAGGTTGTACCTGGAGGTAATTGGGGTAGGACATTATGGTTGCGTGTTAACTTCACCCTCTTGTGGGCTGCCACACAGTCAGAGCAGAGCGGTTCGCCACATTCTACACACCAGCCACAGACCACAGGCTCATCACAACCCCCACACTGAAAGAGAGGGGTATCATATCAGCTTTCATTCCATTCATAGCCAACAATACATTGAGTGATAAATATTATTTTGTTCACTGTCATTCACAGCAGCACCCATCCATTACCTACCCAGGGTTTTGAATCAGTGGTGAAGCTAGGGAGGAAAGGATTGTCAATGATTTCGGAAGAAGTGTACTGCCTTCCACAGACCGGACATTCTAGGAGAAAATGGAAGTGATATTCAATTCACAGGATGGACAGGAATGCTTGTCTGCAATCACTTTTTCATGTCTTGAACAGACTTACACTTTTACCACAGAAATGGTTTGATTAGTCCATGTGTGGCATATTTTAATTATTGGACAGACTGTGAATCAGACTGGTCAGAGACTGAATCTGATCCGTGGTCAAGTCTCTTCAGCCTAGTTATACTAAATGCAACCTAATCACTCAAATTCTTAATAGTTTCTAAATAGTGTGACATCTTTCAACATGGCTCACCGGTCTTGAAATCACTTAGGGGAACACACTCCTGACACACAGAATGTAGGCATGGTAGGAGTTGAGGATTTCTGTCAGGCTTCAATTCCATACAACACAAACCACAAACATCGAGGGGCCACAGTGGTCGCACGGTTACAGGCGCGGTTGTCCCCCTGTCAGCTCTCGGAGATACCATTTCACCAAACGATTATAAACCGTCTACCCGGGTAATCACCATGAAACAAAAAGGTGGGTTATTAAAAGTGAAATGCGTACAATGACACAAAGCATTCACCTGGGGTCATACTGGCACAGTTCGTTTACTTTTAGCATATTGAGCTAACGTTAAATGGTTTATGGCCACGTCTTATGACTTGAGATAGTGAGACTAGCTAGTAACGTTTGTAGCAAGGACGTCAAATCAATTTCCACGCGACACTTGGCTAGTTAATGACGAGCAACTTAAAGTCTAGTCATTCGGCTTTAACTTACATTAAAACGATTGTATTAAAATTAGCCAGCGGTAACCAGCTTACCTCAGACTCAAACAAACATGTTATGTGTCGCGAAGGCAGAAAAATAAAAACGTGTGTTCTTTCTGGGGCGTTCTTGCGACTCTCAATTACCGAATCCCAAATCGAAGGGGCAATCTGCAGTTCAAACAATAACGAATCAACCCCGCCACTATTTCGGTAAACAACTGCGGGATGGGGCTGAACAAAATTCATAGACAGAACTGTGTATGCAAGGACTGACCATCTATTATATACAATTTTATTTTAAACCATGTTTTGAGGCTATACAGTGTTCGTTTACAATTACAAAGGAGTACAACAAGTGTATACTTTGGGTACTGATGGGGTTGGACAGTTGAACTAAGATCATGAGGAACAATGGCTATATATCATGAAATTAAAAGTCCATAAATGTACATAGCAATCACAGATTTCCCCTTTAAAGACAGAGCAACAACATGAGAGGGTTGTGTGGAAAGGCACCAGGCAGGCTACATCTAGGGACTTTTTCCATCCTCTCTCCTCCATGACCCGAAAACCGATAAAAGGTCAATGCGTTAGTAGGCAAACGGAAGTGTCTATTCCTCCGATAGCCACATTTCGAGGATGAATCTGACACAGACCCTTTGCATCAGCATTTTTTTGTCGGAGGAGATAAGCATGCACACATTTAAAAACATTATGCAACTTATCGTTTTATCTGTCATGTTTTTTCACAACAAACTTCATTTATGCATTTATTTTGGGATCCACCCATATAAATGTCATTTGCCTGATGAGGTGCGAGTGGACACGCAACCAAAATGTGTAAGCATGAACAAAGTCTTTGGCCTACGGATGGTGAAATTATTATACATTATTCGATTAATACTGTAATAATTGTAAGTACAGGCAATGAAATGTGTAATTGAGCATGATTTATTTGATTAATACTGTCATGTTTTCATTTCCACGTTGTATGCTCTACTACACAAGCCTAAGTGAAGTGAGCACATGGAATGCAAATTGTTAAACATTTTATGAAGCATTTTGTGTTGCATGGTAAGAATATGACTGACTTATTTGTCCTGCTAAATGGCTCCTTTTTCATCTGATTAAGTTATAAGTTAGCATACCATCATCTTAGTACATAAAACACAACAGTATGCGGACATCTTTGCACTCTCTACATAAAGGCTTCCACCCTTTGGCCCGTTAATGTAATACAGCCTTCAGTCAACAAACTCACTGCTAAGCTGGAGCTGAAACCCTTCAAAGTGTTCTTTTCAGCTCTCCCTCACATCACTGGTCACCACAGTAGTCCTGATGTCTGAAGCGATGGCCTCGCTGTCCATCAGTGGGTAATATAAGCCTCAGTCCTCTACCCTTACCCTCTAAGCACAGACCCTTGTCCTCCAACAAGTCTCTGGGAAATCACACCTCTGACACTAATATGGTTTGTGCTCCCACCTCTTCTGCCACTCCCTCCATCCCAACTGTGCTCTTTAGCCAGTCTTCGGAGGGTACAGGCACTAAGAGCAGTTGCTCCTCCTGCTGCTGGCTGTCCGCTGGCTCTGCTTCTATGCAGTTCAGGTCTGTGAGGAGTAGCCCCTGCTGGGAGGCTGGGCCAGGCTGCAGAAACTGAACCCGGCTGTGGGTATCCTGCAGTGCTGTTCTGCCCGAGGGCTGTGCCTGTATCTGCTGCAGGTCCACCTGTGATTGTGTTTGCAACAGGGGGATGGACAGCTGAGGGTTGCAGTGAAGTTCCATGCCAGCTTTCACCCCTTTCTCAGGTGGCAGCGCTACCTTGACTACCAGCACACCTCCACCACTCTGATGCGCCACAGTGACAGTAGTAGCTTTCATAGATTTGCTGTGGCGCTCCTTCATATATTGTGGCCTCTCCAATCTTTCGACCTCGAGCCTTCTTTGGAATTCGTCTTCCTCTTCGACCCTCTTTCTCCCTCTCATCAACGCAAGAGCTCCAAGAGCCATCATCCACAGTTCCCTGTCCACCTTTTCTTATCCGAGAGCTTCCCCCGGACACTTTAACCCCATCGTCCTCTCGCCCTCTTCCACAGTAGAAGTAGTAACCCCCCTCCTCTTAAACCCCAAGTCCTCTGGCACTTCATCCATCTCAGTCTCCTCTGGCTCGGCCAGGTTGGCACCTCCTCCTGCCCTATCTCCATCTCCTCTCCAACCCCTGAATTCGACCTCCCCTGCCCTTAGCTCTGTCCCGTGAGCGAAGCAGGGTGTGTTTCAGAAGATTTTCTCTAAGGTGCAGGAGCGCATGCCGCAGCCGGTTCTCCCTCCGCCTGGCCGCACTGAGCAGCCGCAGGGACTTTTCCAGGCTGTCGGTGGCTCTCTCATAACACTTCCACCACACCAGGGGACAGTGCTGAGGATAGTTGTGTTCCTTGTGCAGGTAGAAGCCGGAGGTGGAGGGAGGCGCATGTATTGCGATGGGGAATGAGGACAGGGAGAGGATGGAGAGCCAGGAGGGTCTCCGGGTGAAGCACCTGATGGGTGTTTTGACAGTTGGTGCAGATATTCCCTGGGGGGAGGGAGGGACTGTGTCCTGTTCCATCTGGCTATTCGGTTCCCAATTGGGTGTCTCAGAGCAATGAACTTGTTCACCACTACCTATATTTTTGTCTTCAGTTTGTTGTTGTGCGCCATTCTGGCTGTCTTGTTCCACTTTCAGATAGCGGGACCTCAGAAAAAAGGGAAGATGACTATTATCACGCATCACAGCTCTGCGCTACATGTACCATAGCGACTCATAGTTTTATAATCATAAAGTGTACGACTACAATCACACCGGACACCGTACTTCCATATCCACACGCGATTAACACATTTTTGATTGTTAAGTTTTCTTACCTAGTCTGTAGGCTTATGACAGTCTGTTTGCCCTTTCCTCTAGGAATTTCCCACCTTCTTCTTCCTCCTGGCTGCGGGACCATTTTGAAGACTGTGGGCGATGCATCAGCCTTCAGTACCCACTGTGTAAAGTTACCAGAAGGTAAGATTAGGAACATTTAAAATGCTGGCAGTTATCCTTGATAAACTGTTACAGTGCATTCGCAAAGTATTCAAACCCCTTGACTTTTTTCACATTTTTTTATGTTACAGCCTTATTCTAAAATGTATTAAATCGTTTTTTCCCCTCATCAATCTATACACAATACCCCATAATGACAAAGCAAAAACAGCTTTTTATAAATTTTTGCAAATTTATAAAAAATTAAAAACTGAAATTTCACATTTGCATAACTATTCAGACCCTTTACTCAGTACTTTGTTGAAGGACCTATGTTTATTTTTGTATTTATTTATTTAACCTTTATCTTATTTACAATGACGGCATATACTGGCCAAACCCGGACGACGCTGGGCCACTCAAGGACATTCAGAGACTTCTCGAAACCATCCCTGCGTTGTCTTTGCTGTATGCTTAGGGTCGTTGTCCTGTTGGAAGGTGAACCTTCGCCCCAGTCTGAGGCTCTGGAGCAGGTTTTCATCAAGGATCTCTCTGTACTTTGCTCCGTTAATTTTTCCCTCGATCCTGACTAGTCTACCAGTCCCTGCCGCTAAAAAACATCTCCACAGCATGATGCTGCCACCACCATGTTTCACCGTAGGGATGGTGCCAGGTTTCCTCCAGACATGATGCTTGGCATTCATGCCAAAGAGTTCAATCTTCGTTTCAACAGAGAATTTTGTTTCTCATTGTCTGAAAGTCCTTTAGGTGCCTTTTGGCAAACTCAAAGCGGGTTGTCATGTGCCTTTTACTGAGGAGTGGCTTCTGTCTGGCCACTCTACCATAAAGGCCTGATTGGTGGAGTGCTGCAGAGGTGGTTGTCCTTTTGGAAGGTTCTCCCATCTCCACAGAGGAAGTTACATTTTCTTTCATTTCAGTCCTTATACAGACATCCCCAAAAAATTAGGATTAAGGGGTCAGACTGCAACTCTAACCATCAATACATAAATAGCTCAAAAGGTGAACTAGTGGCTAGTCCTAACCACCCCGCTACTAAGGCTGACATTTTTCCAGTGGCAACTAGGCACTAGAGATACACTACATGGTCAAAAGTATGTGGACACCTGGTCGTTGAAAATCTCATCCCAAAATCATGGGCATTAATATGGAGTTGTTCCCACCTTAGCTGCTATAACAGCCTCCACTCCTCTGGGAAGGCTTTCCACTAGATGTTGGAACATTGCTGCGGGGACTTGCTTCCGTTCAGCCACAAGAGCATTAGTGAGGTCAGGCACTGATGTTGGGCGATTAGGCCTTGCTCACAGTCGGTGTTACAATTCATCCCAAAGGTATTCGATTGGGTTGAGGTCAGGGCTCTGTGCAGGCCAGTCAAATTCTTCCACACCGATCTCGACAAACCATTTCTGTATGGACCTTGCTTTGTCCACCTGGGCATTGTCATGCTGAAACAGAAAAGGCCTTCCCCAAACTGTTGCCACAAAGTTGGAAGCACAGAATCATCTAGAATGTCATTGTATGCTGTAGAGTTAAGATTTACTTTCACTGGAACTAAGGGGCCCGAACCATGAAAAACAGCCCCAGACAATTATTCCTCCTCCACCAAATTTTACAGTTGGCACTATGCATTGGGGCAGGTAGCGTTCTCCTGGCATATGCCAAACCCAGATCCGTCCGTCGGACTGCCAGAGGGTGAAGCATGATCCAGAGTCCAATTGCGGTGAGCTTACCACCACTCCAGCCGACGCTTGGCATTGCACATGGTGATCTAAAACTTATGTGCGGCTGCTCGGCCATGGAAACCCATTTCATGAAGCTCCCGACGAACAGTACTTGTGCTGACGTTGCTTCCAGAGGCAGTTTGGAACTCGGTAGGGAATGTTGCAACCGAGGACAGACGATTTTTACACGCTACTCGCTTCAGCACTCTGCGGTCCCATTCTGTGAGCTTGTGGCTCTGCGGCTGAGCCGTTGTTGCTCCTAAACGTTTCCACTGCACAATAACAGCATTTAGAGTTGACTGGGGCAGCAATACATTTGATTAACTGATTTGTTGGAATTGTGGAATCCTATGGTGGTGCCACGTTGAAAGTCACTGTGCTCTGCAGTACGGGCCACTCTCCTGCCAATGTTTATCTATGGAGATTGCATGTCTATGTGCTTGATTTTATACACCTATCAGCAACGGGTGTGGCTGAAACAGCCAAATCCACAAATTTGAAGGGTATGTAGTGTACATTATCACCTGACCTATGGAATTCCGAGTAAACACTGCCCTCTATCAGTTGGAAGAGACACTACATACCTGACTCCTGAGAGTTCAAAATTCTCTGGGGTGAACCAAACAAGCTTAATGAAGACTTACAATAGATTTAGAGGGGTTGGGTTAAATGCAGAAGACACATTTCAGTTAATGCATTCAGTTGTACAACACACTAGGTATCCACCTTTCTCTTTCCTTTCCAAAGTAATACATAGCATGCACATGGTTATTAGATTAAGTAGAAGGTCAGTGTTCATTTCAAAATCTTCTATATATATATATATATGTGTATATGTGTATATGTATATATATCAAACATACAAATGCTAGGTTAGGAACAACCTAAAAACCTAAAACAAAATTTAAAAAAGAGTGTGCAAAGCTGTCATCAAGGCAAAGGGTGGCTACTTTGAAGAATCTAAAAACTAAAATATATTTTTATTTGTTTCACACTTTTTTGGTTAATGCATGATTCCATATGTTTTATTTCATAGTTTTGATGTCTTCACTATTATTCTACAAAGTAAAAAATAGTAAAAATAAAGAAAAACCCTTGAATGAGTAGGTGTGTCCAAACTTTTAACTGGTACTGTGCGTATTAACTTATACACATCATTGTGGACTATAGGCTACTGTGTATTTTCTATCTTTACCTAGTGTAGCCACTACAAGTGAACAAAAGTAAACTTTATTATCAAAGACAAAAATGCTTTCTCTGACTTGTGTGTCCTAACCCAATAACAGCTCAGGTGTGCTGTACATTCCCAAGCTTGAAGAAAATGAACTGAGACACGGTTCCCTGGATGTGTTCATGCCAAATGAAAATGTAATTTAAAAAAATCTGTGAAATTACATATTTACTACTAGGCCCATCAGTAGCGGTATGTCAGGTAAAATCACTGGGTAAGCCAATCCCCCCCCTTCCCCCAAAAAGCCATTGTTACTATCTATGTGCCTGGATAATTGCGTTGTTTGCTCTATAACCTGTTAATTCATATGCCTTGCGACCGTGATATCAAATCAAATCAAATTGTATTGGTCACATACACATTTTTAGCAGATCTTATTGGGGGTGTAGCGAAATGCTTGTGTTCTTAGCTCAAACAGTGCACTAGTATCTAACAATTCACAACAATACTCACATATCTAAAAGTAAAAGAATGGAATTAAGAAATATATCAATGTTAGGATGTCGGAGTGGCATTGACTAAAATACAGTGGAATATAATATAGTATATACATATGAGATGAGTAAAATTAGCACATGTTTTATACTTTTTTTTGTCAAGTGCGGTCAGATGCTCGCTGGCTTCCCTTGCCTTCAACGCTACAGGCGGCAAACATGGTCATACCTTTTTGGACCAGACAGCATCAGATAGATGGCCTACACATAGAGAGACAGAGGGGCGCTGTTTCACTCGCTCAGATGCTTTCTCCTGTTCGATACATTCAGCCTCTTGTAAATTGAAGGACAATTATGAAACACAGAGACGAAAGATACAAAGAAAAAACGAAAACATATTTTGTCTTTCTCAGTGCTTTAATGCAAAAAAGAAACCAATGCAAAGCAATTCCTCATACTATCAATGTTACAGATCGAACAGAAACACATGACACATTTCACTTAATTTCACATGAATCATCTAACCATGATCCTGCCTGTGGCCAAAGGGACCATCTGAAATGCTGAACTATGCTATGCGAAGCAGTCACCAACTCGTTGCTCACCTCATACCTTATTCACCATGACATCTCTTTAAGCCAAACTTGTCAACCGCATCATTGGTGGTATTCCTGCCCAACTCAAGTCGCCACTTCTCCCCAGCCAGCATGCCATTTCTGGAGTGGAAGACTTTTGCCAGGGAGGCGCTCATAGGAGAGGGGATGTACTCTTCACAGCGTGAGCCTCCAAGGCTGGGAGCACATTGCACCGTGTAGGAGAAGAAGAATGTGCCATATTTGAACACACAGACGTCAGTCACATTTCCTCTACGCAGATCAAAGGAACATTCACCCATTACATCTTTGTTCCAAACAGCCCCGTCTGTGTCATACACCTTGAAAGTGAGTTTAGTGGCAAAGTTGATATGGATGGGTCCGAATTCAAAGCTCTCTGGCCAAACGGGATTGTTGTCGTCTTTGATCACCTCAGTGAGTTTGACTTGTTTATCATATGAGATCTCAACAAAACTATCCGTTTCGGTTAAGATGTCCCCGTATAGGCCCTTTGCTCTCAAATGATAGACTTGCAGCCTGGCCAGGCCTTTCCCAGCAGGGCAACAGTTGGACTTGATGCTCTGATCACTGTTGCAGACACAGGCACAGTGATCCCTTTTGCTGGTCCTCGTACCTATCTGACAGGACTCTGAGCATTTCTTTATCAGGGTGTTTTCAAGGATGTACTCCTCCACTGCTTTCTTCAGCCCAGGTTGAGCAGGATGTTCACTTTTCAACAGGAAGTGAAGGGGCTTAAGGGAGTAGTGCACCACGTCAGGGATTGTTTTCAAGGACTCCAGCCACTCTTTGTAGGCCTTTGCGTTCAACGCACCTGTGAACAGCAGGTCGCCTCCATTTACTACCCCTCCTTTAATTTCTGAGTGGCGGTCACTGAACATGCTGTTGAAACTTTGGTTGGTGCCAAGTTTCTTCTTTAGTTCATTACAGTAGTGAAGCTCGGCGGTCAAACTAGCACTGAATTGATATGACAAGGAGGTCTCGACATCGAGACAGTCCTTCACTGCAGTGATTGTCAGTCCGTTCATAGTCGCCTGACAAGACTTGATGGAAGTTACAGCGCTCACTTTCCCTCCCAGGTTGACTTGAGAGGTGAAATGAGTGCCGTATGTGTCTATCAGGTTTCTATAGGCCGGCTTAGAAATGAGGTCATAAACAGTGGGGAGCTTCTTCACTGAATTCAGAAATTGTTTGTGAAGAGGAGGATCTTCGACCAGGCTATATCTGAGAAAAAAAGTGACAATGGTTTGGTTAACATTTAACAATAATCGGTTGTATTTTAGTCTTTAATAGCAGTTAAGTTGAACGCAATTGGTAAGCATGTGATGGTATTGTATGTGAACTTATCATGCAATGGATACACAATATTCATGAAAAGCATCATATTAGCCTCATATTACAGTCTCTTTAAGAATCTTTTAGTTTAGTCGCTGAAGTTGAGTGCATTACCTGTAGATGCTACAATGGACTTCATGCCTGGTGAAACTGTATCTGTCCTGCTTCGACTTTGCAATGACATATGTTGCTTCTCTGGAATCTGTCCCTCCAATGATTGTATTGAACTTTACTCCCTTCATCTCAAGGTCCAGGCCAAGTTTCCAGTTGTTGGTCACGGCTGAAGTTGTGGTATTGATGAGGGACTCACTGGATTCATAGATGCTGCTTGAGACCTCCCGCTTGCAGTCGGTGAGGGCTCTCCAGTTTGCCATGGCTGCGGGAAGCTTCTGTTTTACTCCACCCAAATAGAAATTGACACCTAACTCGCAAGTGTCTCCCTCCCTCTCCCAATTTTCCATGTCGATCACATAAGAACCTTTTCGCTGCATCTTCACAATGTCGAAACCTTCCCCTGCCAGGTTGTAACCAGGGACAAACTCGGCCTGCTTACATTCCTGTGGCTTGCCAGGAATCTTTCCCCTCAAACTCCCTGCCAGGCACTGGAGTGTGCCTGCCCAGCAGATCAGTAAAAGTAGACACAGCTCCTTCATCACCCTCTTAAAAGAAAAAAGTAGAATTAGTCAAAATCATTTAGCAGACATTTTTATCCAGAGCAATTAGGATTAAGTGCCTTGCTCAAGAGCACATCAACAGATTTTTCACCTAGTCAGCGTCAGCTCTGGGATTTAAAACAGCAACCTTTCGGTCACTGGCTCAATGCTCTTAACTGCTAGGCTACCTGCCACCACACACTGTAGTGACACACTGTAGTGAGCTTGTAATGGTAATTTATGAGTAAATGTGTTGTACTAATGTGTTGTTCCAAGCACTAAGTACTTATCAATTACAGTACAGTGCACATTAAATAAAGTGTTAAGAAATAGGACAATATACCTTAAGATCTGTATGAATAATTGTTGTCCTTCAGGTTTTATGACTAGAGATCAAAAGATAACATGTATAAAGTTTGAGACTTCATATCATACCATGTGCTCTTTCTCTTGGAGATGTAAAACGAAGACAGTTGTTTCTTGATTCTATATTGGATGAGAGAGAAGAGCCTTTAAATACACTGCTGGGTGGCTTGAGGTTTTTTTGCTGGTCATTTTCACAGAATATTTAGTGGCAAACCCCAAATTTCAATGCAAAAACAAAAAAACACATTCTCCTCTGTTGTAATTGGGTGACAAGTCAGTTGGTGGCTTTAGCATTAGAATGCAACAACTAAGAGTTTTAGGAGTTTGGTTATGCAAGATAATATTTATTCTGTTTCAAGTAAAAAATATTTAAGGATGATTTCATATGCTTGAAAGACGTAGTTTCATTTTACTTGGACAGTAATATGTTCAATGATGTTCTTGCTCTGTAATTTTTGTATCTAAAAAATCTTTGTGAGTCATTCACACACACTCTTCTCACACTTTAACCTCACCACAGCCACCATTACTGGTACAGAGCGCTTCGTGAGACAGCTTGGACAGCAGTGTAACCCTGTGGGTGTCAGGGACTTCAGAATGCATGGATGTTGCACTGGGTTCTCCTTAATGTTGCAAAATAAACCACTGTAGCCAAAAGGGCAGAGATGGAAACTGAACTGGTTGCTGAGGGGAAGGTGGGGGAGAGCAAGCTTAAAAACTGAGGGGGCAAAAATATGTTTATCGTAGGGCTCGACTGATGATTAGCGAATGGTGTGATGATACTGTAGGCCTATAGTCTAGCCTGGCCAGGCCACGTCCAGCATTTTGAAATATGCAATGTTTTGAAAATATATGCAGCCGCTTACATTTGATGATGTCCCATCTGTGTATTTTATGTTACAGGAGCACATGTTCATAATGTAAAAGTTGACATAGCTACACTGCTAACTTCATGTGATGATAAGTTGTTCCATTATTTGTTCAGTCAGAGCACAGGTGCAGTGAGTACAGCTTGTGTGCATGAAGAATACTGTAGTGTAGCTACTACACATCTCCTATTACAATTCAAAATGATTGAAGGTCTATCAACATTTTTAAATCAACTAGTCAATTTGCTTTACCACAGTACTGGGACATTCACATTCTCCTACAGGATAAACTACTGCCAGTAGTACTACTAGTTGAAACGTTAAGTCACGATGACAGTACAGTAGCATAGCATTGCTGATACATTGCTCTTCATGGTAAATGTTACCTAACCAGACCATTATAAATGCAGTGTAAATTCTCCACATTACAGTATCATCATAATCTGTTTCTTTGTATTTTATTTTCCAGCCATGAAAATATTTATTAAAAACACTACTGATTTCGATGTTCTGAAAACACAAGAACTCATAATTATCCCCCCAAATGCTTTATTAAATGTCTATTTACGATGATCTAAGTCTTTAACATAGTGAGAACAAGATCAATTACAATACAGTGCATATGAAGTAACATTTTAAGACTTTACTTTAAAGGCCCAGTGCATTCAAAATAAAAATAAATGATTGTGTTTTGTGTCCTATTGCACAACAGCTTATGAAACTAACAGTGTAAAAGTGTGATTTTATTTCCTGATAGTTGCTGGTTGAAAATGTTGGCTTAGTTGTCACCCAAGTGTCTATCACTACGCTTTTAACAATTTAAAAGAACAGCAAAGTTCAAATGGGAATTTGTTTATTTATTCAACAGATTAATGTGTTATCACTGTGCTTCATCTAACACCATAACCAAATGACCTGGATTTCAGTTAAAATTACATAAAAAGGTACATAGTGCAAGTGATCAATCCCGTTTGAGATTCTGCGCAGAATATTACAGCAGTTGTGAAGATCTCCACAGACCTGCGACAACCTATGCATGCTATCTTGAACATGCAAGCTTTATATGATTACATAAGAATACATGTATGGTTACAGTAACCTAAACATGTGGCAATGGATGTGTTACTCATTTTAAAGTTGAATGTTACATTAGGGTCGTTCCACCTCAAAAAGCACAAGAAAGAGAATTTTGACACTCACCATCTCAAATTGTTCTGAAATTGTTTCTGTTGTTAGAAACGGATACAATTAGCATTCCTGCAACATTATTTTGTTGCAATATCATTTGATCTCTGAGAAGTTAGGCTAATTGATTGCACCCAAATTGGTCATTTAAATGAATATGATTCATATAATATTCAATAAATATAGTACCTAACATCCAATTTGGACCAAACTTTTTTTCTAGCAATGATTTAGATATGAGGAATCCAAAGAAATGGTCAAAAGCCACCCATGGACCCTCCACACCCCACGCCACTCCCACCTCAACAACGTATTGTATATAGAATCAGTTCTCTATGTCTGACAAGTAGTATGGAGCTGTGGCTTGGAGTATTGTTTCTTCATCCTATTTAATGTATTCCCAGTGAATTTTGTGATGTTTTTTTACCCCATGATCAGAGAAATAAGTCATTGAAGTTGTTAGGTTTATGTCCCATTTTACGTGTTTATTTAATAAAAAAAATGTTTAACCTTTATTTAACTAGGCAAGTCAGTTAAGTAAAAATTCTTATTTATAATGACGGCCTACCAAAAGGCAAAAGGCCTCCTGCGGGGACGGGGGCTGGGATTAGAAATAAAAATTATAAAAATATATAAATATAGGACAAAACACACATCACGACAAGAGAGACAACACTACATAGAGAGAGACCTAAGACAACAACATAGCAAGGCAGCAACACATGACAACAGCATGGTAGCAACACCACATAACAGCAACATGATAGCAACACAACATGGTAGCAGCACAAAACATGGTACACACATTATTGGGCACAGACAACAGCACAAAGGGCAACAAGGTAGAGACAACAATACATCACATAAAGCAGCCAAAACTGTCAGTAAGAGTGTCCATGGTTGAGTCTTTGAATGAAGAGATGGAGATAAAACTGTACAGTTTGAGTGTTTGTTGCAGCTCGTTCCAGTCGCTAGCTGCAGCGAACTGTAAAGAGGAGCGATCCAGGGATGTGTGTGCTTTAGGAACCTTTAACAGAATGTGACTGGCAGAATGGGTTTTGTATGTGGAGGAGGAGAGCTGCAGTAGATATCTCAGATAGCGGGGAGTGAGGCCTAAGAGGGTTATATAAATAAGCATCAACCAGTGGGTCTTGCGACAAGTATACAGAGATGACCAGTTTACAGGAGTATAGAGTGCAATGATGTGTCCTGTAAGGAGCATTGGTGGCAAATCTGATGGCCGAATGGTAAAGAACATCTAGCCGCTCGAGAGCACCCTTACCTGCCGATCTATAAATTACGTCTCCGTAATCTAGCATGGGTAGGATGGTCATCTGAATCAGGGTTAGTTACACCAAAAATCTAAGTTAAAGAATAGGACTAAATCAAATCAAACTTTAAATGCACTTTAAATAAAGTTGGATTTGATTTAGTCCTATTCTTTAACTTAGATTTTTAGATGAGATGGAGGCGTGAATTCAACATAGTAATTATTAATTTGTAGACAAACTGGAATTAAAGCCAGTCTAAGTCAGTGGCACAGATGGGACTATCCAAGCAGTAGATACATCTCCTTCAAATGTTGATGTTTGGTTGTCAACCAAAACACAATTCAATATCACTAAATATCATTCCATTTGAAATCAATCAGAGCTTGAAGCCCGAGGCCTATTGTATGTCTATTTTTAGTTGAAGTATTGTTTGAATGGAAACAATAGCTATTGATGACTTTGCAAATGCTATATAGGCCTAAATAGCATCATTGATGAATATGAGGGATAAAGTACTGTCACATTTAATTTGCTCTGTTAAGCCTACCCTATGGAATGACTTCGATAGCAATGGTGAATCAATTTAGTGTTAAGTCGAGATCTTTCAACATTCATTTTCACGATAGCACATTGGCAGTAGTCAGTGACAAATATCTTAGCTAAGAAGGACTTGGTTAAAACACTGGATGGGAGACCAAACATATGAATATGTTTCGAGTTAAAATATGAGGTGGATTTCATATGGTTGAAAAACGTAGTTTCATTTTACTAGTAATATCTTGAATGATAATTTTTCAGTTTTTTTTATCTAAAAAATCTTTATGTGAGTCATTCACACACACTCTTCTCACACTTTAACCTCACCACAGCCACCATTACTGGTACAGAGCGCTTTCGTGACACAGCTTGGACAGCAGTGTAACCCTGTGGGTGTCAGTGACTTCAGAATGCATGGATGTTGCAAAATAAACCACTGTAGCCAAAAGGGCAGAGATGGAAACTGAACTGGTTGCTGAGGGGAAGGTGGGGGAGAGCAAGCTTAAAAACTGAGGGGGCAAAAATATGTTTATCGTAGGGCTCGACTGATGATTAGCGAATGGTGTGATGATACTGTAGGCCTATAGTCTAGCCTGGCCAGGCCACGTCCAGCATTTTGAAATATGCAATGTTTTGAAAATATATGCAGCCGCTTACATTTGATGATGTCCCATCTGTGTATTTTATGTTACAGGAGCACATGTTCATAATGTAAAAGTTGACATATCATCATCACATGAGGTTAGCAGTGTAGCTAAGTGGTTCCATTATTTGTTCAGTCAGAGCACAGGTGCAGTGAGTACAGCTTGTGTGCATGAAGAATACGGTAGTGTAGCTACTACACATCTCCTATTACAATTCAAAATGATTGAAGGTCTATCAACATTTTTAAATCAACTAGTCAATTTGCTTTACCACAGTTCTGGGACATTCACATTCTCCTACAGGATAAACTACTGCCAGTAGTACTACTAGTTGAAACGTTAAGTCACGATGACAGTACAGTAACATAGCATTGCTGATACATTGCTCTTCATGGTAAATGTTACCTAACCAGACCATTATAAATGCAGTGTAAATTCTCCACATTACAGTATCATCATAATCTGTTTCTTTGTATTTTATTTTCCAGCCATGAAAATATTTATTAAAAACACTCTACTGATTTCGATGTTCTGAAAACACAAGAACTCATAATTATCCCCCCAAATGCTTTATTAAATGTCTATTTACGATGATCTAAGTCTTTAACATAGTGAGAACAAGATCAATTACAATACAGTGCATATGAAGTAACATTTTAAGACTTTACTTTAAAGGCCCAGTGCATTCAAAATAAAAATAAATGATTGTGTTTTGTGTCCTATTGCACAACAGCTTATGAAACTAACAGTGTAAAAGTGTGATTTTATTTCCTGATAGTTGCTGGTTGAAAATGTTGGCTTAGTTGTCACCCAAGTGTCTATCACTACGCTTTTAACAATTTAAAAGAACAGCAAAGTTCAAATGGGAATTTGTTTATTTATTCAACAGATTAATGTGTTATCACTGTGCTTCATCTAACACCATAACCAAATGACCTGGATTTCAGTTAAAATTACATAAAAAGGTACATGCTGCAAGTCATCAATGCCGTTTGAGATTCTGCTCACATTATTACAGCCGTATTGAAGATCTCCACAGACCTGCGACAACCTGTGCAGGCAATCTAGAACATGCCAGTTTTATATGATTACATAAGAATACATGTATGGTTACAGTAACCTAAACATGTGGCAATGGATGTGTTACTCATTTTAAAGTTGAATGTTACATTAGGGTCGTTCCACCTCAAAAAGCACAAGAAAGAGAATTTTGACACTCACCATCTCAAATTGTTCTGAAATTGTTTCTGTTGTTAGAAACGGATACAATTAGCATTCCTGCAACATTATTTTGTTGCAATATCATTTGATCTCTGAGAAGTTAGGCTAATTGATTGCACCCAAATTGGTCATTTAAATGAATATGATTCATATAATATTCAATAAATATAGTACCTAACATCCAATTTGGACCAAACTTTTTTTCTAGCAATGATTTAGATATGAGGAATCCAAAGAAATGGTCAAAAGCCACCCATGGACCCTCCACACCCCACGCCACTCCCACCTCAACAACGTATTGTATATAGAATCAGTTCTCTATGTCTGACAAGTAGTATGGAGCTGTGGCTTGGAGTATTGTTTCTTCATCCTATTTAATGTATTCCCAGTGAATTTTGTGATGTTTTTTTACCCCATGATCAGAGAAATAAGTCATTGAAGTTGTTAGGTTTATGTCCCATTTTACGTGTTTATTTAATAAAAAAAATGTTTAACCTTTATTTAACTAGGCAAGTCAGTTAAGTAAAAATTCTTATTTATAATGACGGCCTACCAAAAGGCAAAAGGCCTCCTGCGGGGACGGGGGCTGGGATTAGAAATAAAAATTATAAAAATATATAAATATAGGACAAAACACACATCACGACAAGAGAGACAACACTACATAGAGAGAGACCTAAGACAACAACATAGCAAGGCAGCAACACATGACAACAGCATGGTAGCAACACCACATAACAGCAACATGATAGCAACACAACATGGTAGCAGCACAAAACATGGTACACACATTATTGGGCACAGACAACAGCACAAAGGGCAACAAGGTAGAGACAACAATACATCACATAAAGCAGCCAAAACTGTCAGTAAGAGTGTCCATGGTTGAGTCTTTGAATGAAGAGATGGAGATAAAACTGTACAGTTTGAGTGTTTGTTGCAGCTCGTTCCAGTCGCTAGCTGCAGCGAACTGTAAAGAGGAGCGATCCAGGGATGTGTGTGCTTTAGGAACCTTTAACAGAATGTGACTGGCAGAATGGGTTTTGTATGTGGAGGAGGAGAGCTGCAGTAGATATCTCAGATAGCGGGGAGTGAGGCCTAAGAGGGTTATATAAATAAGCATCAACCAGTGGGTCTTGCGACAAGTATACAGAGATGACCAGTTTACAGGAGTATAGAGTGCAATGATGTGTCCTGTAAGGAGCATTGGTGGCAAATCTGATGGCCGAATGGTAAAGAACATCTAGCCGCTCGCGAGCACCCTTACCTGCCGATCTATAAATTACGTCTCCGTAATCTAGCATGGGTAGGATGGTCATCTGAATCAGGGTTAGTTACACCAAAAATCTAAGTTAAAGAATAGGACTAAATCAAGTCAAACTTTAAATGCACTTTAAAT
Source organism: Salvelinus namaycush (assembly GCF_016432855.1). Taxonomy (NCBI): domain Eukaryota; kingdom Metazoa; phylum Chordata; class Actinopteri; order Salmoniformes; family Salmonidae; genus Salvelinus; species Salvelinus namaycush. The sequence goes on from NC_052338.1 coordinate 11,301,236, forward strand.
AAAGTTGGATTTGATTTAGTCCTATTCTTTAACTTAGATTTTTAGATGAGATGGAGGCGTGAATTCAACATAGTAATTATTAATTTGTAGACAAACTGGAATTAAAGCCAGTCTAAGTCAGTGGCACAGATGGAACTATCCAAGCAGTAGATACATCTCCTTCAAATGTTGATGTTTGGTTGTCAACCAAAACACAATTCAATATCACTAAATATCATTACATTTGAAATCAATCAGAGCTTGAAGCCCGAGGCCTATTGTATTGTCTATTTTTAGTTGAAGTATTGTTTGAATGGAAACAATAGCTATTGATGACTTTGCAAATGCTATATAGGCCTAAATAGCATCATTGATGAATATGAGGGATAAAGTACTGTCACATTTAATTTGCTCTGTTAAGCCTACCCTATGGAATGACTTCGATAGCAATGGTGAATCAATTTAGTGTTAAGTCGAGATCTTTCAACATTCATTTTCACGATAGCACATTGGCAGTAGTCAGTGACAAATATCTTAGCTAAGAAGGACTTGGTTAAAACACTGGATGGGAGACCAAACATATGAATATGTTTCGAGTTAAAATATGAGGTGGATTTCATATGGTTGAAAAACGTAGTTTCATTTTACTAGTAATATCTTGAATGATAATTTTTCAGTTTTTTTTATCTAAAAAATCTTTATGTGAGTCATTCACACACACTCTTCTCACACTTTAACCTCACCACAGCCACCATTACTGGTACAGAGCGCTTTCGTGACACAGCTTGGACAGCAGTGTAACCCTGTGGGTGTCAGTGACTTCAGAATGCATGGATGTTGCAAAATAAACCACTGTAGCCAAAAGGGCAGAGATGGAAACTGAACTGGTTGCTGAGGGGAAGGTGGGGGAGAGCAAGCTTAAAAACTGAGGGGGCAAAAATATGTTTATCGTAGGGCTCGACTGATGATTAGCGAATGGTGTGATGATACTGTAGGCCTATAGTCTAGCCTGGCCAGGCCACGTCCAGCATTTTGAAATATGCAATGTTTTGAAAATATATGCAGCCGCTTACATTTGATGATGTCCCATCTGTGTATTTTATGTTACAGGAGCACATGTTCATAATGTAAAAGTTGACATATCATCATCACATGAGGTTAGCAGTGTAGCTAAGTGGTTCCATTATTTGTTCAGTCAGAGCACAGGTGCAGTGAGTACAGCTTGTGTGCATGAAGAATACGGTAGTGTAGCTACTACACATCTCCTATTACAATTCAAAATGATTGAAGGTCTATCAACATTTTTAAATCAACTAGTCAATTTGCTTTACCACAGTTCTGGGACATTCACATTCTCCTACAGGATAAACTACTGCCAGTAGTACTACTAGTTGAAACGTTAAGTCACGATGACAGTACAGTAACATAGCATTGCTGATACATTGCTCTTCATGGTAAATGTTACCTAACCAGACCATTATAAATGCAGTGTAAATTCTCCACATTACAGTATCATCATAATCTGTTTCTTTGTATTTTATTTTCCAGCCATGAAAATATTTATTAAAAACACTCTACTGATTTCGATGTTCTGAAAACACAAGAACTCATAATTATCCCCCCAAATGCTTTATTAAATGTCTATTTACGATGATCTAAGTCTTTAACATAGTGAGAACAAGATCAATTACAATACAGTGCATATGAAGTAACATTTTAAGACTTTACTTTAAAGGCCCAGTGCATTCAAAATAAAAATAAATGATTGTGTTTTGTGTCCTATTGCACAACAGCTTATGAAACTAACAGTGTAAAAGTGTGATTTTATTTCCTGATAGTTGCTGGTTGAAAATGTTGGCTTAGTTGTCACCCAAGTGTCTATCACTACGCTTTTAACAATTTAAAAGAACAGCAAAGTTCAAATGGGAATTTGTTTATTTATTCAACAGATTAATGTGTTATCACTGTGCTTCATCTAACACCATAACCAAATGACCTGGATTTCAGTTAAAATTACATAAAAAGGTACATAGTGCAAGTGATCAATCCCGTTTGAGATTCTGCGCAGAATATTACAGCAGTTGTGAAGATCTCCACAGACCTGCGACAACCTATGCATGCTATCTTGAACATGCAAGCTTTATATGATTACATAAGAATACATGTATGGTTACAGTAACCTAAACATGTGGCAATGGATGTGTTACTCATTTTAAAGTTGAATGTTACATTAGGGTCGTTCCACCTCAAAAAGCACAAGAAAGAGAATTTTGACACTCACCATCTCAAATTGTTCTGAAATTGTTTCTGTTGTTAGAAACGGATACAATTAGCATTCCTGCAACATTATTTTGTTGCAATATCATTTGATCTCTGAGAAGTTAGGCTAATTGATTGCACCCAAATTGGTCATTTAAATGAATATGATTCATATAATATTCAATAAATATAGTACCTAACATCCAATTTGGACCAAACTTTTTTTCTAGCAATGATTTAGATATGAGGAATCCAAAGAAATGGTCAAAAGCCACCCATGGACCCTCCACACCCCACGCCACTCCCACCTCAACAACGTATTGTATATAGAATCAGTTCTCTATGTCTGACAAGTAGTATGGAGCTGTGGCTTGGAGTATTGTTTCTTCATCCTATTTAATGTATTCCCAGTGAATTTTGTGATGTTTTTTTACCCCATGATCAGAGAAATAAGTCATTGAAGTTGTTAGGTTTATGTCCCATTTTACGTGTTTATTTAATAAAAAAAATGTTTAACCTTTATTTAACTAGGCAAGTCAGTTAAGTAAAAATTCTTATTTATAATGACGGCCTACCAAAAGGCAAAAGGCCTCCTGCGGGGACGGGGGCTGGGATTAGAAATAAAAATTATAAAAATATATAAATATAGGACAAAACACACATCACGACAAGAGAGACAACACTACATAGAGAGAGACCTAAGACAACAACATAGCAAGGCAGCAACACATGACAACAGCATGGTAGCAACACCACATAACAGCAACATGATAGCAACACAACATGGTAGCAGCACAAAACATGGTACACACATTATTGGGCACAGACAACAGCACAAAGGGCAACAAGGTAGAGACAACAATACATCACATAAAGCAGCCAAAACTGTCAGTAAGAGTGTCCATGGTTGAGTCTTTGAATGAAGAGATGGAGATAAAACTGTACAGTTTGAGTGTTTGTTGCAGCTCGTTCCAGTCGCTAGCTGCAGCGAACTGTAAAGAGGAGCGATCCAGGGATGTGTGTGCTTTAGGAACCTTTAACAGAATGTGACTGGCAGAATGGGTTTTGTATGTGGAGGAGGAGAGCTGCAGTAGATATCTCAGATAGCGGGGAGTGAGGCCTAAGAGGGTTATATAAATAAGCATCAACCAGTGGGTCTTGCGACAAGTATACAGAGATGACCAGTTTACAGGAGTATAGAGTGCAATGATGTGTCCTGTAAGGAGCATTGGTGGCAAATCTGATGGCCGAATGGTAAAGAACATCTAGCCGCTCGCGAGCACCCTTACCTGCCGATCTATAAATTACGTCTCCGTAATCTAGCATGGGTAGGATGGTCATCTGAATCAGGGTTAGTTACACCAAAAATCTAAGTTAAAGAATAGGACTAAATCAAGTCAAACTTTAAATGCACTTTAAATAAAGTTGGATTTGATTTAGTCCTATTCTTTAACTTAGATTTTTAGATGAGATGGAGGCGTGAATTCAACATAGTAATTATTAATTTGTAGACAAACTGGAATTAAAGCCAGTCTAAGTCAGTGGCACAGATGGAACTATCCAAGCAGTAGATACATCTCCTTCAAATGTTGATGTTTGGTTGTCAACCAAAACACAATTCAATATCACTAAATATCATTACATTTGAAATCAATCAGAGCTTGAAGCCCGAGGCCTATTGTATTGTCTATTTTTAGTTGAAGTATTGTTTGAATGGAAACAATAGCTATTGATGACTTTGCAAATGCTATATAGGCCTAAATAGCATCATTGATGAATATGAGGGATAAAGTACTGTCACATTTAATTTGCTCTGTTAAGCCTACCCTATGGAATGACTTCGATAGCAATGGTGAATCAATTTAGTGTTAAGTCGAGATCTTTCAACATTCATTTTCACGATAGCACATTGGCAGTAGTCAGTGACAAATATCTTAGCTAAGAAGGACTTGGTTAAAACACTGGATGGGAGACCAAACATATGAATATGTTTCGAGTTAAAATATGAGGTGGATTTCATATGGTTGAAAAACGTAGTTTCATTTTACTAGTAATATCTTGAATGATAATTTTTCAGTTTTTTTTATCTAAAAAATCTTTATGTGAGTCATTCACACACACTCTTCTCACACTTTAACCTCACCACAGCCACCATTACTGGTACAGAGCGCTTTCGTGACACAGCTTGGACAGCAGTGTAACCCTGTGGGTGTCAGTGACTTCAGAATGCATGGATGTTGCAAAATAAACCACTGTAGCCAAAAGGGCAGAGATGGAAACTGAACTGGTTGCTGAGGGGAAGGTGGGGGAGAGCAAGCTTAAAAACTGAGGGGGCAAAAATATGTTTATCGTAGGGCTCGACTGATGATTAGCGAATGGTGTGATGATACTGTAGGCCTATAGTCTAGCCTGGCCAGGCCACGTCCAGCATTTTGAAATATGCAATGTTTTGAAAATATATGCAGCCGCTTACATTTGATGATGTCCCATCTGTGTATTTTATGTTACAGGAGCACATGTTCATAATGTAAAAGTTGACATATCATCATCACATGAGGTTAGCAGTGTAGCTAAGTGGTTCCATTATTTGTTCAGTCAGAGCACAGGTGCAGTGAGTACAGCTTGTGTGCATGAAGAATACGGTAGTGTAGCTACTACACATCTCCTATTACAATTCAAAATGATTGAAGGTCTATCAACATTTTTAAATCAACTAGTCAATTTGCTTTACCACAGTTCTGGGACATTCACATTCTCCTACAGGATAAACTACTGCCAGTAGTACTACTAGTTGAAACGTTAAGTCACGATGACAGTACAGTAACATAGCATTGCTGATACATTGCTCTTCATGGTAAATGTTACCTAACCAGACCATTATAAATGCAGTGTAAATTCTCCACATTACAGTATCATCATAATCTGTTTCTTTGTATTTTATTTTCCAGCCATGAAAATATTTATTAAAAACACTCTACTGATTTCGATGTTCTGAAAACACAAGAACTCATAATTATCCCCCCAAATGCTTTATTAAATGTCTATTTACGATGATCTAAGTCTTTAACATAGTGAGAACAAGATCAATTACAATACAGTGCATATGAAGTAACATTTTAAGACTTTACTTTAAAGGCCCAGTGCATTCAAAATAAAAATAAATGATTGTGTTTTGTGTCCTATTGCACAACAGCTTATGAAACTAACAGTGTAAAAGTGTGATTTTATTTCCTGATAGTTGCTGGTTGAAAATGTTGGCTTAGTTGTCACCCAAGTGTCTATCACTACGCTTTTAACAATTTAAAAGAACAGCAAAGTTCAAATGGGAATTTGTTTATTTATTCAACAGATTAATGTGTTATCACTGTGCTTCATCTAACACCATAACCAAATGACCTGGATTTCAGTTAAAATTACATAAAAAGGTACATAGTGCAAGTGATCAATCCCGTTTGAGATTCTGCGCAGAATATTACAGCAGTTGTGAAGATCTCCACAGACCTGCGACAACCTATGCATGCTATCTTGAACATGCAAGCTTTATATGATTACATAAGAATACATGTATGGTTACAGTAACCTAAACATGTGGCAATGGATGTGTTACTCATTTTAAAGTTGAATGTTACATTAGGGTCGTTCCACCTCAAAAAGCACAAGAAAGAGAATTTTGACACTCACCATCTCAAATTGTTCTGAAATTGTTTCTGTTGTTAGAAACGGATACAATTAGCATTCCTGCAACATTATTTTGTTGCAATATCATTTGATCTCTGAGAAGTTAGGCTAATTGATTGCACCCAAATTGGTCATTTAAATGAATATGATTCATATAATATTCAATAAATATAGTACCTAACATCCAATTTGGACCAAACTTTTTTTCTAGCAATGATTTAGATATGAGGAATCCAAAGAAATGGTCAAAAGCCACCCATGGACCCTCCACACCCCACGCCACTCCCACCTCAACAACGTATTGTATATAGAATCAGTTCTCTATGTCTGACAAGTAGTATGGAGCTGTGGCTTGGAGTATTGTTTCTTCATCCTATTTAATGTATTCCCAGTGAATTTTGTGATGTTTTTTTACCCCATGATCAGAGAAATAAGTCATTGAAGTTGTTAGGTTTATGTCCCATTTTACGTGTTTATTTAATAAAAAAAATGTTTAACCTTTATTTAACTAGGCAAGTCAGTTAAGTAAAAATTCTTATTTATAATGACGGCCTACCAAAAGGCAAAAGGCCTCCTGCGGGGACGGGGGCTGGGATTAGAAATAAAAATTATAAAAATATATAAATATAGGACAAAACACACATCACGACAAGAGAGACAACACTACATAGAGAGAGACCTAAGACAACAACATAGCAAGGCAGCAACACATGACAACAGCATGGTAGCAACACCACATAACAGCAACATGATAGCAACACAACATGGTAGCAGCACAAAACATGGTACACACATTATTGGGCACAGACAACAGCACAAAGGGCAACAAGGTAGAGACAACAATACATCACATAAAGCAGCCAAAACTGTCAGTAAGAGTGTCCATGGTTGAGTCTTTGAATGAAGAGATGGAGATAAAACTGTACAGTTTGAGTGTTTGTTGCAGCTCGTTCCAGTCGCTAGCTGCAGCGAACTGTAAAGAGGAGCGATCCAGGGATGTGTGTGCTTTAGGAACCTTTAACAGAATGTGACTGGCAGAATGGGTTTTGTATGTGGAGGAGGAGAGCTGCAGTAGATATCTCAGATAGCGGGGAGTGAGGCCTAAGAGGGTTATATAAATAAGCATCAACCAGTGGGTCTTGCGACAAGTATACAGAGATGACCAGTTTACAGGAGTATAGAGTGCAATGATGTGTCCTGTAAGGAGCATTGGTGGCAAATCTGATGGCCGAATGGTAAAGAACATCTAGCCGCTCGCGAGCACCCTTACCTGCCGATCTATAAATTACGTCTCCGTAATCTAGCATGGGTAGGATGGTCATCTGAATCAGGGTTAGTTACACCAAAAATCTAAGTTAAAGAATAGGACTAAATCAAGTCAAACTTTAAATGCACTTTAAATAAAGTTGGATTTGATTTAGTCCTATTCTTTAACTTAGATTTTTAGATGAGATGGAGGCGTGAATTCAACATAGTAATTATTAATTTGTAGACAAACTGGAATTAAAGCCAGTCTAAGTCAGTGGCACAGATGGAACTATCCAAGCAGTAGATACATCTCCTTCAAATGTTGATGTTTGGTTGTCAACCAAAACACAATTCAATATCACTAAATATCATTACATTTGAAATCAATCAGAGCTTGAAGCCCGAGGCCTATTGTATTGTCTATTTTTAGTTGAAGTATTGTTTGAATGGAAACAATAGCTATTGATGACTTTGCAAATGCTATATAGGCCTAAATAGCATCATTGATGAATATGAGGGATAAAGTACTGTCACATTTAATTTGCTCTGTTAAGCCTACCCTATGGAATGACTTCGATAGCAATGGTGAATCAATTTAGTGTTAAGTCGAGATCTTTCAACATTCATTTTCACGATAGCACATTGGCAGTAGTCAGTGACAAATATCTTAGCTAAGAAGGACTTGGTTAAAACACTGGATGGGAGACCAAACATATGAATATGTTTCGAGTTAAAATATGAGGTGGATTTCATATGGTTGAAAAACGTAGTTTCATTTTACTAGTAATATCTTGAATGATAATTTTTCAGTTTTTTTTATCTAAAAAATCTTTATGTGAGTCATTCACACACACTCTTCTCACACTTTAACCTCACCACAGCCACCATTACTGGTACAGAGCGCTTTCGTGACACAGCTTGGACAGCAGTGTAACCCTGTGGGTGTCAGTGACTTCAGAATGCATGGATGTTGCAAAATAAACCACTGTAGCCAAAAGGGCAGAGATGGAAACTGAACTGGTTGCTGAGGGGAAGGTGGGGGAGAGCAAGCTTAAAAACTGAGGGGGCAAAAATATGTTTATCGTAGGGCTCGACTGATGATTAGCGAATGGTGTGATGATACTGTAGGCCTATAGTCTAGCCTGGCCAGGCCACGTCCAGCATTTTGAAATATGCAATGTTTTGAAAATATATGCAGCCGCTTACATTTGATGATGTCCCATCTGTGTATTTTATGTTACAGGAGCACATGTTCATAATGTAAAAGTTGACATATCATCATCACATGAGGTTAGCAGTGTAGCTAAGTGGTTCCATTATTTGTTCAGTCAGAGCACAGGTGCAGTGAGTACAGCTTGTGTGCATGAAGAATACGGTAGTGTAGCTACTACACATCTCCTATTACAATTCAAAATGATTGAAGGTCTATCAACATTTTTAAATCAACTAGTCAATTTGCTTTACCACAGTTCTGGGACATTCACATTCTCCTACAGGATAAACTACTGCCAGTAGTACTACTAGTTGAAACGTTAAGTCACGATGACAGTACAGTAACATAGCATTGCTGATACATTGCTCTTCATGGTAAATGTTACCTAACCAGACCATTATAAATGCAGTGTAAATTCTCCACATTACAGTATCATCATCATTTGTTTCTTTGTATTTTATTTTCCAGCCATGAAAATATTTATTAAAAACACTCTACTGATTTTGATGTTCTGAAAACACAAGATCTCATAATTATCCCCCCCCTCCAATGCTTTATTAAATGTCTATTTACGATGATCTAAGTCACATAGTGAAAACAAGATAAGAGCACAGAATCTATTTTGTTTGTATTTCATGAATGGGCAATTAGTCTTTCAGAGTACATGACTCTTTCCCTTTAATTTAAACCATTGTAGCACTAATGCCAAACACAAGTTTATCTTCAATGAGTTTTCACCTGTCTACAAATTTAAGTAATTTCTCTTAGCTCCAACAACACCATTCAACTTATATCATCCCTGTAAATTCCTGTTTTCCTTTTAATCACATTTTAATAGAATGAGCAAACCTCAAGCACAAATGAACAGCATGTAGTTCTATCGGCATATCAAGATTGAAAGGTATAGCAAAGGAAAGCTCTCATGTATAGACTATCAAAATGCATTGACCTTACACAAACAAGACATTCACCACCTACTAGATGCAGTGTCACCACATGGGTTGCGCCCTTGATAATGACTCTCAGTTCCATTACATTACACATACCAGTCATCATAAGCCCTGTCATTGAGCAATCCGGTGTGGTGTCCGTTTCAATATGCCCAGGAATTCTATTTCCTCTGTGGCCTAAGAGCACATGTACACAGACAGTCGACTGTAATTCACTCGCCATCTCCTGTGATTGATTGTTTGCACACAGAGAAACACAGCTAGCTCCTCTGAGTCAGGGGAATACAAAGTGGAACATCTCTATAGATTCTAATGAAATTAGGAGGGGAGGTTTTTATTTGATTCAATTTAGAATGTAACAATACAACTGCTCTGTTGGGCTATGGTTTAGTTAATTTATAATCAAAACATACAGTCAGGTCCAGAATTATTGGCACCCTTGATAAAGATGAGCAAAATATACTATAGAAAAACATTAATAGGAGAAAGAAAACAAGTATGCGGCCAGTATGTTGCAATAAACTTTAGTAAACTATTAACATAGTATCTTTACAAAATAATACATATAGACCGTTTCCTGCTACAAAAAGAGGCTAAATGAATCCACCTCCTAGCACAGGAGGTTGGTGGCACCTTACTTGGGGAGAACTGGCTTGTGTTAATGACTGGAGTGGAATCGGTGGAATGGTATCAAATACATCAAACATATGGTTTCCAGGTGTTTGATGCCATTCCATTTGCTCATTTCCGGCCATTATTATGAGCCGTTCTCCCCTCAGCAGCCTCCTGCGCCTCCTAGATACTGTCACTCCCCACGGATTAAATGAGAATTAGACTACAGTAGACCTTCTTAAACTGACTAGTATATGAACTCTGTATTTCCCTTGTTCCTCTGAGTTTTTGATAATCGCCATGGTGTGCGTATTGTTTTTTATAGAACGTGTTTGATGCACAAGTGCATGTATTGTCTTTTACGCGCAAAACTGTGATAGATGATCCTTTACGCACTTCCGTTGTATACATCCCTGTGCGTTAATTTTCATGTTGCATTTATTTTTCACGTTGCCTCTATACATTGACGTGATCATGTTGTATTTATGTTTTGTATATACTTTATTTTCCTGACATGCGACATTTACTTGCCCCCGCCACGTCAGCTTCCGTCTACAACGCTGCCTGAGGAAGACTCTAGTAGTCGAAATGCGTGCAGTTGTTCGTCCTGATGTATAATGCTGACTGCTGCTATATGTATTATTTTGTAAATATATTCCGTATATATTTCACAAAAGTTTATTACAACATACTGGCCGCCAAATTTTTTCGATTTTGTTTTTAATGAACACAAAATTGCGTTGTTGGTTAAGGGCTTGTAAGTAAGCATTTCAATGTGTTTTATGTAGCAGACGTAACATAGTAAATGTAAATCCGGGATACTCAAATTATTATGATACTGTATGTTTTGTTTGATATGGTTACATAGGACAGATGGTTGAAAGTAGGATGGTTGGTTGTATAACGCGAACGTTTAGCAACCCAAATGTTGTGTGTTTGAATCTCAGCATGGACAACTTTAGCATTGTAGCTAATTATCAACTTTTCAACTACTTACTACTTTTTGCTACTTTGCAACTACTTAGCTGCATGTTAGCTAACCCTAACCTAAACCCTTTTAGCTCACCCTTCCCCTAGCCCTAAACTGAACCCTTTAACCTAACACCTAACCTTAACCCTAACCCCTAGCCTAGATAACGTTAGTAATCACCTAGCTAGAATTCATAACATATCATACGTTTAGCAAATTCGTAACATAAAATACAAATTGTAATTCATAACATATCATACGAAATGGGTGATGACAAACTAATTAATACATACCATACGAAACATAACATTTTATACTAAATGAGCATCCTGAAAAATGCTCTGAGACCAGGTTGTCTTTAGGGAGGGAGTTTTGTCAAGATCCCCGACACGCAATCTGAACGTTAACACTTGTCTCTTGCGGTACGGTATTGGAAGCATAAAGACCTGGTCTTTCATATCAGCGAGAAATAATTTTACGAAAGCTTAATCGAATAGCATAACTAAACGACCTGGATTGTAGTTGAGATTACATTATAGTGCAAGTTTGATCAATGCTGTTGGAGATTCTGCACAGATATTTATATTGTGAAGGTCTCCACAGACCTGCGACCTTTGCATGCTACCTTGAACATGCACGCTTTCTAAGATTACATAATAATACTTTTATAGGTACAGTAACCTCAAAATGTGGCTATGGATGAGTTACTCATTTTAAGGTTGAATACAAACTGTTACATTCGTTTGTAAGATAGCTTTAACTTTAGGCTACTTACTGTGTTACAAAAATCATATGGAATTGTGTTGACAATGCAACCAAATATCAACATTTGAAGGAGATAACTTAGTGACTTTGTCTGACTTTTTAATTCCACTTTGTCTACAAATTAATAATTGATAGGTTGAATTCACGTCTCCATCTCAACCAAGAATCGTGGTTAAAGAATAGGACAAAATCAAATCCAAACATTAAATGCACTGGTTGAAATGGAGATGTGTAATAAAACCCTATGCCTATATGTAGTGTCTATATGTAACCCTAGGCCTATATGTACTGTCTATATGTAACCTTAGGCCTATATGTACTGTCTATATGTAACCCTAGGCCTATATGTATTGCAGTGGCGACCTGTCATTCAGGGCAGATGGGGCCTGTTTTGCATGTTATTTTGGCATTAGTACCTGTCACATATCAGTTTTCAAACAATGTAAAAAACAAAGATTTTATTGAGTTAATAAAGCCCCATACAAACATGGTTTCTTGAGTAAGGCAGCTCCAAAATACAGGTGTTTAAGCCTAGCTCAGTGCTTTCTGTGGTGGTTGGGCAGCCAGCAGAAAATACGGAGCGTAGGGGTTGGTAATGTTCTCTAGTTGCGCCGTGATTGGCTCAGTGTTCTGTCACTCACGGGGACACAATGTCACCGCAAAATCTGTAGGTAGAGCTCGAAAATTCAAGCCCCTTGGGTGCTGCCATAGAGTTACATTAGAAGTGCCCATCCAAGAAGGCTCAACGTCATTGGCCACAGATAAAAATATGTCAAATCACGTTATAAAATGAAATCCAATTTGGTTTGTCACATGCGCCGAATCCAACAGGTGTAGTAGACCTTACAGTGAAATGCTTACTTACAAGCCCATAATTAACCAATAATGCAGTTTTAAGAAAATACCCCCCCATAAAAAATAATTAAAGAGCAGCAGTAAATAACAATAGCGGGGCTATATACAGGGGTACCGGTTCAGAGTCAATATGTCAATGTGTGGGGGCATCGGTGTCGAGGTAGTTGAGGTAATTATGTACATGCAGGTAGGGTTATTAAAGTGGTTATGCATCGATGATGACAGAGAGTAGCAGCAGCGTGGGGGGGGGGGGGGGGGTTGCAAATAGTCTGGGTAGCCATTTGATTAGCTGTTCAGGAGTCTTATGACTTGGGGGTAGAAGCTGTTTAGAAGCCTCTTGGACCTAGGCTTGGCGCTCCGGTACCGCTTGCCGTGCGGTAGCAGAGAGAACAGTCTGGCTGGAGTCTTTGTAATTTTTAGGGCCTTCCTCTGACACCGCCTGGTATAGAGGTGTACTGGGCCGTACGCACAACCTCTGTAGTGCCTTGCGGTCGGAGGCCAAGCAGTTGCCATACCAGGCAGTGATGCAACCCATCAGGATGCTCTCGATGTTGCAGCTGTAAAATCTTTTGAGGATCTGAGGACCCATTCCAAATCTTTTCAGTCTCCTGAGGGGGAATAGGTTTTGTCGTGCCCTCTTGACGACTGTCTTGGTGTGCTTGGACCATGTTAGTTTGTTGGTGATGTAGACGCCAAGGAACTTGAAGCTCTCAACCTGCTCCACTACAGCCTCGTCGATGAGAATGGGGGCGTGCTCAGTCATCCTTTTCCTGTACAATCATCTCCTTTGACTTGATCACGTTGAGGGAGAGGTTGTTGTCCTTGCACCACACGGTCAGGTCTCTGACCTCCTCCCTATAGTCTGTCTCATCGTTGTCGGTGATCAGGCCTACCACTGATGTGTCATCAGCAAAATGAATGATGGTGTTGGAGTTGTGCCTGGCTGTGCAGTCATGAGTGAACAGGGAGTACAGGAGGGGACTGAGCACGCACACGTCCTGGTAATCCGTCTGGCCCTGCGGCCTTGTGAATGTTGGCCTGTTTAAAGGTCTTACTGACATCGGCTGCGGAGAGCTTGATCACACAGTCACCCGGAACAGCTGATGCTCTCATGCATGTTTCAGTGTTACTTGCCTCGAAGCGAGCATAGAAGTTATTTAGCTCATCTGGTAGGCTCGTGTCACTGGGCAGCTCTCGGCTGTGCTTCCCTTTGTGGTCTGTAATAGTTTGCAAGCCCTGCCACATCCGAGGAGCGTCGGAGCCGGTGTAGTACAATTCGATCTTAGTCCTGTATTGATGCTTTGCCTGTTTAATGGTTCGTCGGAGGGCATAGCGGGATTTCATATAAGCTTCTAGGTTAAAGTCCCGCTCCTTGAAAGCGAATGTTGCCTGTAATCCATGGCTTCTGGTTGGGGTATGTACGTACAGTCACTGTGGGGACGAAGTCCTCAATGCACTTATTGATAAAGCCAGTGACTGATGTGGTGTGCTCCTCAATGCCATCGGAAGAATCCCGGAACATATTCCAGTCTGTGCTAGCAAAACAGTCCTGTAGTTTAGCATCTGCTTCATCTGACCACTTTTTTATAGATCGAGTCACTGGTGCCCCCTGCTTTAATTGTTGCTTGTAAGCAGGAATCAGGAGGATAGAGTTATATATCTACCGTAGCTTTGATTGGACTGATCATGTCAACAACATACTTTCAAAATTGGAGCTAGCAAGCTAGACAAGCAGTCATCATCATGAATCACGTCGACAATCTACTGGCAAATCCTTTTCAATCCGAGTCATATGAAGATAAATTATAGATAAAAAGTATCGGTGCTCATCGGCCATTGGACATAAACACTACACAACAAGTTGGAAATTGCAAATTCAACAATGAGTGGTTTGGAAGAAATCAGTGGCTAACTGCAATAGTTGCAAAGCAATCACTAGCCTGCTATTCAGTGGAGTGGAAGTGTGGTCCAAGTTTGTGTTTAAGTATATTTAAAACCAAATACTTTTAGACTTTTACTCAAGTACTATTTTACTGGGTGACTTTTACTTTTACTTGAGTAACTTTCTATTAAGGTATCTATACTTTTACTCAAGTATGACAATTGGGTACTTTTTCCACAACTGCTAATTATGACGTTTCTGCGCTAAACTAGGTTGAATATTTTCTTAAATAGAACTCCCTTCAGTCCAGGATCCCATAGTTCTTGAGTTGATTTCTCTCGTGAATTATTTGATTTCTCTCTAGAGAATTGACATGTTGGGCTCACAAAAATACAGAATTAAATGGAATTCAAGTAATTGAACCAATGTCAGTCAATAATCGCGCAGCACTATTTATTAGAGGCACAATGATCGCAATTAGGCCTACACTATCTCTTTTGAATGACTGCTTTTTCTTCATAAGGACACGTCTCAATTGCCTCTAAGAGGACAGTATTTTACTGCATGTAGCACCTGTTTTACTCCACCCGTTCCTTAGGCTACCGTCACATGGGTCACAGCAGAGACATTTGAATCCACGACTCTATCCTCTCCAGAAATGTTGTTAATATGAACAACTGTGCACTATAGCTGTGCACTGTAATGTTAGAATACACTTGTTGGAAGAAATAATACATTTCTAAGTACTACCCCACTTTTCCAGAACGTTAACCATTGATGCCCATTTAACTCATGAATTCAATTTCTTATAAATTCCTAGACACACTCCCTAGAGTACCAAATATTCGTTGTTGTCTTTATTAAGGTTAAGTATATTCTTCTAGTGCAATCCCCACGTTCTCTGCTATACTATGTCATGGTTAGCTTTACCTTCTTCCTTATCTGGTTAAATTTGCCTAGAGTTATCACAGTCAAACAGTCACGTGTGTCCAAGAGCCAAACTTAACCGTCTTTGTATATAGCAACCACACCCCAGGAACCCTATTTGCCTATTTGTTGGCGATGATGAATGCAGCAGAAAGTCTCTAAAACCCTTCGAGCGTTACAATGAGGACCCTAAACTTTTACCTTACCTTCATCCTTCAGTCGTCTTTGACCCCAAAGCCTTATGTTGCAGGTGAGATAAATACATTTCCTCTTCGACAACATGCATTTATTTGTTTGGGATATTCATTGGGTGTGTATGTCGTTTTGATCTAGTCTAGAATTATACTTTTGTTCAGAAATGTATATTTATTTATTTTTACAATAGAAATGACCTGACCATGTCAGTTGTATATAGTCCCAATAGTACCATCCCCGAAATATTAGGCAGTGGTCGGTTGAAGAGACATATTTCAGTATATTCTGCGTCAGAGAGTCAGATATACTGTAACAGTACACACTGAGCAAAACACAAGCATCAAAAAGGGTGAAGGTATTGCTGACAACCTTGCTTTACCTGAAAATATATAAAGTTATATTGCATAGGCTTAAAGCCGTGATAAAAAAAAGGAAATTACAATGGGATCATATTATATGCTATTATGTCAAAATGGGATACGGCTCGCTAAATTTCATTCAGCTAAAGTAAAATTTGACCTGAAGTTCATTGCATTAATTTGCAGCTGCTAATGGGACTTTGACCAAATAAAAGTATACAGTACCAGGGTTCTTTATGTCTGACCTAGCTCCAGCAAAACGACAGCACACTAGACAGAGCCTACATGCCTTATACTCACAACAAGAGGTATCATGTGAGTTTTTGGTTTAAAATGCTTGTAATGTCTGTTTGCAAAGGAGTGGACTGGGAAACTCAGAATGTGGCATTTGAGTCCAATACAACTGATAGGTAAGGCATCAACAACATTTTCAAAACTTCTGTTCACCAGCATTTATTTCCAAATGTGTTTTGAATGCAGTTATTTGAATTGTGTAACGTGCATTATAGATTTTTTTTCAATGTAGTATTTCAATGATCCAGGTTTGATAAGCATCATAGGGTGCAAAACCTATGACCTTTTAGGACCTTTGTAGCATAATCCAAATAACATGCCTAAATCACCTTGTTGAAAATGAGGAACTATGAAGATATTGTTCTTTTTTTTCTAACCAAGTTTTGGTTTTGTCAGGTACATACTGCCACCAACTGAAAAGACTCCCCAGGATCTTGTCTCCTCACTAACATACTCAGATACTGCATTATCCAGTGCTGATTTACATGAGCATGCCAAGCCACAGAAAGCCTGTGCAGTGCCCAATAGTGCCAAGTTGTGGCCCGTGAAAGCCCTTATCACATCTGAGTCACATTGTAGGCTGTTTGGAAATGTCAGTGTTAGCCATATTATACTAAGAAGGTACTGTGAAAGGGGTTTGAAAATTATTTGGTCCCTCGTTCAATCAGAAGCTAGTCGTTTGGTGGTGAAAGTAATAACAGGTTTATTAGAGGTTGTCACAATGTCTTTACACTTGTTCTCTAGTCTTTTTAAGACAGTTACACCAAAATCATTAGTCCAGATTGACTCTGATAGAATTGATCAACACGATACTGTATCTGAGGTAAATGTGAGGGACATTTTGATTTATTCTGACCACCAGAATATAGTGATCCTGGAGGATGACCCTGTAGTGATGGAGTCAGCCTCCTTCCTCTTTGAGAAGCGCCCCTCTGTGTCGACTCTACTGAGGTACCACAAGGGGGCGCTGAAAGTCCTCAGGGGCTCTCAGACCCTTTTGACCAGAGACAGTCGTGTCGTACTGGTGGGTCATGGCAGCAAGGGCAGTGATGGTGTGGCCAGGCTAGGAGGTTATGGGCCAGAGGAGCTTGCCAAAGTCGTGGTGGCCATGAAGATAGAAGATGGGCATCTGCACACTCTCAGCCTGGTGGGCTGTGCACTAGGAAAGGACCTCCAGTTTGTAGAGCGGCTGCTACGAGTGCTCATCTCACTCAACGTGGAGACCAAACTGCACCTGAGGAGCTCAGCACTATCCGTCAGGCCCAACGGAGAGAAGGTGACCAGAGAGGAGGGGGTCTGGAGGCACAAAGACGGCAGTAAGAAAGTCATCGCCCAGCTGGACCAGAACGGTAACCTGCTGACCAGAGTGGAGGGGGGCGACAGAGGACAGGTCATTCCCAACTACCAGGGGCACGCCCTATACATACAGACTTTAGAATGGCCGACCCACCCTCAAATGTTTGTCTCAGCAAACTTGCGTAAGAAGTACACCTCAATTGACTGTTTAGAGGGGCTTACATGGAGCCTGTTTTTTGAGGAAAATGAAAGAAGGCGCGCTCCAGATTACATCCCAGTGCTCGACCAGGGGAACCTCACGTCCGTGTGGCTGGCTGACCACAAACCCATGGAAGACATTCCCATCAAGCACCTCACCACCATTCTCGATCTGCTGGTAGAGATCAGGTACAACGCCAGGGAAGACGCCGACTTTGACTTGTATTACGTTCTGAACGACTGCATCTTTAAGGTGCAGAGGAGAACCTTCTACGCCTCCCTGGTGGGGAAGTACATTCATTCTAACCATCTGGAAGAAATTGAGAAATTCACTGATGCTTTCCGGCACCAGAAGGAGGACTACTCCCTCCAAGAGCTTAGACAGGGCCTCAAGGCGTCCGAATTCAACAACTTCTGCCGCCAGACGTTCCAGCTGCAACGATGTGTCCAGGACTGTGAACGCTGGGGCCACTACTTCATGGCTGCTGTGTTCTCTGCATCTGTCCGAAACTTCCGCACATTCTCACTCTTCCTTATGAGTGTTATCGCTTGCGAGGTGGGCCGATCCCAAGGCTCTGACAGCTCGCTCTGCACAGCCTTTGTTGGGGATGACCACCCTATGGTAGGGGACGACCCTTGGCTTGAACGCAGTAGACGCGGGTTTTATGGCTGCACAGTGGGCAAAGCTGAGGAGATGATGACCAAACGAGACACACTCGACTGGCTGGATCAGGTTGTTTCCAAGGAGAACGCCCTCTTTTCCAAGTCCAAGCAGATGATGAGTGGCGTCGACCACGACCAGGAGACAGAGCTCGATATCTTCGGGAGGGTCAAGGTCATGAATAAATATGTGTTTTCATCTTACCTTGAATTCTTTCGAGGAACGCCAGAGGGGAAGAAGCTGGCAAGAGGATGCAGAGCATGAGGATAGTACATGGCTGCTAGGTGACCTAAACCCTATTCAACGAGATTGCAAAATTGTAATCATTGTTACTGGCTAATATCCGTTAAATATGGGAGGCAAAATTATAGTTTAATTAATGTCTAATTAAGCAATATGGGTGAAGGGGGTGTGGTATATTGACCAATATTTCACGACTAAGGGCTGTTCTTAAGCACGACGCGAAGAGGAGTGCCTGGATACAGCTCTTGGCCGTGGTACAGTATATTGGCCATATAACACAAACCCCGGAGGTGCCTTATGGCTCTTATAAACTGGTTACCAACATAAATAGAATAGTAAACAAGTATTTTTGCATCATAGCCGTGGTATATTGTCTGATATACACACACACAGCTAAAATGCTGTTTCAGCCAATCATCATCCAGGACCCAAACTTCCTGGTTTATAATGAATGTCTCATGTCTATGTTAATCTCTATTGGCAAAATGCTGTTTCAAGAAACATGTGTGTGGCATTTAAATCCATCTCCATTTATTTCACGAAGTAGGCCTAGTTGTGATTGGTGTGGTTTATCAGTTATGAGCAATTATCCAAATAATGAAACATTCATTAACGTTTAGGCCATCAAGTTTTCAAACCTGTAAGGAATGTTGTTAGATTTAGCACCGATTGCTTTTATTTAGCACAAAACTATATACATCAGAATATGGTTCTAGCTAGTATTGGTACAAGCTAATTGACACAAAAATGTATAATCATTTGAGGGTAATTCCTGTACTATCTATTAAATATTCATCCATCCGGGGATTTATCCTTTGAGTACAGTTCTGGGTTGGTGTGTTGGCTAGGTTCCGTAAGGAATACAAAGGCCTAATTAAGTAAGTTGCTGGGTTGGCTCGGTTATTTGAATAATTGCGAAGCATAATGTGACTAAAAAACTGTACTGCTGACTTAGGAAGATACCGTTGCTTTTAGCATTGGGGATTGTAGTTCAGAATGGCATTCTCCATACAGGGATTCACTGGACCTGGTAGCACTCATGCAAAAATAATGCTTCTAGTAGCTGTCATGGATGAATGCAAATCTACAAACTGTGAACGTTTAGATAAGACATTCCCACTGAACAATTCAAAATGAGCTGATGAATTAGACAATGTGATGTTCAGAGGTTGTATGAAAATGTGTAATAAATGCCATTTGCCCAATAGACTTATTTTGCCTAAATTATAATACTGTAGTAAGAGTGTAACAATTCCACACTGAATGTGATATGTGCTGTATAGTTGTGCCAACCATACACCTTCTAGTTCATACACTGAAATATGTATATGATGATTTGTTTTTGTTTGATCACAAAATGTGTTTTGTGAAATGCTTATCTGCCAGTGGGTAATATGTCGATTTAATGATTAAAATGCTAATTCAACCAAAATAAATCAGAATAATGGAGGTCACCATTGTTGCAATATTTTATGAGAACATTTATGGTCACGTTTTAAGATGTTATTACAATGGCCAGAATAAAGAGAATTACAAAGTATAAATACAAAACTGCACTAGCACAGTGGGGAAAACATTGTTTAAGGAAACATGCTATGGGGACACTGCATCACCAGTACTGTATGTATGAGACTACTGGTGGCTCAAAGGTGCTTTCCACTAATGTGTACTGGCATATGGAAATTCATATTTATTTCTTGCAAAGCACCTAAAGCTGGCTCATGGTTTTCTGATTTCACTTTAGGTCATATGTCATCTAAGGATTCTTTGTAGTGGTTACACTGGTAGTAGGCCTATAGGAAAGCCGTTCAGGGTTTGAGAATGGGGATATTTGAATAGAAGGGATATTTGGATGGAAAGACCAACACTTATAACACTCAGGGAGTACAACAAAAATCCTGTAAACCAAGTGGTATAGAGCTAAGAGATGAGCACTGCTAGCACTACCAAGCATGGGAGATGTACATAAAAAGGCCTGTAGTGGAGGGGGTGAGTACTATGTGAGTGTCCAGGTCTGGATGGGTGCAGTGCAGTGAGAAGGGGTACTGACACTGGGTGGGATACTATGAGGCTGTCTGGTTCCCCCCGGCTCACACCACCGTCAGAAGGCATGGACCTCACAGGAGCACACAGCTGCACTTGGACACCTTCTCGCTGCTGAGAAGACCATGCTGCGTGGTGGCCAGTGACTGGATCAAGCCCCAGAAGTGTTTGAAGGTGATTCCCTCGCCGTCCGACACACCCATCTGTCTCATCACCTCGCCCATGCCCTGCTCTGAGCCTCCAGTCTGGGGGAGGGAGGGAGCACAAAAACAACTCTTCATTATATGGACACAGTATTTTACTTATTGACAGGTAATAAGAAATAAAGTAATCATGCATAGACATGTATTAGAAGCAAGTTAGCAATTAGTCTATTACACTTTTAAGCGTATAACATTGTTGCCTACGTTACTCAGTAGGCTACATTCATAACAGTACTGCTATTCCCAGCAGTAATTATTGTATCAATAATTAAACTGAATAACTACTGTCAACATGTTTGACTTCATAATCTACTATTAGCATCTCAACTGTATGCAGCTCTATAAATACAGCATGTGAGTACTTTGTCAACTAACTGTGTCACGTTTCAGGCATTGTTACCCTCTAGTGGTTATAAACTCAGCAAAAAAAGAAACATCCCCTTTTCAGGACCCTGTCTTTCAAAGATAATTCGTAAAAATCCAAATAACTTCACAGATCTTCATTGTAAAGGGTTTAAACACTGTTTCCCATGCTTGTTCAATGAACCATAAACAATTAATGAACATGCACCTGTGGAACGGTCGTTAAGACACTAACAGCTTACAGACAGTAGGCAATTAAGGTCACAGTTATGAAAACATAGGACACTAAAGAGGCCTTTCTACTGATTCTGAAAAACACCAAAAGAAAGATGCCCAGGGTCCCTGCTCATCTGCGTGAACGTGCCTTAGGCATGCTGCAAGGAGGCATGAGGACTGCAGATGTGGCCAGGGCAATAAATTGCAATGTCCGTACTGTGAGACCCCTAAGACAGCGCTACAGGGAGACAGGATGGACAGCTGATCGTCCTCGCAGTGGCAGACCACGTGTAACAACACCTGGACTGAGGGCTTGTAGGCCTGTTGTAAGGCAGGTCCTCACCAGACATCACCGGCAACAACGTCGCCTATGGGCACAAACCCCCCGTCGCAGGACCAGACAGGACTGGCAAAAAGTGCTCTTCACTGACGAGTCGCAGTTTTGTCTCACCAGGGGTGATGGTCGGATTCGCGTTTATCGTCGAAGGAATGAGCGTTACACGGAGGCCTGTACTCTGGAACGGGATCGAGGTGGAGGGTCCGTCATGGTCTGGGGCGGTGTGTCACAGCATCATCGGACTGAGCTTATTGTCATTGCAGGCAATCTCAAAGCTGTGCGTTACAGGGAAGACATCCTCCTCCCTCATGGGGTACCCTTCCTGCAGGCTCATTCTGACATGACCCTCCAGCATGACAATGCCACCAACCATACTGCTCGTTCTGTGCGTGATTTCCTGCAAGACAGGAATGTCAGTGTTCTGACATGGCCAGCGAAGAACCCAGATCTCAAACCCATTGAGCACGTCTGGGACCTGTTGGATCGGAGGGTGAGGGTTAGGGCCATTCCTCCAGAAATGTCCAGGTGCCTTGGAGGAAGAGTGGGGTAACATCTCACAGCAAGAACTGGCAAATCTGGTTTAGTCCATGAGGAGAAGATGCACTGCAGTACTTAATGCAGCTGGTGGCAACACCGGATACTGACTGTTACTTTTGATTTTGACCCCCCCCCTTTGTTCAGGGACACATTATTCAATTTCTGTTAGTCACATGTCTGTGGAACTTGTTCAGTTTATGTCTCAGTTGTTGAATCTTGTTATGTTCATACAAATATTTACACATGTTAAGTTTGCTGAAAATAAACGCAGTTGACAGTGAGAGGACGTTTCTTTTTTTGCTGAGTTTAGATGTCTTAAAGTAATGATGGAAAGCATTCCAACTGACTACCTCTTGAAGCTGGTTGAGAGAATGCCAAGAGTGTGCAAAGCTGTCATCAAGACAAAGGGTGACTACTTTGAAGAAACTCAAATATAAAATATATTTTGATTTGTTTAACACTTTTCTGGTTACTACATGATTCCATGTGTTATTTCATAGTTTTGATGTCTTCACTATTATTCTACAATGTAGAAAATAGTAAAAATAAAGAAAAACCATTGTAGTTACTCCACAATACTAACCTAAATTACAGATTGAAAAGAAGGATGCCTGTACAGAATATGCATCCTGTTTGCAACAAGGCACTTAAGTAATACTACAAAATATGACATTGAATGTTCTTGAGTGGCCTAGTTAAAGTTGACTTAAATCGGCTTGAAAATCTATGGCAAGACCTGAAAATGGTTGTCTAGCAATGATCAAGAATCAAAAACAAATTAATCCATTTTGAATTCAGGCTGTAACACAACAAAATGTGGAATAGATTTTAATTCTGAAATGTGATAAAGCTGCCAGCCAGGCACATGCAAACACAGTGGATATTTCTGTCTGCTGGAAACAATAGGAAATTGATTTGGGAAAATATTTCCTGTCCTGAACGCTGCACCACAGCTGAGACAATATAAAGAGCTGTTTCCAGGAATCCCATTTAAATGTGATCATTACTTTTCCTTTGAAATAGACTCTGGTTTTGGATAAGTCTAAGACTGGGCATAATGAAAAACATATGGACTTGGTAATTAAACATAATATTCACTTCAACAGTTGTGTATACTGCCCCCTCCCCTTGACCTCAATTGCCTTTCACAACAAATATGTCCTAGCTGTTGTGGCTAACTATTGTGTAGCAGAAATACTCTACTTGGCTGTCTCGTTTATGGTGGATGAAGTCGACTTGGTGCAAGGAGTCATTACAATTTTAAAAGATTCTGCTCTGTTCATTAGGAAAACAGTTATTTATTTATCTGTCAGTTTGTTTCACCCCCTCTAGATGAAAGATCAACCTTGAGCCTTCCTCACTCGCTCATCATATATTTGAACCGGCCATTTCCTGTTTTTCAAAAGCATAGCTATCTTTGTCACCCTCTGGTAGATTCAGACTCATCCTGGAAAACCGCCTTGGGCCTGAGACAACTAAGCAGCCAGTTCCAACATGAATACATGGCAAGATACATTGGCCTTTTCAGTGATTGAAATAAAGCATGTTTAAAAGTAAATTGGTGACTGAAGCACAGTAGATCACAGAAATCTTGGATTTGTATTGAACCTGGCAACTGACGCCTACAGGCCGTTCCTGAGTGTTTGCTTGGGAGTCATAGGATGTGGTGTGTACTGTATGTGTGTGGTTGAGTGGGGGGGGTAGTAAGAGTCAGAGCCACGCCCTACTGGTAGAATCAATGGCAGGTGTGGCCGGGGAGTGCGAGGGCAATGTAGCCGACCGTTGCAGCTTATGTACCTTGACTAAGTTGGGCAGCTGGGAGGCGAGGAGGTCTTTGAACTCTTTGGTTTGGAGCGTGGGACCTTTATTGGCCGCAGCGGCATGGAACTTTGTGACCAAAGTGTTGATGGCCTTTTCCAGGTCGGAGTGCTGCGCCAGAGGAGGAGAAATAAACGTGTTAGGGTGGGGGGATCAAATAATATAACAATAAGAAAAGCGTCCGTTGAAGTTTATTATTATAATAGATCATTAAGAAAGAAAGAAAGTTAACATATTCATCAGACTCCCCAGGTGCGTGCCGAAGTGTACCGACCTCCACTCAATTTAGTCACAAATACCAAAACAATCAGACACACTCACATCCGTCCTCAAGTGCATATCCTGCATGCCTCCATGCGTCAGAAGTTTACGCAAAGACGGCACTCCGATGTTTAACCCTGTCCTTGAGTGACTGTTCGAACAACACTGCAGCATTATTCTCCGCACATATCACGCACTGCTCCATTCAGTTAATTAACGTGTGTTTGTATTGCTCCTTTCACACTATCAGTGTCGCTGAAAGCTTAGTGGTTAACCAAAAAATTGTGAGAAACAATACGAGAACAGTTATACTCCAACAAGATCAGTTATACTTCCAGGTTACAAATCACCTGTTTGAAAAGTAGACCTTATGTTTTGCGGTGGCATATGAAACTGTCACACAGACTCGTTATGTTGGTCATTGTGAAGGGCATCATTCCATACTCTCTTTAAACCAAGAACCAAACACCCAATCTATTGTAATTGTTGGGTTTTTGTTCATACTACTTTTTATTTCTATCCTAAATCACTAACATTAAATAACTGTTAAGAAACTTTGCTATGTCACTCACCCTTATTCAAATAGATATTTGAATATGCTATTGAAATGTGAGCACCTGTGGGAGGAGAAGCTTAAGTAACGAGAGACTATTGGAAGGCAAATTCAGACAACTTGTCTACATGTAGAAGGTACTTGAAATACCTGCATGTTGGGGTAGCTACAGTATGACAGCTCAACCCCTCACTGTTTATTTTCAGGGTGTGCCAGGGGTGGAGTGGCCGTTCAATTGCTGTTCAATTTGTAGCCCATTGGGCCTGTCTAATTTAGATTTTTTTCACGCAAAATGAACTGGCTAATAATGGGGGCCTAACGGGGCAAATGAGCCAATGTGGGGGCCTCGAGGAAAAACTTGGCCAGTGTCTTAGAAATGCCAGGGCCGATTTATGGTCCGTAACCGATTCGTGCATGAGAGGCTTGGGCAACAGGGTGAGGAATCAGTGGTTACTTCAAACTGTATTCTCCTAAACACTAAACCAAATTCGTTGACACATCTAAAAACAAAGTTGTTGTTTCAGTTGTCAGGGTAGGAAATAATGTAGAATAAAAAGCCTGACTCACTAGGCCACCATAAAAATCTCGTGGTAGGCCTATCCTACTACAGGGTTCATTTTATAACGTTTCCACAGATAGCTCAACGCAGCCAACAAAAGGCATAACATTGATACAGTACGTAACCATGGTACGGCGCTTGCTAACCGACAGTAAGTATCTCATTGTATGAATGTCTGTCTGTATTTCTGTTCGTCTAGCTGTCATCCCTCACACACTAGCCTATATTCAAAGAACGTTGGTGTGTCCTAGGCCACGGGGACAGAATCTGAATGGACTGATTGACTCCCCGTGCTTTACATTTCCATACACGGTCTCTGTCTATAGACAACTGAGAATAGCTCATTGCTCCCTCGTCAACATATGGCCTAGATTAATTTCTTATTGGCCATATTCTTTGGTGCTGTTCTAGCATGCACACGGATCAGTGCATTGAAATGATAACTTGTAAACTCGCGTTAAAAGTGCATATAAAGTAGGCTATATGCAAACGCGCCTATAAAAATAATACGATCTCATGGACTGTGTCATGATATAAATTGGATAGCATAATATGTCAATGGAATTTTGGTTAAACTACATCTGTGCCACTTCCAACGGTAATCAGAACGATGCGTAGAAGTTGGGGGAAGTTATCACCAAAAGAATGCAACAACTCCATTCCTTGCTTCTAGGACGAGATAAGCCACTATCTCTTCAACTGCAACGTTTTGACAAGTGCTGATTTTAAAATTGTATAGTAGGCCTACCTGTTCAGCCATTTGGATCGTTGTGTGCTGTCCTTTTTCAAAGTAAAGTTTTCTCTCTGCGATGTTCGGTATGCTAATTGTTACTTTTCTCGCTCAGTGTTCCATTGCTTCCTAAATCCTCCCACTCCCCCCCCCCCCCCCCCCCAAAAAAATACAACTGCAACTCGATTCCACCTTCCGTGTCAGTCGAGAAAGATATG
Source organism: Salvelinus namaycush (assembly GCF_016432855.1). Lineage (NCBI taxonomy): Eukaryota > Metazoa > Chordata > Actinopteri > Salmoniformes > Salmonidae > Salvelinus > Salvelinus namaycush. The sequence continues at coordinate 11,327,658 of NC_052338.1, forward strand.
GGGAAAATTATAGTGCGCTCAGTGTAACTCGATGCATTGGGACTGTAAACTTCACGAGGCAAAAAGTCTACATGCAGTCATATAGGCCGACCACCCTTCTTTTAACTATTATTGTGAAGTTCTCTTTTGTTTCGAAGTATTCCACGTTTTGCAGAGAGTAGCCTACAGATTTGTGCATTTAAAATGTAGGCTATTCAAGAATAGAGCCTGCGAGTGCGTCACTCAACATCTGGAAACATTTAGCAAAAGTTGAAACAGTCTGCAAGCTTAGGCTGGAGTTTTTCTTTGTTGCAAATTTTAACCCCTCATATAAGCCTACCTATTTTATGCAGTTTCTGTAAAGCTTTGAATATTCACCAAAATAATAAATTTCTCAATATTGTAAGAAACCTTTATGAACCATGCATGGACAGTCCCCATTGGCATTTTTTTCCCGAGGTCGTTTATAATAAAAGTAGTTTGTCACTGTCCGTTCCAATTTCCATTAGCCCTACATTCACTTTGATAGGTCATTAGAGGTTGAGAAGGAAATGCTGGAAAAAGCGATGCGCTCACAATGAACAGGCGCGACCACATTCTTGAAAGCCGGTTTCATGACTATAGAGACAGAGGGGTGGGCAGACATGGGACTAGATACAACTGGATCTGTCCATTGCCTTTGTTTTTAGGCCATTGTTGAAATGATACATCCCTTTAATTGAGCATTTCTCCTTTGCCAAGTTAATCCATCCACCTGACAGGTGTGGCATATCAAGAAGCTGATTAAACAGCATGATTATTACACAGGTGCACTTTGTGCTGGGACAATACAAGGCCACCCTAAAATGTGCAGTTTTGGTACACAGCACAATGCCACAGATGTCTCATGTTGAGGGAGTGTGCTATTGGCATGCTGACTGCAGGAATGTCCACCAGAGCTCTTGCCAGATAATTTAATGTTAATTTTTCTGCCATAAGCCACTTCCAGCGTCATTTTAGAGAATTTGGCAGTACTTCCAACCAGCCTTACAACCTCAGACCACGTGTATGGTGTTGTGTGGGCGAGTGGTTTGCTTATGTCAAGGTTGTGAACAGAGTGCCCCATGGTGGCAGTGGGGTTATGGTATGGGCAGGCATAAGCTACGGACAACGAACACAATTGCATTTTATCTATGGCAATTTGAATGCAGAGATCCCGTGACGAGATCCTGAGGCCCATTGTCGTGCCATTAATCCACCACCATTTCAGCATGATAATGCATACTCATCAGACATATCACCCATTGAGCATGTTTGGGATACTCTGGATCAACGTGTATGACATTGTGTTCCAGTTCCCTCCAATATCCAGCAACTTCGCACTACCATTGAAGAGGAGTGCGACAATATTCAACAGGCCACAATCAACAGCCTGGTCAACTTTATGCGAAGGAGGTGTGTCGCCCTGCATGAGGTGAATGGTGGTCACACCAGATACTGACTGGTTTTCTGATCCACGCCCCTACCTTTAAAAAAAAAAGGTATATATGACCAACAGATTCAAATCTGTATTCTAAGTCATGTGAAATCCATAGATTAGGGCATAATTCATTTATTTCAATTGGCTGATTTCCTGATATGAACTGTAACTCAGTAAATTGTTGCATGTTGCATTTAGATATTTATTCTGTATACTTCCAGTGGCTACGGATCGGTGCATAAATTGTCATAGGCCTACTGAGGTGTTTACATGAAAACCAGTTAACCAGGATCTTCATTATGCTACCACAAAGTCGTGGGCTGTTTGGACCATAGAATGGAGAGGCCTAAATCTAGCCTAAATACTGGATCTGCACAGTCGGGTCCATGCCAATGATTTATAATAGATGACTGATACGGGGCGCTGTGTTGAAGACACCATACCGCCATCTTTGCACTCCCCCACTTTGTAAAAAAAATATATATTTTGGAAGCTCTAGAAATGCATGTCTACATTAATTCTTACCACATTTATTCTATTACATATACTTTAATGCATACTTTTAAATTATATTATGTGAGCTAAACATAAAAAAATTAAAATACATTAAGAAAATACCCTTATTAAACTATTGAGATTACTAATGTTGCTGTCCCCATTACAACCCCCAAAATGCTTAAAACCATTTAATTTTGTCCTCGAAACATTGAATTGAAATCCTGTAGAATAACATTAATTCCTATGGAGGACTGCTCCAGCTGGGGAGCGCCAATGTGGCTGACCGGTGGCTTCAAAGCCTCTCAATGGCCAATACATAGAATAGTCAATCCAGGGTTTATATACATCATTGTCCAATTCCGTTGCTTCGCACTACCACCCACCTCTGTTAAACATATGCTTGTAAAAACGAATTCATGTCATAATCGAAGACCACAGTAAAACGCTTAATGTGTCTCTAGAATGCGCAGCTGTTTGGTTTCACATGCGGATTCAATAGCGACTGGTATCCCTAGGGAGGAGGGTGTGTCCTCCCTTCAGAGCTTTCTCGCCATTCCTCCTCGCTGTCTTCCAGAAAAACAGACACCACGCCCAAATTTGCGAAGACATGGGATTTAAGAGCCTGATTAGCCCTAACTGAGGTATCTGTCAATGTCTCTGGTACGATGTCTCATTGCAGAGACGTTTAGGCCTATGTTGAGATGACACTGTTCAGGAGACTAAGGGATGGTCTACACCAGGGCTATTCAACTATATTCTTACAGGGGCCAGATGTAAAAAAGGTTCATTGCAAGGGGGCTGGACATTATCCACATGCGATTATTCTTTGGAAGAACTGTTTAAAAAAAGCAACGCGCACACACCAATAAAGCACTTTTATTAACATTAAATATTGCTAAAAGTTTAGGAAAGAAGTGGAGGCCTCTCAACCAACGTGACTCGAGGTGCACCCAAAACATTTGATAATCATTGAAAAGGAAAAGGCACAAATGCTCAGTTTTTTAAATGTAATTTAAAAAACAATTACAAGCTTATTAAAACGAATTAGGTCATTTTAAAAATCATTTGAAAACGAAGCATCTCAATAAATAATGCAACGTTGTGTCAAATCAGGAAATGACAAAATCCAATCTGAAGGAAGAATGCTTTGAATGAATTTCCTTCAGTCATTATGTGTATTTTTTTGTCACAATTCCATCTAAAGAGTCATTGTGAGCATGAGAGAGGCAAACAGAAGGCACATAGATGTGTTCCTGGGAGTCGAAGCATTCAGGAAGGGGGTCATAATATTTTGTACAAACATACTAGGAGATAAAATTATCTTTAAGGACCTTAAGATTAAAAATTCCCTAAGAAAGAAGGAAAGTACAGTATGAGTAAATAACTCATACAAGACGCACACACACACAAAATTACTCATATACAGATATGATTTTGGTTAGGAAACAGGCACACACTCTGGAACAGGCAATTCAGTGCAGTCTTACAGTCTTCCACATAATTCACTTTCAGACAGTCATGCCCTTTGTGTTGTAATAGTGTCATTATGTGATGTCTCATTCCAATGTCTGCATGCATTGGTCTGTCAGCCTGTCTGTCTGTTACTTGATAAGTCTGAAAAGAGCGATTTGAACTGTTTGGACTACCTTTCAGTTCTTTGACAAAGTCTGTCTGTGCTTGTATAGTCTTGAGTCCTTAACCGACTGAGTCTCATAGATGAAATATGGTGCAGCAATGTGGGGGCGTCGTATCAAACTCTTGGTCTCATGCGCAAGGCAAACAGGCTGACCACAGTCCCAGTATTTTAAACTTTTTTGGTAGTTCTGGGTATGTGCTTACCAAGTTATTCAAATATGTATATATTTTGATTGCTTCCACAAGGACATCATATCACTTATATTTTAAATCAGAATTATGTTTCACTATGAGAGAGAGAGAGAGATACTGTTAGATTCTTTTCAAGTGAACCCAAAAAACAACCAGCCAAACAACTTCCTCTCCCTTCAGTCACCTCATTATTACGGAATGCCAGAACCTGTTAAAACTTGCAGCACAGTGAATTGACTATGCTCCGGTCTTGTTTGCATACTTGGTCATAGACAACGCTGCAACTTATGTGTGGCTCAACACCCTGTCATGAGGTGAGGCGCTGATACAGCTGATGAGAACCTGGCAGGATCCCGTTTCGCAGGCAGTCAAATGGATGAGTACAGTGTAAGGGTGCGTCTCAATAGTCTGAAGTGGCTTCCTCTCCAACCGGAGTATACTTTCACCTGTTTTTCAGTGTAAACAAAGAAGACGTTGAGAGGAAGGCGTTTTAGATTATTGAGATGCACTCATAGATTTCCTGCTACCCTCATCCTCTACCCTTGAGGAAACATCAGGCACCCTACAGGGCATAGAAGGTAGCACAATTTAAATACAGAACAAGCAGCATTATCACTATCAATCCTCAGGTGCTGCATTCCGGCTGGTTTTCATTTCCCCCTGCACCTGATTGATTAAGCAATAACTGTCCCGAGGGGGTGTGGTATATTGGCCAATATACCACGTTTTTTTAGGCAGAACATCAACCGGAGTGCCTGGATACATCCCTTAGCCATGGTATATTGGCCATAAACAACAAACCCCCGAAGTGCCTTATTGCTATTATAAATCAAGTCAAATAACATTTTATTTGCCACATGCACCGAATACAACAAGTGTAGACTTTACAGTGAAATGCTTACTTACAAGCCCTTTCCCAACAAAGCATTTAAAAAGTAAGAAAATTAGCAAAAAGATCAAAAGAAAATAGTAAAACAATAAAACCCACAGCACAAGGCCTACAGCAGAGCCTGGACCTGCTAGAGCAGTACTGCCAGACCTGGGCCCTGGCAGTAAACCCCAAAAAGACTAAAATAATGATTTTCCAGAGAAGATCCAGATCTCAGGGAATTAGAGTACATTTCTCAATTGGTACAAAATACACTGCTCAAAAAAATAAACACTTAAACAACACAAAGTAATTCCAAGTCAATAACAATTCTTTGAAATCAAACTGTCCACTTAGGAAGCAACACTGATTGACAATAAATTTCACATGCTGTTGTGCAAATGGAATAGACAAAAGGTGGAAATTATAGGCAATTAGCAAGACACCCCCAATAAAGGAGTGGTTCTACAGGTGGTGACCACAGACCACTTCTCAGTTCCTATGCTTCCTGGCTGATGTTTTGGCCACTTTTGAATGCTGGTGGTGCTTACACTCTAGTGGTAGCATGAGACGGAGTCTACAACCCACACAAGTGGCTCAGGTAGTGCAGCTCATCCAGGATGGCACATCAATGCGAGCTGTGGCAAGAAGGTTTGCTGTGTCTGTCAGCGTAGTGTCCAGAGCATGGATGCGCTACCAGGAGACAGGCCAGTACATCAGGAGATGTGGAGGAGGCCGTAGGAGGGCAACAACCCAGCAGCAGGACCGCTACCTCCGCCTTTGTGCAAGAAGGAGCACTGCCAGAGCCCTGCAAAATGACCTCCAGCAGGCTACTCCTTTATTGGGGGTGTCTTGCTAATTGCCTATAATTTCCACCTTTTGTCTATTCCATTTGCACAACAGCATGTGAAATTTATTGTCAATCAGTGTTGCTTCCTAAGTGGACAGTTTGATTTCACAGAATTGTTATTGACTTGGAGTTACATTGTGTTGTTTAAGTGTTCCCTTTATTTTTTTGAGCAGTGTATATAGAGTACCGCACACACTACAATTACTTAGGTTTAAAAATAAGCTCAACTGGACACCTTAATGAGGCAGTGAATGAACAGAGAGAAAGCACACAGGGCATTCTACACCATTAAAAAGCAAATTCAAATTGAAATACCTAATAAAATTTGGCTAAAACTAATTGAATATGTCATTGAACCAATTGCAGTTTATGGCATCGAGGTGTGGGGTCCACTTGCAAAACAAGATTTCATCAAATGGGACCCCATTGAAACCCTGCATGCAGAGTTCTGTAAGATTATCCTACATGTCCAGAGGAAAACTACAAACAATGCATGCAGGGCAGAATTAGGCAAATATCCACTAATAATAAAAACTCAGAGCAATTAAGTTTCGGAAACATCTAAAATACAACATGCAAAATACCAAGCCCTGCAATGCCAAGAGCTGAGCAAAGAAAAGAGTCCCCTCATCCAGCTGGTCCTGGGGCTGAGTTCACAAACCTGTTCTACTAACACACTGAAGCCTCAGGACCAGAACATCCAATCAATCAGGATAAACCAAATTACAACAGTCAAAACAAAACTATATTACTTATTGGGAAACAAGCACAAACACAAAGCAAAATGCAGTGCTATCTGGCCCTAAATCGACAGTACACTGTGGCTAAATATTTGACCATGGTTACTGATCAAAACCTTTGAAAAACCTTGACAAAGTACAGGCTCAGTGAGCACAGCCTTGCCATTGAGAAGGGTAGACACAGGAAAACCTGGCTCCCTGTAGAGGAAAGGATGTGTAACCACTGCACAATAGCAGAACCTGAGACGGCGCTGCATTTCCTGACAAAATGTAAAAAAATATAAAACAATTAGAGTGTGTCATTTCCCCAAATTTGAAACCCTTATTCAAGGTTTGAAAGACCTCTCTGATGAGAGTAGGCTACCCGTCCTGTTGGGGGAGGACGCAGAGAGCTGTGGGTTGGCAGCGCACTACATTGCTACCTGCCGTAAGTTGAGGGACAGTGTCTGACAAACCAATCAACCTGCACATGTACTCTACTGTATGCTTATTGTTATTGTTGAATGTATGGTTATTTTGACACTTGGTTATTGTTGTTACTGTTGTCCCGTTGACAATTTTGATTCTCATTTTTAGATTGTAAATATCCAAAATAAGCTTTGGCAATATGTACATTGTTAGGTCATGCCAATAAAGCAAATTGAAGAGAGCGAATTGGCTTAGCTTACTTTTGATTGCGAAGATGGAGTCCTTTTTCATTGAAGTAAAATGAAAGTTAGAGGAGAAAGAGTATAGTGAAAAGAAGCCGACAAGGGGAATGTCCTCGGGGACAACTTTTTAATATTGCTAATGCAGGCCTATGAAGGCATTGTGCACCGGCACTCCAAACGACTCTGATAGTTCAACTTGTGGTGAGGAAGAATGTTTTAGGTTAATGCTTTATATAACTTTATATAAAAATATTCTGATCGAAAATTCATGAATTTGTCTTCTTTAAGCCTATATCTGTATATTTCCACTAGATGTTGGAACATTGCTACGGGGACTTGCTTCCATTCAGCCACAAGAGAATTAGTGAGGTCGGTCACTGATGTTGGGCGATTAGGCCTATATGCATTTAGTACTCAACTCTCAGCTGAACCGTGAGGTAGACAATTATTGTTTTAGTAAAGTATAAACCAATGAAACAGTAGATTATACAATTTTGAATATGCTACACATCAAAACTACTAAAGGTATATTTTATTTTATTTGTTATAGACCGTTAAGGACACGTAACTGTGGATCATTTGGCCAATATTGCTTGTTTATTGATGGCACTGGCAGTGCCCAGTTGGAGGTTTCTTTCTTGCTCTCTTTATACTCTCGGATCTGAACGAGTCTCTCGGATCCCTACCAGCACGGGTCTGTTTGGGTCTGTTTTCCACGGTCCTTTTCGGAACGGGTCTGAGGGTGATCGGGTCCATTCGGAACAGGTCTCAGTGAAATTTGGATCTATTTATGCATAATTGGGTCGGGTGGGAAATCCACGGATCCATTTAGAAACAAGCCCAACCTTTTGGACCTGTAAAGACCTCTATCACATAGGCTCTAGTGGGATTAACGAAATAGCCTGAAATGTTTGTTTTTTTTTAGCTTAGATTTACTCAAGAGACGTACAACGCAGTGTAGGCCTAGGGTTTTAATATTTTTTTAATGTATTCATTTGGCGTTTACAGTGTGGACCGAACAGAGGTCCCCATATGCAACAGTTTAGTACGAATAACTGTACCGTTGCACCCCTAGTAATGGGCTAAGGGCCATACCCTCTCAAGCAATGACATGTGAATTGGCCATAAAAAAAAGAATGACATGCCAATTGACTATAAAATGTGACAGAAGATGCAAACTTTGAAAGCTCACGCCCTTCACCCCATTTTAGCTAAAGTCCTGAAATTCGGTAGGTCCTTCGCCTCACAAGGAACATATTTGCCTCAAGGACCCATAAGGTCCCCATTATGGATTTTTTTATTTAGAAATTTGTGAAAAACACTTTCATGGATAGTGCAGTTAAAACTGTGCTTTCCTGTTTTTTTTGTATGATATTTCAACACACTGAGGTCGAAACACTCAAATTATGATAATACCCTTTTTGAAAGAGCTGAGAGCTGTTTGGGGAAAAAACCTGCCACTTAATGTCACCTGCCAATCTGATTATCAGGCAAGCTATACAGTGTATTTGGAAAGTATTCAGACCCCTTCACTTTTTTTTTTACGTTACAGCCTTATTCTTAAATGGATAAAATAAAAAAAACTTTCTGAATGCACTATACATGCGGATTTCCCAACGTTTTCATGTACCGAATAAAAATTCAAAGTTCAATGTGTTTCTATCACATTTTCAACTCTACCAATAGTTTGGTCACAAAAACTTTTGCGTTAAATAGCTAATGCAGGTATTTTAAGTAATCGTACCTAACATAGCATATAACATTTGAGATTCCAGATTTACATTTACTATGTTACATCTAGTCTATGAGACCATTTGCGTTAAATAGACAGACGTAACATAGTAAACGCAAATCCGGGACACTGAAATTAGTATGATATGTGTAACGGCTGTCGTAGTCGTTCTCCTCCTCAGACGAGGAGGAGCATGGATCGGACCAAGATGCGGAGTAGTAGGTATTCATGTTTTAATGAACAAACGACAAACACTACAAATTACGAAACTCTACAAACGTGACTAACCTGAAAACAGTCCTGTGTGGCCCAAACACTGACACAGGAAACAAACACCCACAAAACACCAGTGAAACCCTGGCTGCCTTAGTATGACTCTCAATCAGAGACAACGAATACACCTGTCTCTGATTGAGAATCATACCAGGCCGAACACAAAATCCCAACATAGAAAAACAAACCTAGACCAACCCACCCAACTCACGCCCTGACCAACTAAAACAAATACATAACAAAGGAAAACAGGTCAGGAACGTGACAATATGTTACGTTTGATATGGTTACATAAGACAGATGGTTACTTAAGGCAAAAACGAAAGTAGGGTGGTTGGTTGGCGTGGATGGGTTGGCGTATAACGTCTAGCAACCCAAAGGATGCGGGTTCGAATCTCATCACGGACAACTTTAGCATTTTAGCTAATTACCAACTTCAACTACTTATTACTTTTTAGCTTCTTTGCTTCTACTTAGCATGTTAGCTAACCTTAACCCTAACCGTAAACACTTTTTGGTAACCCTTTAACCTAACTCCTAAACCTAACCCCTAGCCTAAATAACATTAGCCACCTTGCTAGAATTATTTAGCAAATTTGTAACATATTGTATATATATATATATATATATATATTTTTAATTCGTAACATTGTACGTTTTGCAAATTCATAAACCTATGATACAAATTGTAATTCATAACATACCAAATGGGTGATGGACATCCACAATTTAATACATACCATATGAAACTTAACATATCATACTAAACGGATGTGTAGGATTACAGAATAGTACAGTACAGAATAATATGAAATGCTCTGAGACCAGGTTCATACCCCTTGACTTATTCCACATTTTGTTGTGTTAGACTGAATTCCAAAAGGATTAAATATAATTTTACACACATTTACACCCAATAATGACAAAGTGAAAACATTCAGTATTTTTTGCAAATTTATTGAAAATGAAATAAATAAATATCTCATTTACATAAGTATTCACAGCCCTGAGTCAATACATGTTGGAATCACCTTTGGCATCAATTACAGCTGTGAGTCTTTCTGGGTAAGTCTAAGAGCTTTGCACACCTGGATTGTACAATATTTGTAAATTTTTCTTGAAATTCTTCAAGCTCTGTCAAGTTGGTTGTTGATTATTGCAAGACAGCCATTTAAGTCTTGCCATAGATGTTTAAGCCGACTTAAGTCAAAACTGTAACTAGGCCACTCAGGAACATTCCATGTCGTCTCAGTGTATATTTAGTCTTGGGTTTTAGGTTATTGTCCTGCTGAAAGGTGAATTTGTCTCCCAGTGTCTGTTGGAAAGCACACAAACCAGGTTTTCCTCAGAGATTTAGCCTGTGCTTAGCTCTACTCTAATTATTTTTATCCTAAAAAAAACTCCCTAGTCCTTCACTGTCAAACGCTCCCTAAAATCGAATAGTCCCCGCGATATGCAACTTTTCAGGGAAGTCAGGAACCAATACACAGTCAGGAAAGCAAAGGCTAGCCTTTTCAAACAGAAATCTGCATCCTGTAGCTCTAACTCCAAAATGTTTTGGGACACTTAAATCCATGGAGAACAAGAGCACCTCCTCCCAGCTGCCCACTACACTGAGGCTAGGTAACACTGTCACCACTGATAAATCCACGATAATCGAGAATTTCAATATGCATTTCTCAACAGCTGGCCATGCTTTCCTCCTGGCTACCCCAACCCCGGCCAACAGCTCCGCATCCCCCATAGTTACTTGCCCAAGCCTCCCCAGCTTCTCCTTCACCCAAATCCAGATAGCAGATGTTCTGAAAGAGCTGCAAAACCTGGACCCGTACAAATCAGCTGGGCTAGACAATCTGGACCCTCTCTAAAATTATCCACCGCCATGGTTGCAACCTCTATTTACCAGTCTGTTCAACCTCTCTTTCGTATCGTCCGAGATCCCTAAAGATTGGAAAGCTGCCGCGGTCATCCCCCTCTTCAAAGGGGGTGACACTAGACCCAAACTGTTATAGACCTATATCCATCCTGCCCTGCCTTTCTAAAGTCTTCGAAAGCCAAGTTAATAAACAGATCACTGACCATTTCGAATACCACCGTACCTTCTCCCCTGTGCAATCCGGTTTCCGAGTTGGTTACGGGTGCATCTCAGCCACGCTCAAGGTACTAAACGATATCAAAACCACCATTGATAAAAGATTGTACTGTGCAGCTGTCTTCATCGACCTGGCCAAGGATTTTGACTGTCAATCACCGTATTCTTATCGGCAGACTCAACAGCCTTGGTTTCTCAAATGACTGCCTCGCCTGGTTCAGCAACTACTTCTCAGACAGAGTTCAGTGTGTCAAATCGGAGGGCCTGTTGTCCGGAACTCTGGCAGTCTCTATGGGGGTACCACAGGGTTCAATTCTCGGGCCGACTCTTTTCTCGGTATATATCAACGATGTCGCTATTGCTGGGGGTGATTCCCTGATCCACCTGTACGCAGACGACATCATTCTGTATACATCTGGCCCTTCTCTGGACACTGTGTTAACACACCTCCAAACAAGCTTCAATGCCATACAACACTCCTCAACCGTTCGCTGCCCGCACTCGCCCGCCCAACATACACTAGTAAAACTGACTATCCTACCGATCCTTGACTTTGGCGATGTCATTTACAAAATAGCCTCCAACACGCTACTCAGCAAACTGGATGCAGTCTATCACAGTGCCATCCGTTTTTTCACCAAATCCCCATATTCCACCCACCACTGCGACCTGTATGCTCTAGTCGGCTGGCACTCGCTACATATTCGTTGCCAGACCCACTGGCTCCAGGTCATCTGTAAGTCTATGCTAGGTAAAGCTCCGCCTTATCTCAGCTCACTGGTCTCGATAACGACACCCACCCGTAGCACGCGCTTCAGCAGGTATACCTCACTGGTCATCCCCAAAGCCAACACCTACTTTGGCCGCATTTCCTTCCAGTTCTCTGCTGCCAATGACTGGAACGAATTGCAAAAAAATAAAGCGATAAATAAAATCGCTGAAGATTTATATTTCCCTCACTAACTTTAAACATCAGCTATCTGAGTAGCTAACCGATCGCTGCTGCTGTACATAGCCCATCTGTTAATAGCCCATCCAATCTACCTACCTCATCCCCATATTGTTTTTATTTTCTGCTCTTTTGCACACCAGTATTTCTACTTGCACATCTATCACTCCAGCGTTAATTTGCTCAATTGTAATTACTTCGCTACTATGGCCTATTTATTGCCTTACCTCCTCACGCCATTGGCACACACTGTATATAGACATTCTTTTTTTTTCTATTGTGTTATTGACTGTACTCTTATTTATTCCATGTGTAACTCTGTGGTTGTTTGTGTCGCACTACTTTGCTTTGTCTTGGCCAGGTCGCAGATGTAAATGAGAACTTGTTCTCAACTAGCCTACCTGGTTAAATAAAAGGTGAAATAAAAAATAAATACATTTTTAAAATAAATAACATGGAGCCACCATGCTTAGAAATATGAAGATTGGTGCTCAGTGATGTGTTGTGTTGGATTTGCCCCAAACATAGTGCTTTGTATTCAGAACATGTAGGACCGGTTTCACAGACAAGGCTTAAGCCTAGTCCCAGACTAAAATGCCTGTTTGAGATGTCTTAACTCAAAGCGACTTGCACAGACTTATCTTAAAATAGTAGTAGATTTAGCCTGTTCTGGATTAAACAAAGACAATTGCAAGAGGGAGGATTAGAGCTACTCTAGGACTAAATGCAATCTTAAATGAATCCTTCAAAGAGGCAGGTTTAACTTCTGCTTAGTACTGTTTGTGAGGGAGCAGGGACTATTTGGAATATCTAAATCACAGGTGTCAAACTCATTCCACGGAGGGCCGAGTGTCTGCGGGTTTTCGCTCCTCCCTTGTACTTGATTGATGAATTAACATCACTAATTAGTTAGGAACTCCCCACACCTGGTTGTCTAGGGCTTTATTGAAAGGAAAAACCAAAAACCTGCAGACACTCGGCCCTCCGTGGAATGAGTTTGACACCCCTGATCTAAATGAAGACCAACATGCACTACAGAGGCCAGCCAGACGAGTACTTGTGGATAGGCCAGCCAGACGAGTACTTGTGGATAGGAGTAATCCATTAAATTACTTTGATGACATAGCTTTTTGAGACCGCTTTCGTATGTACAAAGAAAATGCATTGGAGATTGTCACGTTCCTGACCTGTTTTCTGTTGTTTGGTATGTGTTTATTGGTCAGGGCGTGAGTTTTGGGTGGGCAGTCTATGTTTTCTGTTTCTATGTTGGTTTTGGGTTGCCTGGTATGGCTCTCAATTAGAGGCAGGTGTTTGACGTTTCCTCTGATTGAGAGTCATATTAAGGTAGGTTGTTCTCACTGTTTGTTTGTGGGTGATTGTCGTCCGTGTCTGTGTCTGCGCACCACACGGGACTGTAGCGTTCGTTTGTAATAGTCTGTTCCTGTTCGTGCGTTCTTCATGTTTTATGTAAGTTCTCTCGTTCAGGTCTGTCTACTTCGTTTTGTTGTTTTGTAAAATTATCAAGTGTTCTTCGTGTGTTTAGTTTCGTCTTGTTAATAAAGTATCATTATGTATTCACAACCCGCTGCACGTTGGTCCAATCCTTGCTACTCCTCTTCGGGGGAAGAGAAGGAGGAGGCCCGTTACAGAGATGTTACGAATCCCTTTGGCTCTACAGTCTAGGGGGGGATGGCAACGAGACTGTAACATAACTCATGCACATTATAACAGTGAAAAAGTAACAGTGAGAACAAATATCCACCGTCATATCCACTCGTAACAAACACTCATGGTTTATTTGGTGAACACACAGCAAAGGGGGGGCAGGAAAAGGGGCTGAGCTGGACCCAAGGAAAGAAACATATCCAAAACACCCCTAAGCTAGACTAGCCTACTTCAACAACAGCTAACTAACCAAAATACAGTGGGTGGTCCGCCCAGTTCTAACTAGTGTTCTTAAACAAAGTATTCCTATGGGTAGTGTATGCCCATGGGCGACTTGTCTTAGTACCCCCTTTACCCACCATCAAACAAACAGTCAACCACCATAACAAAACAATACTCACAGGATACCAGACAAAGTGCCATGTATTTGCAAAAACAAGAGATCTACAGAGAGATGGACCGACTGGGTTTTTAAACCAAGGGAAAGGGGATGTGATTGGGTAATGGAAACAGGAGGAGGTGTGTCTTCTGATTGATGACTGATTGGTGACTGATTGGGGAATGATGATTGCCACCTGTGAGGGGAGAGAAAAGATACACACAAGATACAAATACCGGTATCCTGTGTGTGTGTAACAGGAGATAATATCTTTGCTTGAGCCTAGACTTTCCTCTCTGTCTCAAAGAGGAAGGCCATTACCCAATTCTCTCCAAGTTCTGATCACTTTGAGGTTTTGGCATCTGGAATCTTGTGATTTGTGTGGTGCCAGTGAAGCAACTGTGTGTAGAATAGTTCAAAGTCTGCAGGGCCATTTGTGAACTGAGGAGTCTTTACATCAAGTTTCCTGGTGCTGCTGGCCAAGCCAACTATAAAGTCTGCAGGGCCATTTGTGAACTGAGGAGTCTTTACATCAAGTTTCCTGGTGCTGCTGACCAAGCCAACTATAAAGTCTGCAGGGCCATTTGTGAACTGAGGAGTCTTTACATCAAGTTTCCTGGTGCTGCTGGCCAAGCCAACTATAAAGTCTGCAGGGCCATTTGTGAACTGAGGAGTCTTTACATCAAGTTCCCTGGTGCTGCTGGCCAAGCCAACTATAAAGTCTGCAGGGCCATTTGTGAACTGAGGAGTCTTTACATCAAGTTCCCTGGTGCTGCTGGCCAAGCCAACTATAAAGTCTGCAGGGCCATTTGTGAACTGAGGAGTCTTTGCATCAAGTTTCCTGGTGCTGCTGGCCAAGCCAACTATAAAGTCTGCAGGGCCATTTGTGAACTGAGGAGTCTTTACATCAAGTTTCCTGGTGCTGCTGGCCAAGCCAACTATAAAGTCTGCAGGGCCATTTGTGAACTGAGGAGTCTTTACATCAAGTTCCCTGGTGCTGCTGGCCAAGCCAACTATAAAGTCTGCAGGGCCATTTGTGAACTGAGGAGTCTTTACACCAAGTTCCCTGGTGCTGCTGGCCAAGCCAACTATAAAGTCTGCAGGGCCATTTGTGAACTGAGGAGTCTTTACATCAAGTTTCCTGGTGCTGCTGACCAAGCCAACTATAAAGTCTGCAGGGCCATTTGTGAACTGAGGAGTATTTACATCAAGTTCCCTGGTGCTGCTGGCCAAGCCAACTATAAAGTCTGCAGGGCCATTTGTGAACTGAGGAGTCTTTACATCAAGTTTCCTGATGCTGCTGGCCAAGCCAACTATAAAGTCTGCAGGGCCATTTGTGAACTGAGGAGTCTTTACATCAAGTTTCCTGGTGCTGCTGGCCAAGCCAACTATAAAGTCTGCAGGGCCATTTGTGAACTGAGGAGTCTTTACATCAAGTTTCCTGATGCTGCTGGCCAAGCCAACTATAAAGTCTGCAGGGCCATTTGTGAACTGAGGAGTCTTTACATCAAGTTCCCTGGTGCTGCTGGCCAAGCCAACTATAAAGTGCAATTCTATGAATATGGGCACTTCCCAGGAGTGATTGGCTGTATAGATGGATGTCATGTTCCCATCAACTCCAGATGCTGAGGAGTACAGGAACCGTAAGAACTGGTTTTCTATCAATGTTCAGGGTGTATGCACTCCTAATTTAGAGGTCTCAAACATTGTTGCCCGTTGGAAAGGTGCAACTCACGATTCAAGGATTTTTCTCAACTCTTCATTGTGTGCTCAGTTTCAGAGAGGACAACATAGTGGACTACTACTTGGTGACAGTGGATATGGTCAGAGTAACTTTTTATTCACTCCATACATAAATCCCACAACAGCTGAGCAGCAAAGATACAACATAGCTCATATTCGTACGAGATGGATGGTCGAGCGTATGTTTGTAGTATGGAAAAATCGATTCCAGTGTTTACGCAATACACTTCGTTTCAAGCCAAGAAGATGCTGCAAGGTGATCATTGCTACAGCTGTGCTGCACAAGTACCTTGTCCTCCAATGGAAGATCAGGATCAAGCAGATGTGCACATGGCTGAGGCAGGCAATGACCAACGAGGACTTGCACAAAGAGTTGTTTTCACATTGCAGCACTTCAACTAGATGAGATGCATTTAAATATGACATGTATTCATTATGGCTTATTTCTGCTTTGATAATGTTTGTTCTGTACAAATTTCAAATAGTTTGCAGCAAAATTAAATGAGTGACTAAACCAAGGCTGGTTTAAAATGTAGTTTATGGTGATTTAAATACTCACTCATGAATATCCAAATGACAAAACATTTTTTACATATTGTTCACCATGGCTGGTAATCACAATTGTCTCTCATTACTGTATCTTTTTTGGATCATACCCCTCTCTTCCAACGTCATATCCAAATCAACATGTAGAATTCTCATTTTCATTTCATGGTACATGTACTTTCTTTGGTATATGTACCGTTTGTGCTCAGTTCTTCATCTAAACTTTCCAAATGGTCATCGTCTGGTATACCATCCAGAGGTTGCTGGTGCTCTATTATTCCAGACAGCAAGTCACTCAATTGATCAATCTTGTCTTGTCTTGGTGGTCCACCACCAGGAGTAAATCGCTCTCTTCTGATCTCTGCATTCTCTCTTTTTAAAGCCAGTTTAAGGTTTTTCCACAGAGTCTATAAAGGCAGACATCATTCAATATAAGTGATGTCACAATAATATGAATATGAGAAATCCTGATAATGAAGATATCTCACCTGAAGTTGTTGTACTATTCTTGTGGTTACATTTTCATTTGCATTGAATTCACTGCAAATTGCAGCCCAACCACTCTTTTTCTTTTGCTCAGTAGCAGAAGTATGGTTTTTACTTTCAACAACTGGATGGTTTGACAAAATATGTTTTAGTAGCGTTTTTATATACTCACTAAAGTTTTTGGAACAAATCATTTTTGCCTCTGCCATTGTTTTGTCTCAAGATTCACACCAGTAATGGTGTTTTCTATTCCATTCCGGGTTTTTGTGAGCACCATTAGACCAACAGCATGTGCTCATACTTAACCTAATCAGGCTTAACCCAGGTGTTCTCATTTAGGCTTACTTACCTTACTCCAGGACTCTACAGTCGTTGACTAACTAAGCCAAATTTAAGCCACGTTCATGAAAGCTACTTACATGTCCTAGTTTAACTAGTACACATTAAGGCCTACTTCTGGCTTAATCTAAGCCCTGTCTGTGAAACCGGCCAAAAGTGTATTTCTTTGTCACATTTTGTGCAGTTTTACTTTAGTGCCTTATTGCAAACAGGCATGTTTTGGAATATTTGTATTATGTACAGGCTTCCTTCTTTTTCCTCTTTTTTTAACCTATCTAGAAATAGGTTCCCTTCTTTGGAATTGGAAAACTTCCCTGGTCTTTGTGGTTGAATCTGTGTTTGAAATTCACTGCTCAACTGATAATTGTATGAGAGATTAGATAGTCATTCAAAAACCATGCAACTTATTATGTGACTAAGCAAATGTTTACTGCTGAACTTATTTATGCTTGCAATGACAAAGGGATTGAATAATGATTGACTCAGTACATTTCAGCTTTAAATTTTTTATTAATTTCAACAACAAAAAATCTCAGAACATAATTACACTTTGATATTATGGGGTATTGCGTGTAGGCCAGTGACACAAAATCTAAATGTAATTAATAAAAAATTCAGGCTGTAACACAACACAATGTGGAAAAAGTCAAGGGGTGTGAATACAAGGCAGTGTTTATCGACTGAACCACATTTTTTTCTCAAGAATTTCTCACAACCCCACCTCAAATCTAATGACACAACCTTAAAATCTATTAATTTACATTTTTACATCAACAAATAATCTTCAATCCATTACATTTTCATCTCTTATCAAAATGAAAAGAAACAAATTAATACATTTACTCAATAACATTCCATTTTTCAAATTATCTTTCTCAAAAACTTTTGAATATTGTCCCATACAATAATCTAGTCAATTTTTTTTCAAAAATAAATAAATACATTGTCACGTTCTGACCATAGTTCTTTTGTGTTTTCTTTGTTTTAGTGTTGGTCAGGACGTGAGCTGGGTGGACATTCTATGTTGTGTGTCTAGTTTGTCCGTTTCTATGTATGACCTGATATGGTTCTCAATCAGAGGCAGGTGTTAGTCATTGTCTCTGATTGGGAACCATATTTAGGTAGCTTGTTTTGTGTTGGGGTTTGTGGGTGGTTGTCTTCTGTCTTTGTGTTCATTGCACCAGATAGGACTGTTTCGGTTAGATTCACTTTTGTTATTTTGTATGGTGTCTTGTTCAGTTGTTTATTATTAAAACATGGACACTAACTACGCTTTGTCTTGGTTCGATCCCTGCTACACCTCCTCTTCAGACAAAGAGGAGGAAATCTGCCGTTGCATACATTGAGTGTACAAACATCATGAATGAACACCTGCTCTTTCCATGACATAGACCGACCAGGTGAATCCAGGTGAAAGCTTTGATCGCTTATTGATGTTAAATCCACTTCAATCAGTGTAGGAGACAAGTCAAAGAAGGATTTGTAAGTCTTGAGACAATTGAGATGTTCCATTCAGAGGGTGAATGAGCAAGACAAAATATTGAAGTGCCTTTGAACGGGGTATGGTAGTAAATGCCAGACGTGCCGGTTTGTTGTCAAGAACTGCAACACTGATGTTTTTTTAACGCTCAACAGTTTCTGTGTGTATCAAGAATTGTCCACCACCCAAGGGACATCCAGTCAACTTGGCACAACTCTAGGAAGCATTGGAGTCAACATGGGCCAGCATCCCAGTGGAACGCTTTCGACAACTTGTAGAGTCCATGCCCTGACAAATTGAGGCTGTTCTGGGGGCAAAGGGGGTAGGTGCAACTTAATATTAAAGAAGGTGTTCTTAATGTTGTGAACACTCTAATAAAGAGTGTGTCACGGTTGTTGAAATGGACGAACCAAGGCGCAGCGTGATTTGAGTTCCACATCTTTATTTAAGTGAAACTTCAACAAAAACAATAAACAAATAACAAACGTAAAGCAACGCAGTGCACAAAACACTAACACAAACAATATCCCAACAAATGCAGGTGGGAACAGGGACACCTTAAGTATGATCCCCAATTAGAGACAACAATAATCAGCTGCCTCTAATTGGGAACCATACTCAATCCCAAACATAGAAATAATTGACTAGAACGCCCCCTAGTCACGCCCTGACCTACAACACCATAGAGAACCAAGGGCTCTCTATGGTCAGGGCGTGACAGTACCCCCCCCCCCCCCCCCCCAAAGGTGCGGACTCCGGCCGTAAACCTGAAACCAAATGGGGGGGTGCCTAGTGTCGGTTGCAGCTTCGGTGCGGGTCGTAGCCCCCGCCCAGACCCCGGATCCGATCATGGCGCCGGGCTGAATGCCGTGCCTGGACTGGGCATCGGCGCAGAGGAAGGCTCCGGCCTTGGAGCAGTACTGGATGCCGTGCCTGGACTGGGCACCGGCGCAGAGGAGGGCTCCGGCCATGGACCTGGGTTGGACGCCGTGCCTGGACTGGGCACCGGCGCAGAGGAAGGCTCCTGCCATGGAGCGGGACTGGACACCGTGCCCGGACTGGGCACCGGCACAGAGGAAGGCTCTGGCCTTGGAGTGGGACTGGACACCGTGCCTGGACGCTGTGCCTGGACGCCGTGCCTGGACGCCGTGCCTGGACGCCGTGCCTCGACGCCGTGCCTGAACTGGGCACCGGCGCAGGTTGCACCGGACTGATGGCACGCTCCTCAGGTCGAGTGCGTGGAGCCGGCACAGGTGGCACCGGACTGTTGACACGCACTTCAGGGCGAGTGCGGGGAGCCGGCACAGGACGTACCGGGCTGGGGAGGCGCACTGGAGGCCTGATGCGTGGAGCCGACACAGGTTTCACCAGACTGCTGAGAGGCTCTTCAGGTCGAATGTTGTGCAGAACACACCTGACCAACATCTCTCTCTTCTCTCTCCCAACTTCTCCATCGCCTCCCTGACGGTCTCTGGCTCTTCAGGGCGAGTGCGGGGAGCTGGCACAGATGGCACCGGACTGATGACCAGCTCTTTAGTGCGAGTGCGAGGAATTGACTAGAACACCCCCTAGTCACGCCCTGACCTACAACACCATAGAGAACCAAGGGCTCTCTATGGTCAGGGCGTGACAGAGTGTAATCTCATAAAAAAAAATGTTTAAGTCTCAGTGTCGTTATCCTCACAAGGGTGCTGGAGTACTGAAAACAGGGGTGTCAAAAGAAATATATATTACCAATTTAACAAAATCTCTTTCTTTGAGCAATTGTATAAAAAAGCAATTATAAAAAATTGAGAATGGAATATAGCTCAGTATTTGTAATATTTTATGCAGTCTCTTTTGGTCTCTTCTCTTTTTTTGGGGGGGGGGGGGGGCAAAACCCTTGTGTCCTGATTCAACAGACCTCTGGGTGAGTCATGTAAAGTTTCTCCCCTTTTTCTCTTGCTTGCTCTAGTTGTCGCTCACTCAATCTCACACGTGCGCAGTTGCAGAGAAGAGGAAGAGATTAGCCAATTACACCCATTTCTAATAACAGCATGTCTTATCTTTTTTGTATGCCGGACAGTGCCTGATTTGACCTTGTCTGATTTTCAATGCAGTATTACACTTGGCTCTAACAACTTTTGAATGCTGAAGGTGCCGCTCAGATGTACGAATATTAGATTCTGACTTGTAGATCATTTATTATCAGACTTGTAGATAGATCATTTACATGTTTCAATTCAGTCACAAAATATTAGAGGTATTTCCAGAAGGCGGAGAGAAAAACGTCATAGAACAGGCGTTGTGTAACGTTTGGGTGTATATTTAGTGGTTTTGCACATCTTTCGTGATTTATGAAAACACTGACATTTTTATTTGAGAATTTGTGAATGTGTTTGCTATTGTTATGAAGTTTTAGCTTTCAGTATTACTGTTTTTGCATTCTGTATTCTGAGTTCTGATCTTATGCTTCTGCATCATGGGATGAAAGTGAAGACCTCGAGGGGGGCTGCCAGAAGCAAACGTTGAACCAAAATAACTGCTTGGCTGGGGAAAAAACACATTTTAATAAATTATATGATTTTAGGAGTTAAGTCCTTTATTGGTATTGTAATTAAGTCATGTTTCTTTTTATTGTATTTTTAATAACAGTATGTCAATAGGTTTCAGTTACCACAGGACCAGTTGTTAACCAAAAAGTTCCACAGGACCATATAGATCCCATAAAAAACCTCGTGGTACAGCTAGGATCCCGATTACCACATAAACCTGAATTCCTGTGGTATACAGCTACCACACAATTTACAATTACAACAACAATTACCATACCATGTGGTTACACCAAATAACCACAAACAAAAAACATTGAATTACCACATAAAAAGAAAACAAAATTACCATACAAAACCACAGGATTTGTACCCCAGCAATAACAAATTCATGCAGTAAAATGTTCCAAAATACCACACAATGTCTGGATACCACAGGTCAGGTACCACAGGAATAGCCCGGAGTTCCACCCCAATGGGCAAAAACTGGTTGAGTCAACATCGTTTCCACGTCATGTCAACCCCAAAAACAAATGTGATGATGTTAAATCAAAGTGGAAAACTGATTGGATATGCAAAAAAAATCCAATTAGGGCATTTAGACTTTTTTTTAACCCAACTTTTAACCTAAATTCAATGACATGGTTACATTTCTTGTTGATTTCACGTTGAATTCATGGTTAGTTGACAAATCAACCAAATGTAAATCAAAACTAGATGTTGACCTGATGTCGGTGCCCAGTGGGACAACACTACCACAGGATTAGTACCACAAGAATATTTGACTGTGTGTGGTAAAATTACCACAGGACATTTTTGTAAGGGAGGGAGTACAAAAAATGATTGTAAACCAAGCAGCGTAGAGCTAGGAGATGAGCACTGCTGGCACTACCAAGCATGGGGAATAGAATGCCTGTAGTGGGGGGGTGAGTAATATGTGAGTGTCCAGGTCTGGATGGGAGCAGTGTGGTGAGAAGGGGTACTGACACTGGGTGGGATACTATGAGGCTGTCTGGTTCCCCCTGGCTCACACCACCGTCAGAAGGCATGGACCTTACAGGAGCACACAGCTGCTCTTGGACACTTTCTTACTAATGAGATCATGCTGCGTGGTGGCCAGTGACTGGATCAAGCCCCAGAAGTGCTTGAAGGTGATTCCCTCGCCGTCCGACACACCCATCTGTTTCATCATCTTGCCCAGGCCCTGCTCTGAGCCTCCAGTCTGGGGGAGGGAGGGAGCACAAAAACAACTCTTTATTATATAGGCACGGTATTGAACACTTAATAAGCACTTATGGACATGTAATAAGAAATAAAGTAATCATGCATAGACATGTGTTAGCAGGAAGTTAGCAATTAGTCTATTACACTTTTGAGAGTATAACATTGTTGCCTACATTACTCGGTAGGCTATATTCACAACAGTACTACTGATATCCTCAGTGTAGTAATTATGTTTGACTTCATAATCCAATATTGGCCAATCTTCAACTGTACTGTATGCAGCTGTATCAAGCTGGACTCAGGGGTAGACGTAAAATAGTAAATGTACATTTTTCTCCCTCCATTTAGTATGTGCATATGGCGGAAGCGTGGGTGAACGCTCAAATGGAGGGGCGAGGGGAATGGAGTGATTTGGTATTCAGCCAAAGTGTGTACTTTGTGAACTGTGTCATATGTTTCAGGCTTTGTTTCAAGATCCATGGCTCTTTTTCTAGGAATCGCCACCATATTTTACAATAGGTATGGGGTTATTTTCTGCAGTGGTGTAAAGTACTTAAGTAAAAATACTTTAAAGTAATACTTAAGTAGTTTTTTGGGGTATCTTTACTTCACTACATTCCTAAAAAAAATGATGTACCTTTTACTCCATACATTTTTCCTGACACCCAAAGTACACATTACATTTTGACAGGAAAATGGTCCAATTCACGCACTTGTCACGAGAACATCCCTGGTCATCCCTACTGAGTTTGAAATTATGTATACTTTTACTTTTACTTTTGTATACTGAAGTATATTTTTGCAATTACATTTACTTTTGATACTAAAGTATGTATAAAAACAAATACTTTTATACTTTTACTCAAGTATTATTTTACTGGGCGACTTTTACTTGAGTCATTTTCTATTAAGGTATCTTAAACTTTGACATTTGAGTACTTTTCCACCACTGATTTTCTGCTTATACAACCTTTCGACGCCAAACCCACCACTGGTGTGCGTGGCCAAAGAGCTCTATTATGATGTCATCTGACCATGGCACCGGTTCTAATCCAAGTGCCGATACTGCTCAACAAACTCCAGTCGTTTACATTTGTTGGATGACATGAAAATAGAGCTCTTTGGCCACTCGATCTGAATGTACTGTATGTCCTAGCTGTTGTGGCTAACTATTGTGTAGCAGAAATACTCTACTTGGTTGTCAAGTGGTGGATGAAGTCGACTTGGTGCAATGAGTCATATTACAATTAGGCTTACGGTTGTTCTGCTCTGTTCATAAGGAAAACTGTTATTTACTTCTCTGTCAGAACGTTTAATCCCCCTCCAGATGAGAGAACAACCTTAAACCTTCATCACTTGTTCATATATTTGAACGGACCTTTTCCTGTTTTCCAGAAGCATAGCTATCTTTGTCACCCACTGGCAGATTCAGACTCGTCCTGGAAAACCGCCTTAGGCCTCAGACAACTAAGCAGCGAGTTCCAAAATGAAGATACTTTGGCCTTTTTAATGTTTCAAATAAAGCATGTGTCAGATTCAGTTCCTAGCGAGACGTTTAACTTTAAAGGGCCAGTGCAGTCCAAAAAAGTTTTATTGTGTTTTATATACAATGAGTGTACAAAACATTAAGAACACCTGCCTTATATTGAGTTGCACCCCACCTCTTTTGCTCTCAGAACCGCCTCAATTCGTCAGGGCATGTACTCTATAAGGTGTCGAAAGTATTCCACTGTGATGCTGGCCCATGTTGACTCCAGTGCTTCCCAAAGTTGTGTGAAGTTGGCTGGATTCCTTTGGGTAGTGGACCATTCTTGATACATACGGGAAACTGTTGAGCGTGAAAAACCCAGCAGCGTTGCAGTTCTTGACACAATGAGGATGCCCATGGCACACATACACAATACATGTCTCAATTGTCTCAAGGCTTAAAAATCCTTCTTTAACCTGTCTCCTCCCCTTCATCTACACTGATTGAAGTGGATTTAACAAGTTACATCAATAAGGGATCATAGCTTTCACCTGGATTCGACTGATCAGTCCATGTCATGGAAAGACCAAGTGTTCATGTTTTGTATACTCAGTGTATATTTACATACTATGAGGTTGGAATAATACTGTGAAATTGTGAAGAGCTGTTTATAAAGACTGGCTGAAATTTCTGCCTGTTTTGGTGGGATGGAGTTTTGGCCTACCTGGTGACCTCACCAGGCGGTATAAGTTAATAGACGAATAACAAAGAGTTTTAAACCTCTCTGCCAATAACATCTAGTTTTCAGGTTATATATCCCTCTCATTAGGCTCGTCCAATTAGGCCCCTCACTCAGACCACTCCCAGACAGTCCTAGTTTTTACCATTTTAATTGAAAAACATAACAGTAAAGTACTTAATTGTTACCCAGAATTGATTTGATATTGAGAGAAAATATGGCTGGATTGGGCCTTTAAACCATGGACATCCAGATGGTTTACAATCCAGCGTAGGTGCTCATGATATGTGCTAACATGTTTAAAACTCAATTGGTTACTGAGTGCCAAGTAGATTACAGCCAAGTTTATTTTGCATCCAGCCTGGCAACCAATGCCTACAGGCTTTTGAGTGTTTGTTTGGGAGTCATAGGATGTGGTGTGTACTGTATGTGTGTGGTTGAGTGGGGGGGGGGTAGTAAGAGTCAGAGCCACGCCCTACTGGTAGAATCAATGGCAGGTGTGGCCGGGGAGGGCGAGGGCAATGTAGCCGACCGTTGCAGCTTATGTACCTTGACTAAGTTGGGCAGCTGGGAGGCGAGGAGGTTTTTGAACTCTTTGGTTTGGAGCGTGGGACCGTTATTGGCCGCAGCGGCATGGAACTTTGTGACCAAAGTGTTGATGGCCTTTTCCAGGTCGGAGTGCTGCGCCAGAGGAGGAGAAATAAACGTGTTAGGGTGGGGGGATCAAATAATATAACAATAAGAAAAACGTCCGTTGAAGTTTATTATGTGACGTTTATTATTATAATAGATCATAGATCAAAAGAAAGAAAGAAAGTTAACATATTCTCGAGACAGACTCCCGAGGTGTGTGTCAAACAGTGGAGGCTGCTGAGGGGAGGACGGCTCATGATAATGACTGGAACGGAGCGAATGGAATGGCATCAAACACATGGAAATCATGTGTTTGATACTTTTCCTCAGATTCTACTCAAACACATGGTTTCCATGAACCCGTCCTCCCCAATTAAGGTGCCACCAACCTCCTTTGGTGCCAAAGTGTACCGACCTCCACTCGCTTCAGTCCCAAATACCCCAAAAATGTCAGACACTCACATCCGTCCTCAAGTGCATATCTTGCATGCCTCCACGTGTTTGAACCCCACGCAAAGATACCACTCTTGATGTTTAACCCTGTCCTTGAATTACTTCATCTCAACAACATCGAACAACACTGCAGCATTCTTCTCCGCACATATCACGCACTGCTCCACAGTTATACAGTTAGTTATACTTCCAGGTTACAAATCACCTGTTTGAAAAGTAGACCTTATGTTTTGCGGTGGCATATGAAACTGTGTCACACAGACTTGTTATGTTGGTCATTGTGAAGGGCATCATTCCATACTCTCTTTCAACCAAGAACCAAACACCCAATCTATTGTAACTGTTGGGTTTTTGTTCATACTACTTTTTATTTCTATCCTAAATCACGAACATTAAATAACTGTTAAGGAACTTTGCTATGTCACTCACCCTTATTCAAATAGATATTTGAATATGCTATTGAAATGTGAGCATCTGTGGGTGGGGCGGGAGGAGTAAGCTTAAGTAACGAGAGACTATTGGAAGGCAAATTCAGACAACTTGTCTACATGTAGAAGGTACTTGAAATACCTGCATGTTGGGGTAGCTACAGTATGACAGCTCAACCCCTCACTGTTTATTTTCAGGGTGTGCCAGGGGTGGAGTGGCCAAAGTTAGACAGGCCCAATGGGTAAAAAATCTAACAGCCCATCTGGCATTTGCCCAAAATGCCAGATAGGCTGTTAGATTTTTTACCCATTGGGCCTGTCTAACTTTGGTTTTTCACACAAGGTTATCACTATCTGGCTAATAATGGTGGCCTTGAGGAAAAAACTGGGGCGGTGTGTCAGTCCGTCCGTGTGTCTGTCTGCTCGTCTAGCTGTCATCCCTCACTAATCTCCAAAGAAGGTCTCTGTGGCATAGGCCATGGGGTCGGAATAAGAAGGGACTGATTGCCTCCCCGTGCTTTCCATTTCCACACATGGTCTGTCTATAGACACAATTGAGAATTGCTCCTTGCTCCCTCAACAGCATATGGCCTAGATTAATTTGTTATTGTCCACATTCTTTGCTGCTGTCCAGCATGCACACTGATCAGTGCATTGAAATGATTCATGGTAAACTCACGTTAAGCTGGCAAGAGTGCATGCAAAGTTGGCTATATGCAAACGCCTATAGGACTTAATACGATCTCATGGACTGTGTCATGATATAAATTGAATAGCATAATATGTCAATGGAATTTTGGTTAAACTACATCTGTGCCACTTCCAACGGTAACCAGAGCGATGCGTAGAAGTGGGGGGGAAGTTATCACCAACAGAACAACTCCATTCGTTGCTTCTAGGACGTGTAAAGCCACCATCTCTTTAACTGCAACGTTTTGACAAGTGCTAATGAATGAAAATGAATGAATGACATTTTATTTTCATGTCAAATCACCAGTTGGCAACCCATCTCTAATGGGATGAATTGACACATAAACAATCATTACAATAATTCACTGTGAAACGATAATTCTTCTTCCGGTGTTCTCTGCATTGCACATCGCATGAAGAGTGGAAAAATGTAAGGTAAAAATCACTACATAATAGTAAATAAGGTTATCCAAACAATAATTACATCCCTAGAGCAGTACAATAATATACATACATACACACTGTACATATACACATACATACACACATAGATAAATAAATACAGAAAAAGAAACCAAAGGTATGATATTAAAATTGCATAGTAGGCCTACCTGTTCAGCCATTTGGATCGTTGTGTGCTGTCCTTTTTCAAAGTAAAGTTTTCTCTCTACGATGTTCAGTAATTGCTACTTTTCTCGCTCAGCGTTCAATTGCATCTGTCACATATTGGCAAGATTCGTAAATTATCCCACTCAAGAAAAGAAAAAATGCAACTGGATTCCACCTTCCGTGTCAGTCAGAGAAAGCTATGGGAAAGTACAGTGTACTCAGTGTAACCCGATGCATTGGGACTGTAAACTTCACGAGGCAGACAGTACCACATGCAGTCATATAGGCCTACCACCCTTATTTTATTGCAAAGTTCTCTTTAATTTAGAAGTTTTGCAGAGAGTAGCCTACACATTTAAAATATATAGGTTATTCAATAAGAGCCTGAGGGTGCTTTCCTCAACATCTGGAAACATTTAGCAAAAGTTGAAACAGTCTGCAAGTTTAGACTGGAATTTTTCTTCTTTATTGTTGCAATTTTTAACCCCTCGTATAAGCCTACCTATTTTATGCAGTTTCTGTAAAGCTTTGAATATCCACCCAAAATAATACCTTTCTCAATAGGCCTATTGTAAGAAACTTTTATGAACCATGCAAACATGGACCGTCCTTATGGGCAGTTTTTTTTTCGAGGTTGTTTATAATTGAAGTCGTTTGTCATTGTCCATTCCAATTACCATTAGGCCAACATTCATTTTTTACAAAGTTATCAGAGGTTGATAAGGACGTGCTGGCGAACTAAAAAGTGATGTGTGCACAATGAACAGTCACGACAACATTCTTGTAACTATTAACAGAGTGGTGGGGAGACATGGGACTCGATAAAACTGTTTCTGTCCATAAATTGTCATAGGCCGATTGGGGTGTTTACATGAAAACCAGTCAACCAGATCCTTCATTATGCTACCACAAAGAAATGGGCTGTTGCAGCCTGGTCTCATTGACTATACGTAACATAGGTAAAGCAAATCCGGGACACTCAAATTACCATGATATGTTACGTTTGGTATCGTTACATAAGACACAAAGTTACTTATTAATGCAAAAACAAAATTGTAATTCGGAACATATCATCCAGGAATTAATACATACCATGCGAAACATAACATACTGTATCATCCTAAATGATTTGTCTTGGATTTACATACAGAATCATACGAAATGCTATTAGACCAGATTGGCTGTTTTGACAGGCCTAAATCTAGGCTAGATACTGGATCTGCACACTCGGGGTCCAAACCCTCTGCTTCGCACTACCACCCACCTCTGTTAAACATATGCTTGTAAAAACGAATTCATGTCATAATCGAATACCACGGTAAAACAGTTAATGTGTCTCTAGAATGCGCAGCTGTTTGGTTTCACATGCGGGTTCAGTAGCGACTGGTATCCCTGGGGAGAAGGGTGTGTCCTGCATTCAGAGTTTTCGATGTCCTGCTCTCTCGCCACTCCTCCTCGCTGTCTTCCAGAAAAACAGACACCACGCCCAAATTTGTAAAGCCACAGGATCAAGTGTATTTGAGAGGGCTGGCAAGCCCTAACTCAGGGATCTGTCAATGTCTCAGACGCAATGTCTCATTGCTGAGACGTTTAGGCCTATGTTGAAATGACACTGTTCAGGAGACTAAGGGATGGCCTACACGCTACAGTGTACCTACTATTTTAAACAATAGTCAAATTAGGCATTAATGATCAAATTATCTTTCATGATTTTAAGACGAAAAACTCCCCATGAATGAACGAGAGTACAGCATGAGCAAATAACTTATAGAAGCTACTTCATAAAAGACAAACAAACACACACACAATTACTCATATACATATATGTTTTTTGTAACAATGTGTCCCCAACCGGTTGTGTTTTTTTCTTCGTTTATTTGCGTTGTTTGTAACTTTTTAAAACTGATTTATTACATAATGTTGCCGCTACCGTCTCTTATAACCGAAAAGAACTTCTGCACATCAGGACTGCGATTACTCACCATGGACTGGCAGAATATTTTTTTCCTTTAACGAGTCTGACGAGCCTGACGCGAATGATATACTGCTTTCTCGGGAACAGCCCCAGATCCCCGTGATTTGCGTGAAGAGGAGGTGGAGAAAAAGGGGCCAGAGGGTGCCTTTTGAGAATTTGTAGGCGATCGCATAAACCCCCACTTCCCTCCATTCTGCTAGCAAATGTGCAATCTTTGGAGAATAAAATCAATGACCTACACGGAAGATTAAACTACCAATGGGACATTCAAAACTGTAACATCTTATGCTTCAAGGAGTCGTGGCTGAACGACGACACTATCAACATATTTGGCTGGTTATACGCTGTACCGGCAGGATAGAACAGTGGCATCTGGTAAGACAAGGGGCGGTGGACTATGTATTTTTGTAAATAACAGCTGGTGCACGATATCTAAGGAAGTCTCGAGCTATTGCTTGCCTGAGGTAGAGTATCTCATGATATGCTGTAGACCACAGTATCTACCAAGAGAGTTTTCATCTGTATTTTTCATAGCTGTTTACGTACAACCACAAACTGAGGCTGGCACAAAGACAGCATTGAATGAGCTGTATTCCGCCATAAGCAAACAAGAAAATGCTCACTCAGAGATGGCACTCCTAGTAGCCAGGGACTTTAATGCAGGGAAACTTAAATCCGTTTTACCAAATTTCTATCAGCATGTTAAATGTGCAACCAGAGAGAAAAAAACTCTGGACCACCTTTACTCCACACACAGAGACACATACAAAGCTCTCACTCGCCCTCCATTTGGCAAATCTGACCATAATTCTATCCTCCTGATTCCTGCTTACAAGCAAAAATTTAAGTAGGAAGCACCAGTGACTAGATCAATAAAAAAGTGGTCAGATGAAGCAGATGCTAAGCTACAGAACTGTTTTGCTAGCACAGACTGGAATATGTTCCAGGATTCCTCCGATGGCATTGAGGAGTACACCACATCAGTCAATAAGTGCATTGATGATGTCATTCCCACAGTGAAGGTACGTACATACCCTAACCAGAAGCCACAGGCAACATCCACACTGAAAGGCTAGAGCTGCCGCTTTCAAGGAGCGGGACTCTAACCTGGAAGCTTATAAGAAATCACCCTATGGCCCCCGACGAACCATCAAACAGGCAAAGCGTCAATACAGGACTAAGATCGAATCGTACTAAATCAAATCAAATCAAATGTATTTATATAGCACTTCTTACATCAGCTGATATCTCAAAGTGCTGTACAGAAACCCAGCCTAAAACCCCAAACAGCAAGCAATGCAGGTGTAGAAGCACGGCTACACCGGCTCTGATGCTCGTCGGATGTCGCAGGGCTTGCAAACCATTACAGACTACAAAGGGAAGCACAGCAGTGACACAAGCCTACCAGACAAACTAAACTACTTCTATGCTCGCTTCGAGGCAAGTAACACTGAAACATGCATGAGAGCACCAGCTGTTCCGGAAGACTGTGTGATCACACTCTCCGTCGGAGATGTGAGTAAGACCTTAAAAAAGGTCAACATTCCCAAGGCCGCAGGGCCAGATGGATTACCAGGATGTGTACTGCGAGCATGCGCTGACCAACTGGCAAGTGTCATCACTGACATATTTAACCTCTCCCTGTCCGAGTCTGTAATACCGCCAGGTTTTAAGCAGACCACCATAGTGCCTGTGCCCAAGAACACTAAGGTACCCTGCCAAAATTACTACCAACCCGTAGCACTCCCGTCTGTAGCCATGAAGTGCTTTGAAAGGCTGGTCATGGCTCACATCAACGCATTATCCCAGAAACCCTAGACCCACTCCAATTTGCATACCGCCACAACAGATCAACAGATGATGCAATCTCTATTGCACTCCACACTGCCCTTTCCCACCTGGACAAAAGGAACACCTATGTGAGAATGCTATTCATTGACTACAGCTCAGCGTTCAACACCATAGTGCCCTCAAATCTCATCAAAAACATAAGGACCCTGGGACTAAACACCTCCCTCTGCAACTGGATCCTGGACTTCCTGACGGTCCGCCCCCAGGTGGCATGGGTCCTCAGATCCTCAAAAGGTTCTACAGCTGCGCCATCCACAAGGCACTACAGAGGGTAGTGCGAACGGCCCAGCCAAGCTTCCTGCCATCCAGGACCTCTATACCAGGCGGTGTCAGAGGAAAGCCCTAAAAATTGTCAAAGTCTCCAGCTACCCTAGTCATAGACTGTTCTCTCTGCTACCGCACGGCAAGCGGTACCGGAGCGTCAAGTCTAGGTCCAAGAGGCTTCTAAACAGCTTCTACCCCCAAGCCATAAGACTCCTGAACATCTAATCAAATGGCTACCCAGACTATTTGCATTACCCCCCTCCCCCTCTCCACCACTTTTACACCGCTGCTACTCTCTGTTGTTATCATCTATGCATAGTCACTTTAATTCCTATACCTACATGTACATATTACATCAACTAACCGGTGCCCCTGCAGATTGACTCTGTACCGGTACCCCCCGTATATAGTCTCGCTATTGTTATTTTAATTACTTGTTACTTTTATTTTTTATTCTTATCCGTATTTTTTTAAACTGCATTGGGCTCGTAAGTAAGCATTTCACTCTAAGGTCTACACCTGTTATATCGGCGCATGTGACTAATACAATTAGATTAGATTTTTGATTTGATTTGATTTTGGGAAGGAAACACTGGCACAGGCAATTCAGTGCAGTCTTACAGTCTTCCACATAATTCACTTTCAGACAGTCATGCCCTTTGTGTTGTAATAGTGTCATTATCTGTGGTCTCATTCCACTGTCTCTGCATGCATTGGTGTGTCTGTCTGTCTGTCTGTCTGTCTGTCTGTCTGTCTGTCTGTCTGTCTGTCTGTCTGTCTGTCTGTCTGTCTGTCTGTCTGTCTGTCTGTCTGTCTGTCTGTCTGTCTGTCTGTCTGTCATATCACAGAATTCTTGTCTGTGCCACCTTATGTAAATTCGTTTACTTGACAAGTAAACAGGCTGACCACAGTCCCAGTATTTGTAACTTTTTTGGTAGTTCTGGTTATGTGCTTACCAGGTTATTCAAATATGTAAATATTTTGATTGCTTCCACAAGGACATCATATCACTTATATTTTAAATCAGAATTATGTTTCACTATGAAAGAGAGAGAGAGATACTGTTAGATTTTTTCAAGTGAACTCAAAAAACAACCAGCCAAACAACTTCCTCTCCCTTCAGTCACCTCATTATTACGGAATGCCAGAACCTGTTAAAACTTGCAGCACAGTGAATTGACTATGCTCCGGTCTTGTTTGCATACTTGGTCATAGACAACGCTGCAACTTATGTGTGGCTCAACACCCTGTCATGAGGTGAGGCGCTGATACAGCTGATGAGAACCTGGCAGGATCACGTTTCCTAGGAATGTCAAATCGATGAGTACAGTGCAAGGGTGCCTCTCAATAGTCTAAAGGGTCTTCCTCTCCTTGTCTCCTCTCTTTCATCTGCACTGGTCTGAAAACACAGAATAAGTGAAAGCAATATGGTGGATGGCGACCGGAAGTATAATTTCACCTGTCCAGTTCTTTTCTCATCAGTGCAAACGAAGGAAAGGAGGTGTGGAGAGGGGGGTGCTTTAGATTATTGAGATTCACTCATAGATTTCCTGCTAGCCTCATCCTCTAGAGCAGGTATTTCCAAACTGAGGTACGCATACCCCAAAGGTACACACAATGCCGTTTTCTCTTCACATTTTCAAACAGTCCATTTATATTTTCTCGCCTGAGTAGCCTCGTTTCACTGCCAAAAATATCCAGTGTTCAGCGAAATAACAACACAATGTCAAATACAGGTAGCATATTCAAATAATTATCATCCAATCACATTAACCTTTACTCTCTCACGGGAAATCCACTAACGGTCCGTATGTAACCAAACGTAGCTGCTGCTCATTCCGTTTGCTCGAAAATTGATAAATGGTTAACAAAAGTAAGGCCCGTGTCCATAGAGATACATACCAGCTCTACTGGTAGTACTGCTACTACCAGCAGTACTACACCTGCACCTGTCGACAACACAAGTTGTTCTGCTTCCACAAGCACATCCAATGCTAGCATCAGTAATTCTACATTTGTTGTTAGCACAGCTAGCATGGACACTGACAGTTGTGAATCTGATGCAGCCGAAGAGCTACTGCCCCCTTACCCGAGAAAGCACCGAACAACAGACAGGGACGTTGGACCATCGAAGAGGTGCAAATATGATGAGAACTACATTGATTTGGGGTTCACTTATATTGGGAGTAGTGCCTTTCCTCAGCCACAGTGTGTTATATGTGCAAAAGTACTATCTCACAACTCGATGAAGCCTTCACTCTTGCGCAGACATTTAAACAAAACATGGCAAATTGAAAAATAATCCACAGGAGTTTTATGAGCGAGAATTAAGATGACTTTCGAGTAGTAAGACATGCGTTTGATTTGATTTAATAAGAAGGTGCTAGAAGCGTCTTATATGGTGAGCAATCGAGTGGCTAGGACAGGCAAGCTCAATACTATTGTGGAGGACTTAATTCTTCCTGCTGCCACGGATATGGCTGGGACAATGCTGGGGGTAAAGGCCAAAAAAACTATACAGCCAATGCCTTCATCAAACAACACTGTTTCACGATGCATCAGTGACATGGCAGGAGATGTTTTGAAACAATTACTGCTTTGCATATAAGCCAGTGAATTCTATGCGTTACAGCTGGATGAGTCAACAGACGTGGTGGGCCTGGCACAGCTCCTGGTATATGTCCGTTACATTTATGGGGGGTCAATTAAGGAAGACATCCTCTTCTGCAAACGACTGGAAACCAGGACAGCAGGAGAGGATATTTTTAAAGTACTGGACAGCTTTGTGATATCAAATGGACTTTGGTGGTCAAGATGTGTTGGTATCTGTACTGATGGCGCAAAAGCCATGACAGGGAGACATAGTGGAGTGGTAACAAGCGTGCAAGCAGTTGCTCTCGAAGCCACTTGGGTACACTGTAGCATCCACCGAGAGGCTCTTTCTCCCAAGGGAATGCCTGAAAGCTTGAAAGACGTTTTGGACACTATAGTGAAAATGGTTAACTTTGTTAAAGCAATTGAATTTAATCAGAAGCCACTGCCAGATTTCTGGATTGGGCTGCGCTCAGAGTATCCTGCCTTGGCAAATCACGCTGTTAAGACACTGATGCCCTTTGCAACCACGTACCTATGTGAGAGTGGATTCTCGGCCCTCACTAGCATGGAAATTAAATACAGGCACAGACTGTGTGTGGAAAATTATTTTAGACTGAGACTCTCTCCAATACAACCCAACATTGCAGAGTTGTGTGCATCATTTCAAGCACACCCTTCTCATTAACCTGTGGTGAGTTATTCACAATTTTCGATGAACAAATGAGGTTTAATATGTGAGATGGCAAAATATTATTATTTGTGCTCTTCGTCACTTCCCACGAGCCGGGTTGTGACAAAAACTGACACTCATTGTTATATTTAATAAATGTATGGTATATTGTGTGTGTGGCAGGCTTACAATGATGGCAAAAAACAACATTCGAGAGTGAACTGACCCTGGTTCTAGATGGGGTACACAGCTGGAAGTTGAATGTTTGAAAGAGTACGGGACTATAAAAAGTTTGGGAACCACTGCTGTAGACCTCTACCCTTGAAGAAACATCACGCACCCTACAGGGCATAGTAGGTAGTACAACTTAAATGTGAAACCAGCAGCATTATCACTGTAATCTAAATGTGATCAACTCCAATCCCCAGGGGCTGCAATCCTGCTGTTTTTCATTTTCCCCTTGCTATTCATTGATTCATGTCATTCATTTCCCAGAGACTGATTCAAAGAAATTAACAAAACCTGTCAGACACTGCGGTCCTTACAATTGCATTTTCAACGCCGTAAATAGTATTAACAAATTGGTTAATTACTGTAGATCTGCAAAAATGAGTCATATTTTAGTTGAATATACTAGCGTTCCACATATCAATAACTAGCTCTTCTGCTATACATGTAATGATCAGCTACATTTCCAAGAAAAGAGCTGTCAAATATTAGTAGTTGTAACTGTAATTAAGTGATGGAATGTTATGTTCTGTTAATTACTGATGTCCCCTTTAAGAATGGAGCACCCTTGGTCATGCGCAGTGTTGTTCTATGTTATTCTGGTACTAACTCATTTCAGTAAATGTGAAGCTCCAGTTCCATTTCTTGTATTCAGAGTCTTTCTTATTATATAAATAAGTAATAAGAGCAAAGACACTACACAATGGTTCTGTTGAGGTATTTCTTAATGTTGTAATAGTCAAACAAACTAGTGGACAGGAAACACAGGCCTTTGCAGAGAGCTGAGCAGTGTTTTTGAAGTGAGGTTGTGTGGTTAGAAGTGGAGAGAGACAGAGTCTGTTCTCACAAACACTATGAGGCCCTCAATAGACAAGTGACACAGTAATGAGGTATATACTACCAAACACCAGGCAAGTCAACATTAAACTGCCTTTAAGAAAGAGTACCAGTAGTCATTATTGATGGCATCGAGGCAATCATCAGTCCTGTTCCAACCAGGAACTGCTAAAGAGTTAATTCATCATAATATGACATGTGAGAAGAAAAATGAAAAGTTCTGTAACATTTTACTGTATATGTAATACACAAACAGGTCAACCATTACCTACTGAACATGCAGACAAATGTAAATCACTGAAATACCCGTTTACCCCAGTACCATAGTTTAATTAGGCAAGTGTTGAGGATTATCTACCATGACTAATGTGCACACTTTGGACTCTCTGTCAAAATATTCCCAACAATTGGACTAGTCTGGCCCTAAAAGGTTTCTAAAATAAAGAATAGGAAGAATGTTAAAATATTCAAAAAATGATTGTGATCATGTTCTATGTACATTTTTAGCCTTGGTGTAAAGTTTACTCTCTTGTCTTGTCAATAACTCTTGAGGATCTAAAATAAAAAACATTTCCGGGACACCTAGACCATAGGTTAGCTGTAGATGCACTGTTGAAAAGCTTTAATTCAGTTTATCCTCTGACGTGTCAAGAAGCGTGCTTGTCTTTTGCTAATCACCCAACTCTTAATGAGTTGAATCGGATGTGATAATAGTGCTGGGACAGAACCAAAATGTGCACACCTTGGGGTTTAGAGAGCAATGGACTTAGAAGCACTGCAATACTACGAATAAAAACAAACATGCATAGTGGTTGTTTATTGCAGTTGGATATAAATGCATTAATTGTTCGGCCCAATAGAATAGAATAGAATACAGTACAATACACGAAAATAATGCAATTTCCTGTAGTTGGCATAACTCCAAAATGATTAAAATGCTCAACATTCAACATCATACACCCCTAAAGGACACAGCAAGGCATTACAATTCAAAGAAGGGACGTAAAGTACAGTATACACATTCATCAAAATATGGTATAATGTTTAGTCATGGATATTTTGATAATCATCACATATTTTGTATGTGTTTGTAAAACCATACAGCCGTATACCGAGGAGCTCACAGTGTTAGCACAGAGTCTCTCTCCACCTCTAACCACACGACGTCTCATCAAAAACATGGCTGTGTTCTCTGCATGGGCCTGTGTTCCCTGTCCACTTGTCTGTTTAAAGCAGTGTAAACACGGACTATAACAATATAAGGAAACACCTCTGTAGAATCATCTCATCTCACATTTCAGCTACAACAAGCTACTATTAAATGACAGCTCTTGTCTTGTTTTAGTTGCTCACAATGTATTACGGAAAAGCGGGTTAAAGTAAGACTGGTCAATATGAGCAAATATTGACAACAACAAACATACAAGAATTGTAAAAAAACATCAAGAACCCCCAGCCCCCTTTAGCCCTCAGTACAACCTCAATTCGTCGGGGCATGGACTCTACAAGGTGTCAAACGGTTCCAAAGGGAAGCTGGCCCATGTTGACTCCAATGCTTCTCACAGTTGTGTCAAGTTGG
This sequence comes from Salvelinus namaycush, assembly GCF_016432855.1. NCBI lineage: Eukaryota > Metazoa > Chordata > Actinopteri > Salmoniformes > Salmonidae > Salvelinus > Salvelinus namaycush. The sequence continues at coordinate 11,364,987 of NC_052338.1, forward strand.
CAGGACGTCCTTTGGGTGTTGGACCATTCTTGAGTCATCTTTGCACTGGTGTAAAGTACTTAAGTAAAAATATTTAAAGTACTACTTAAGTAGTTTTTGGTGGTATCTGTACTTTACTATTTATATTTTTGACTACTTTTACTTCACTGTACTTAAGTACATTTAAAATGTTATACTTTTACTCAAGTAGTATTTTACTGGGTTACTTTAACTTTTACTTGAGTCATTTATATTAAGGCATCTTTACTTTTACTCAAGTATGACAATTGAGTACTTTTCCCACCTCTGCCTCTTTGTCGTGTGGTTTGAAGAGGAGGCACCAACTGCGGTGGGCTTTCAAGGTAAAGCTCATAGGTTGACTTCTGAAGAATGCACTCATGACAAAAAACTCCCCATTGCAACTGTTGTGACCTTCTGTGTCTTTCTGAATAATTTGTCACTAATGGTGTTTTATAAACCTTTTATTAATTATGATAAACATATTGTCATACTGATCATCATCAACATCATCATATGTGTAAATTCTATTCCAATTCAATAAAACAAATGTAACTTTGCATGCTTCGCTGACTCCCATTGAAACATAACGGAGTCCACTATGTTGTGTAATTACTTCTTCTCTTTAAAAGATGTTAGTTTGTCTGAGGTTGCTAACCAGAATGGTAGCATCAATTGTCTGCAGTCTATTTTTACTCACTGACATGGCCTCACAACCTTAACCAGATGAAAGACAAGACCACCATATTGCACATTTAGGTCGGAAAGCATTTCAGTCTGTGTCCAAGTTTGATTCAACCCTTGCTGACATGCCACATGAATAAGGCTACTTTTGAATTAGCTCAAGAAGAGTGGCTTGCATAACATGTAAAGATGTGTCTTGTAAAGATAAACTGATGTGAACAGACCATATATAACTTATAATTACTTGGACTGAAAAATGTACTCACATGACTCAAAATAGAACATTCTCCTGAATCTGCCACGGACTGCATCGAGAGACAACTCTCTAAAAAACGACATAAATGTCACTGTAATATGTTGCAGAAATTGTTTTGAAATTAAAAGCGCCTTTATTGTCATTCATTCATTGATTCTACACAATTCAAGATAGCGTGAGATACGTAATGATATGTGTTTCACTACAGCTCTTTTATCATAGCGATTCCCCATTGAACTATAAAATAAAAACATTTTCAGTATCACTTCAATAAAAGTGAACTATCACTTTAACCCATATCAATCTATGCAAAGCATTTGGTTAATTACCATGTTTCTATATTCAGTTGCAGGGTCCATCATGTTGGAGGACTCAACAGTGACCCAGTTTCGATCTTTTGTTGAGGACGTGGTCGGCAGCAACATCACCATGAACTGCGTTCTGGAGGGGTTGACATCTTACTGCTATACCGTTGCCTGGATGAGACTGCCCACACAACCCGGGTTGTTGTGAGTCCCCAAGAACACCATTATCAACATCTGGTCTCAGTATGACATCTTCAAGAAGATGTGCCCTGTGTTCATCTACATCGCAGCTGTCACCGTCTCTGGGATTTACTACTGTGCTGTCATATACAGGCGCCGTCATTCGGGAATTACTCAGACCCTTTGACTTTTTCCATATTTTGTTACAGCCTTAATCTAAAATTGATTCAATTGTTTTTTCCCCCTCATCAATTTTCACACAATACCCCATAATGACAAAGCAAAAACAGTTTTTTGAAATTTTTGCAAATTTACAAAATAAAATAAAACCTGAAATATCACATTTACATAAATATTCAGACCCTTTACTCAGTACTTTGTTGAAGCACCTTTGGCAGCGATTACAGCATCAAGTCTTCTTGAGTATGACGCTACAATCTTGGCACACCTGTATCTGGGGAATTTCTCCCATTCTTCTCTGCAGATCCTCTCAAGCTCTGTCAGGTTGGAGGTGGAGCGTCATTGCACAATTATGTTCAGGTCTCTCTAGAGATGTTCGATCGGGTTCAAGTCCGGGCTATGGCTGGGCTACTCAAGGACATTCAAAGAATTGTCCCGAAGCTACTCCTGGATCTTCTTGGCTATGTGCTTAGGGTCGTTGTCCTGTTGGAAGGTGAACTTTCGCACCAGTCTAAGGTCCTGAGCGCTCTGGAGCAGGTTTTCATCAAGGATCTCTCTGTACTTTGCTCTGTTCATCTTTCCCTCGACCCTGACTAGTCTCCCAGTGCCTACCACTGAAAAACATCCCCACAGCATGATGCTGCCACCACCATGCTTCACCGTAGGGATGGTGCCAGGTTTCCTCCAGACGTGACACTTGGCAGTCAGGCCAAAGAGTTCAATCTACGTTTCATCAGATCAGAAAATCTTGTTTCTCATGGTCAGAGACCTTTAAGTGCCTTTTGGCAAACTCCATGCGGGCTGTCATGTGCCTTTTACTGAGGAGTGGCTCCCGTCTGGCCACTCTACCATAAAGGCCTGATTGGTGGAGTGCTGCAGATGTAACAGTATAACTTTAGTACGTCCCCTCGCCCCGACACGGGCGCGAACCAGGGACCTTCTGCACACATCAACAACTGACACCCACGAAGCGTCGTTACCCATCGCTCCACAAAAGCCGCGGCCCCTGCAGAGCAAGGGGCAACCCTACTTCTAGGTTTCAGAGCAAGTGACGTAACTGATTGAAACGCTAGTAGCGCGTACCCGCTAACTAGCTAGCCATTTCACATCCGTTACACTCACCCCCCTTTCAACCTCCTCCTTTTCCGCAGCAACCAGTGATCCGGGTCAACAGCATCAATGTAACAGTATAACTTTAGACCGTCCCCTCGCCCCGACACGGGCGCGAACCAGGGACCCTCTGCACACATCAACAACTGACACCCACGAAGCGTCGTTACCCATCGCTCCACAAAAGCCGCGGCCCCTGCAGAGCAAGGGGCAACCCTACTTCTAGGTTTCAGAGCAAGTGACGTAACTGATTGAAACGCTAGTAGCGCGTACCCGCTAACTAGCTAGCCATTTCACATCCGTTACACAGAGATGGTTATTGTTCTGGAAGGTTCTCCCATCTCCACAGAGGAACTCTGAAGCTCTGTCAGAGTGACCATTGGGTTCTTGGTCACCTCTCTGACCAAGGCCCTTCTCCCCCGATTGCTCAGTTTGGCCGGGCGGCAACCTCTAGGAAGAGTCTTGGTAGTTCCAAACCTCTTTCATTTAAGAATAATGGAGGCCACTGTGTTCTCGGGTGCTGCAGACATTATTTGGTACCCTTCCCCAGATCTGTGCCTGGACACAATCCTGTCTCGAAGCTCTACAGACAATTCCTTTGACCTCATGGCTTGGTTTTTGCTCTGACAAGCACAGTCAACTGTGGGACCTTATATAGACAGGGGTGTGCCATTCCAAATCATGTCCAATCAATTGAATTTACCACAGGTGGACTCAAATCAAGTTGTAAAAACATCTCAAGGATGATCAATGGAAACAGGATGCACCGGAGCTCAATTTCGAGTCTCATAGCAAAGGGTCTGAATACTTATGTAAAGGTATTACTTTTTATATTTCTTTAATAAATTTGCAAACATTCTGAAAAACCTGTTTTCGCTTTGTCATTATTAAGGGGTATTGTGTGTAGATTGATGAGAATTTGTATTTTATCCATTTTAGAATAAGGCTGTAATGTAACAAAATGTGGAAAAAGGGAAGGGGTCCCAATAATTTCTGAATGCACTGTATAGCCAGCCGATCTACTTAGGCATCGGCACCACAGTGATTTTTTAAAGGTTAGTCCTATAGCATTTTAACTATTGAAACATTAATGTAACCTGATTTTGCATTATATTGTTTTGTTGTATCTCAAGTTTTACTTGAACTTCTATTCAGTAATAGTATATATTTGTAAAAAAATAAATAATAATTAGAAATCCGTTTCCAAATGATCTAATAGCATTTTCATTTCCTTCACCAAAACCCTGCAACAAATTGGGAACTCCTCTTCCCTTAATATCATAGTTTGTACTACTGTAATAATATTGACAGGTGTTTATGTAGTAAGTAATGGTGTTAATTTGACAATAAATTCAGTGAATATGAAGATATTGAAAAACTTTTGTATTAAATTCCATTTGATGAGATGTTATTGTGTGCCCTGTCAGACTTCTCCACAGTGTTACACCATAGTGAGTCTCTACAGGGTGCTGGGAATTGTCTCCGCTCTTCTTCTTCTCATTACACTGACTGCATGGGCACAACTATCAGTCAAGAGCAACAATTCAGGTAAGATGTATTTCTGTATGATATTGTAGTTCATTAAACACCGAACAAAAATATAAACGCAACATGTACAGTGTTGGTCCCATGTTTCATGAGTTGAAATAAAAGATCTCAGAAATGTTACAAATGCACAAAAAGCTTATTTCTGACCTCCCGGGTGGCGCAGTGGTCTAAGGCACTGCATCGCAGTGCTAGCTGGGCCACCAGAGACTCTAGGTTCGAGCCCAGGATCGGGAGGTCCATGGGGCGACGCACAATTGGCCTAGCGTCGTCCGGGTTAGTGAGGGTTTGGCCGGTAGGGATATCATTGTCTCTTCGCGCACTAGTGACTCCTGTGTCGGGCCGGGCGCAGTGCACACTGACCAGGTCGCTAGTTGTACAGTGTTTCCTCTGACACATTGGTGCGGCTGGCTTCCGGGTTGGATGCACGCTGTGTTAAGAAGCAGTGCGGCTTGGTAGGGTTGTGTTTCGGAGGATGCATGGCTCTCGACCTTCATCTCTCCCGAGCCCGTACGGGAGTTGTAGCGATGAGACAAGACAGTAACTACTAATTATTGGATACCATGAAATTGGGGAGAAAAAGGGGGTAATTTTTTATTTATCTCAAATGTTTTGCACAAATTTGTTTACATCTCTGCTAGTGAGCATTTCTCCTTTGCCAAGATAATCCATCCACCTGACAGGTGTGGCTTATCAAGAAGCTGATTAAACAGCAGGATCATTACACAGGTGCACTTTGTGCTGGCCACTCTAAAATGTGCAGTTTTGTCACACAACACAATGCCACAGATGTCTCAAGTTTTGAGGGAGAGTGCATTTTGGCATGCTGACTGCAGGAATGTCAGGTGTTGCCAGAGAATTTAATGTTAATTTGTATACCATATGCCACCTCCAACGTCGTTTTAGAGAATTTGGCAGTACTTTCAAACGGCCTCACAACCGCAGACCACCAACAATTGCATGTAGCGTTTATATTTTTGTTCACTGTAGTTACGTGTGTACTTGAATCATAGTCAAAAGTAAAAAAGAAAAATGTAAAACAATTTTTTTTTAGAAAAGCAACAGAAAATCCCCAAACTAAAGAAAAAGAGGCTTTCATTGTGAAAACTGCAGTAAACCAACATTCAGAATAAAAGTGCTTTGAGAGAACCGGAGTGCTTCATACCAACTAGGACGATGTTAAGTATGTAGTACATTTTCTCTCTTGCGGCTGGCCAACTGGGTGTTGAAAGGCTATATGATATCTTAGTGTGACTAATCTTCTTATTCATTAACTTTTTGATTTCATTACATTTTATGCATAACACATACAATGTGTTAGAGGAGCCTAGTGCTTCCATCCTTCAAGTACTGTCATGATGAAATGCTCTTCTTTCTCATCTAGTGGCAGTCATCTTGTGTCACTGTCTCCAAACATCCAGTAGATGTGAGTGTTTACTTCAAATCTACCTGTCCTGTCACTCAGATAGTCTGTCATTTTTTTTACTATTCAAACATCAGGTAGGCTGGAGTTAACTATTCAAACACATGAGGTAGGAAACTCCGTTAACCAAGTTATCTGTATCGACGTTTTAAAAAGTAGCCGTCATATTTTACAAAATGATTATTTCTGTGATGGGTCTACATTGCCTCATTTTGTATCATACTGTAGAAGTGTCTAATTGTGGGGGTTTTCAGTTCACTAAAGTCTGAACTTTTTACTTACCAAAAATGACTACTGTCCTTTGTATTAAGAGTACATTAACATTTTGTTGTAATACTTTTGTTCTGTCTTGCCATTACTTACTAGATTTCACCATGACTGAATCCAGCTACACTTAATTGAAAACTACTAAACCTTTTATTAAATCATGTGTGAATTGGATGGAATACACATCCTTGTCACTCATCAGCCAGGGTGCTTTATTTCCCATTCAGATCTAAGTGGGAGCATAACTATTTTCCAATCCTTTAAAATACTGTTGTTGTAGAAAATGAACTGTTACAATAATAACAGCACATTCCATCTATTGTCTGAGTTTTAATTCATATGGTGAAAGCTGCTGAGGTTAGGTGATAGGATGGGAGCTGATAACCTTTTTACTTTCGTGATATGCTATCTAGCATAATGCACTATTGGGTGAAAAATCCTGAATATAGAATCTGCTAGTGGTTTGTGAAGCAAAGCGGTGTCTGTCCAAAAGCATATCATGCTCAGAATACCACACCTCACACACACACACACAGAGAGAGAGAGAGAGAGAGAGAGAGAGAGAGAGAGAGAGAGAGAGAGAGAGAGAGAGAGAGAGAGAGAGAGAGAGAGAGAGAGAGAGAGAGAGAGAGAGAGAGAGAGAGAGAGAGAGAGAGAGAGAGAGAGAGAGAGAGAGAGAGAGAGAGAGAGAGAGAGAGAGAGAGAGAGAGAGAGAGAGAGAGAGAGAGAGAGAGAGCTAAAGCTTAAACTACTGTGATCTGTGGTCAGCTTCTGTTGCGAAGGCTACAGTCCTACACCTGTGACACTTTCTCATGTTACACAATCTGCAGTTTGTGCAGGATCAAACAACTCATGTTTCAAAAACAGTGAGTCTTCTCATTTTGGTCAGAGAAATAAGACGTACAGTTTGTCAAATGGCGTTTGAGATTGAGAATTTTAACATCATATTTTTTTTGCATTCAAGCAAAGTTTTTAAACATATGTTTTAGATATCTGTTCAAAAACAGAGGCATGGTTGGCACTAAGAGTTCCAGGGAAATAGTAAATTAGATAAGAGGTAATAAAATGAAATCAAAGAAAAACAAAAGCATTAATTTACAAGCCATATTGATTGATTGATTTTGGATAATACAACTCTTACAATTTTAAAAGTACAAAGAATCCCAGAGGATGACACACAATAGTGTAAGAACACTTATTTCCAATGTGGTTTTCTTTGTAAGACAAAAACAGGACACAACACAAGAAAATACATGGGCCAGTGGAGGCTGCTGAGGGGAGAACGGCTGATAATATTGTCTGGAACGGAGCAAATAGAATGGCATCAATCCATGTGTTTGATGTATTTGATACTATTCCACTCCAGCCAATACCACGAGCCTATCCTCCCCAATTAAGGTGCCACCAACCTCCTGTGACATGGGGCTATGATAAGTAGCTAACTAGCCTACACCATAATAAATACACAATCAATACAAAATTCAAGACTATTTCAGTACTTTTCCTATTTAGACCTGAACACTGTTTCTGACGGAAGGGATCTAACCTGACCTCTGAAAACCTTTCGGGACTGGGACAGCTTAATGACTACTGGGAGTCTATTCCACAGTTGAATTCCAATATAAAAGAAAGAGCTCTGTGCCGCATCGTTGGCTCTGGGCACTTTGCGATTGCGGACACTGGCTCTTGCTTTATACACAAATACATACATAATAATCTGAACATGTTTTCAGTGGCAGTTCATAAGCATCTACATCATGAAAAAATACATGGAACTTTTATGCAATTTCTTTGTCAAAATCTGATTGGAGAACTGTATTTGTGCGTCTCCCAAAATTGATATGGTCCAAAGTCGCATACTGGACCTCCTGTGGAACGATCAACACCAGGGAGTTAATTCAAGGGTTCAGAAATAGGTACAGTATAGTTGATGCTTTATATTCAAGTATACAAAACTGCTTTAATACTTTATGTGGACTGAATTGGGGCAGCAATACTGCAAATGTAAACCAGGCTCTCATATGTGAGTATTCATACTATAGAAGTGATATTACGTCAGTCAATCAATACATTCACAATTGAGATAACGGAGTAATCTAAAACAATCATTCTAGGGGTGAAGGTAGGTTTAGCCTCAATTCATTTGAGTTTGTATACAAATATAATCCATGTACAAATGTCAATGTGTATTTACACAACCAGGTATATCACCTATAAGTACTGTAATTACACTATACTTAACAAGTAATACACCAGTACGAGACATTTCAGAGCAGTATGTTCGGATCATAGCATTCGTGTTTTTTCAACATGAATACACTATGGGGCCGTTTCCTGAAAAAATATTAAAATATGAACTAAAAACCATGTTCAATGGAAAATGTCCATATAACATGTTTTTTTAGTCAAGGACTATTGGCTTAATCTATTCCCAGTAAACCGGCCCCCAAGAGTTAAATTGGGCCGAAATGGAGATGAAAAATGAGTTCCACCACCTTTACTATGTGAGAAAATCTGATAGCTAGGCAATGGATTATAAAATCATGCAACAGATTTTTTTTAGCACGACCAAAAATGATAGTTGAACCCAAATACAAGCTACTTACCGAGAACGATGATCTAACTGCCCTTCTTGCTTCTCCGCGTCTCCCTGCAAACGTCAAAACTCAGAACATAAACACCAATGCAACCATGACATCCACCGACAAACTACTTCAAAAAGACTTGGAATCAACCAACCCTGCATACTCCATCAAGAGACGCTGTGAAAACTAAGGGTGTCTCAAAGTGCTACAATGGTACACAATGTGTTTCTCTATCATTTATTTTGAGCAATTTGGGGAACAAATCATATTTAATTAAAGCTCATTCATTCAATCTATTTCAACTGAATAGTTCAAAAGATCATGAAAACGCTAAAACATTTCCGCCACTAAATACCTCCAAGTTGATAAAAGCCATCTTGAAATCCTTCTAAAGTAGTCGGCTGTTGTATTTTATCAATCCTAAAATTGAAAAAAAGGATAATAATTACCAGATTGATCCTGTCTGTTCTCAGTGTCTGTGCCTCTTTGTCTGAAATTAAAACAGAGGATTTCACACTCAAGCAGTCACAGGCTTTTCTATAATCCAATTTTGGATTGAATGTCAGACACAAACCTTGTATCTGCATCGATAACCACAGGATGCCCTATAGGAAAAAACAATAAAAAATAACACATTTAATATCCAGGTTGAAGAAAGCCTCATGATTCAGTGATAATGTTCTTTGTCCATGGCCATTTGTTAATATTGACTCTCTGATCTCAAAAGCAGGTGGAGCAGACTGCAAAAGAACGGTCTAAATGTAGCAGACACTTGCCATAAAGGTCACTGTAACCGCTACAGAGAGCCTGACTTGTGTGAAAGAGGGGAAAGAGGAACAACGGCAAGAATTATCAACAGATTTTAATTCTCAACGTTCCTGTGCAAGAGAAAATACAGGCCTACGAAATCCGTTTTTATTCCATTTGCTCAGAAAATGGCCTAGTGGAATAAAATATTTCTCCCATGTTTAGCCACGTATTCTATGGTGTAACAAAACAAAAAAACTTGACCCATATAGGTCTGACCACTGAACTGGCTTACCTACATGACTACCCATGACCATAGGCATCACAACATGCCCTTAGTGTTTTTCAGTGGGCACTAGTAAGTTATAAAAAAAACTACACTTTGTACATTTATATCCTTCAAATGTATCCAATTGATGGGGCGTGTGTCCCCTAAATTACAATGGTCATAACATCCTTTGCTGAGTACTATGGTATAAATTGTCTTGCGCAAGATCATTTGGTGTTTGTTTCATACAGTATTGGCCCATTATTCATTGATTTGATCTCACCCCGGTGCAGACACACAGCAGTAGTGACAGCAACTATTATGGTGAGGAGAGCAGCTGCAGAGGCCCCATACATCAGCATTGTGCACATGGCATTGGAATCTATGGTGAAAATAAAGACAAAGAAGTTTAAATAAAGATAGTTTCATCTTTGTTTTCAGTGCTAAATCCCTTACTGAAAGAACAGGTGCAAAAGCTTAGTAAATCTGGGTCTCATGCAATTACCATTGTGTTGCAGCAGTGTTTTGGTGAGATTTTTCCCCTCAAACTCCACCACACATGTAAACTCTGCTCGTCTGTTCCACTCCTCTGCCTGGACAAGAATCTGGTTCCTAGTGAACTCTGTGGCTGATTCACTGTTGTCTGTCCAGGTGGAGTCAGTGAGTCCACTCTCTTCTCTCCCGTCTATGAGCCAGAACACACGGACCTGAGACGGGACCACTTCCAACACCAAACACAGCAGAGGGATGAAGGAGCTGTCACCCTCTGGCGAAGAGACGATTTGGATGGTTGGGGCTTTAGTGCTGTTCCCTACCCTTTCTCTCTCTAAGGACAAAATGGTCATCATTTTAAATGATTACATTATTAAGAATTACCAACTTGGTTTTCCTCCTGGTAAACTGGTTATTTAAAATAAAACTATGACGGGATTTATTATCAAAGAACATACAGTACACTACAGTTCAAAAGTTTGGGGTCACTTCGAAATGTCTTGTTTTTTAAAAGAAAAGCACATGTTTAGTCCATTAAAATAACATCAAATTGATCAGAAATACAGTGTAGACATTGTTAATGTTGTAAATGACTTTTGTAGCTGGAAAGGGCTGATTTTTTAAATGGAATATCTACATGGCGTACAGAGGCCCACAATCAGCAACCATCACTCCTGTGTTCCAATGGCACGTTGTGTTAGCTAATACAAGTTTATCATTTTAAAAAGGCTAATTGATCATCAGAAAACACTTTTGCAATTATGTTAGCACAGTTGAAAACTGTTGTAGAAAGAAAAGAAGAAGAAAAAAAATTGGCCTTCTTTAGACTAGTTGAGTATCTAGAGCATCAGCATTTGTGGGTTTGATTACAGGCTCAAAATGCCCAGAAACAAAGTACTTCCTTCTGAAACTCGTCAGTCTATTCTTGTTCTGAGAAATGAAGGCTGTTCCACGTGAGAAATTGCCAAGAAACTGAAGATTTCGTATAACGCTGTGTATTAGTCCCTTCACAGAACAGCGCAAACTGGCGCTAACCAGAATAGAAACAGGAGTGGGAGGCCCCGGTGCACAACTGATCAAGAGGACAAGTACATTAGAGTATCTAGTTTGAGAAACAGACAACTCACAACTCCTCAATTGGCAGCTTCATTAAATAGTACCCGCAAAACACCAGTCTCAACGTCAACAGTGAAGAGGCAACTCAGGGATGTTGGCCTTCTAGGCAGAGTTGCAAAGAAAAAGCCATATCTCAGACTGGCCAATAAAAATAAAAGTTAAGATGGGCAAAAAAACACAGACTCTGGACAGAGGAACTCTGCCTAGAAGGCTAGCATCCCCGGAGACGCCTCTTCACTGTTGACGTGTCTACACTGTATTTCTGATCAATTTGATGTTATTTTAAAGGACAGAAAAGTGGTTTTCTTTCAAAAACAACACATTTGTTGTGTTCATACTTTGTGCATGACACAAGTAATATTTCCAACAATTGTTTACAGACAGATTATTTCACTTAATCACAATTCCAGTGGGTCAGAAGTTTACATACACTAAATTGACTGTGCCTTTAAACAGCTTGGAAAATTCCAGAAAGTGATGTCATGGCTTTAGAAGCTTCTGATAGGCTAATTGACATCATTTGAGTCAATTGGAGGTGTACCTGTGGATGTATTTCAAGGCCTACCTTCAAACTCAGTGCCTCTTTGCTTGATATCCTGGGAGAATCTAAAGAAAATCAGTCAAGACCTCCAGGAATCTGGTTCATCCTTGGGCAATTTCCAAATGCCTGAAGGTACCACGTTCATCAGAAACAAACAATAGTACGCAAGTATAAACACCATGGGACCACACAGCCGTCATATCGCTCAGAAAGGAGTTGCGTTCTGTCTCCTAGAGATGAACGTACTTTGGTGCGAAAAGTGCAAATCAATCCCAGAACAACAGCAAAGGACCTTGTGAAGATGCTGGAGGAAACAGGTACAAAAGTATCTACATCCACTGTAAAATGAGTCCTATATCGACATAACCTGAAAGGCCGCTCAGCAAGGAAGAAGCAACTGCTCCAAAACCTCCATAAAAAAGCCACACTACGGTTTGCAACTGCACATGGGGACAAAGATCGTACTTTTTGGAGAAATGTCCTTTGGTCTGATGAAACAAAAATAGAACTGTTTGGCCAGAATGACCATCGTTATGTTTGGAGGACAAGGGGGAGGCTTGCAAGCCCGAAGAACACCATCCCAACCGTGAAGCACGGGGGTGGCAGCATCATGTTTTGGGGGTGCTTTGCTGCAGGAGGGACTGGTGCACTTCACAAAATAGATGGCATCATGAGGTAGGAAAATTATGTGGATATATTGACATCATCAAGACATCAGTCAGGAAGTTAAAGCGTGGTCGCAAATGGGTCTTCCAAATGGACAATGACATCAAACATATTTCCAAAATTGTGGCAAAATGGCACAAGGACAATAAAGTTAAAGTATTGGAGTGGCCATCACAAAGCCCTGACCTCAACCCTATAGAACATTTGTGAGCAGAACTGAAAAAGCGTGTGCAAGCAAAGAGGCCTACAAACCTGACTCAGTTACACCAGCTCTGTCAGGAGGAATGGGCCAAAATTAACCCAACTTATTGTGGGAAGCTTGTGGCAGGCTACCCGAAACGTTAAACAATTTAAAGGCAATACTACCAAATACTAATTGAGTGTATGTAAACTTCTGACCCACTGGGAATGTGATGAAAGAAATAAAAGCTGAAATAAATAATTTTCAACTATTATTCTGACATTTCACATTCTTAAAATAAAGTGGTGACCCTAATTGACCTAAGACAGGGAATTTTTACTTGGATTAAATGTCAAGAATGGTGAAAAACTGATATACACTGCTCAAAAAAATAAAGGGAACACTTAAACAACACGATGTAACTCCAAGTCAATCACACTTCTGTGAAATCAAATTGTCCACTTAGGAAGCAACACTGATTGACAATAAATTTCACATGCTGTTGTGCAAATGGAATAGACAACAGGTGGAAATTATAGGCAATTAGCAAGACACCCCCAATAAAGGAGTGGTTCTGCAGGTGGTGACCACAGACCACTTCTCAGTTCCTATGCTTCCTGGCTGATGTTTGGTCACTTTTGAATGCTGGCGGTGCTTTCACTCTAGTGGTAGCATGAGACGGAGTCTACAACCCACACAAGTGGCTCAGGTAGTGCAGCTCATCCAGGATGGCACATCAATGCAAGCTGTGGTAAGAAGGTTTGCTGTGTCTGTCAGCGTAGTGTCCAGAGCATGGAGGCGCTACCAGGAGACAGGCCAGTACATCAGGAGACGTGGAGGAGGCCGTAGGAGGGCAACAACCCAGCAGCAGGACCGCTACCTCCGCCTTTGTGCAAGGAGGAGCACTGCCAGACCCCTGCAAAATGACCTCCAGCAGGCCACAAATGTGCATGTGTCTGCTCAAACGGTCAGAAACAGACTCCATGAGGGTGGTATGAGGGCCCGACGTCCACAGGTGGGGGTTTGCCAGAGAACGCATTTGCCAGAGAACACCAAGATTGGCAAATTCGCCACTGGCGCCCTGTGCTCTTCACAGATGAAAGCAGGTTCACACTGAGCACGTGGCAGACGTGACAGAGTCTGGAGACGCCGTGGAGAACGTTCTGCTGCCTGCAACATCCTCCAGCATGACCGGTTTGGTGGTGGGTCAGTCATGGTGTGGGGTGGCATTTCTTTGGGGGGCCGCACAGCCCTCCATGTGCTCGCCAGAGGTAGCCTGACTGCCATTAGGTACCGAGATGAGATCCTCAGACCCCTTGTGAGACCATATGCTGGTGTGGTTGGCCCTGGGTTCCTCCTAATGCAAGTCAATGCTAGACCTCATGTGGCTGGAGTGTGTCAGCAGTTCCTGCAAGAGGAAGGCATTGATGCTATGGACTGGCCCGCCCGTTCCCCAGACCTGAATCCAATTGTGCACATCTGGAACATCATGTCTCGCTCCATCCACCAACCCCACGTTGCACCACAGACTGTCCAGGAGTTGGTGTATGCTTTAGTCCAGGTCTGGGAGGAGATGCCTCAGGAGACCATCCGCCACCTCATCAGGAGCAAGCCCAGGCGTTGTAGGGAGGTCATACAGGCACGTGGAGGCCACACACACTACTGAGCCTCATTTTGACTTGTTTTAAGGACATTACATCAAAGTTGGATCAGCCTGTAGTGTGGTTTTCCACTTTAATTTTGAGTGTGACTCCAAATCCAGACCTCCATGGGTTGATAAATTTGATTTCCATTGATAATTTTTGTGTGATTTTGTTGTCAGCACATTCAACTATGTAATGAAAAAAGTATTTAATAAGAATATTTCATTCATTCAGATCTAGGATGTGTTATTTTAGTGTTCCCTTTATTTTTTTGAGCAGTGTATATAGCATCAATCAAAAGTTTGGACACAGCTACTCATTCAAGTGTTTTTCTTTCTTTCTTTTTTCCTTCTACATCTATAATAATAGAGAAGAAATCAACTGTGAAATTACACATATGGAATCAAGTAGTAACCAAAAAAGTGTTAAACAAATCAAAATATATTTTATATTTGAAATTCTTCAAAGTAGCCACCCTTTGCCTTGATGACAGCTTTGTACACTCTTGGCATCTCTCAACTAGTTTCATGAGGAATGCTTTTCAAACAGTCTTGAAGGAGTTCCCACACATGCTGAGCACTTGTTGGCTGCTTTTCCTTCACTCTGCGGTCCAACTCATCCCAAACCATCTCAATTGGGTTGAGGGCAGGTGATTGTGGAGGCCAGGTCATCTGATACAGCACCATCCCTCTCCTTCTTGGTCAAATTGCACTTACACAGCCGAGAGGTGTGTTTTGGGTCATTGTCCTGTTGAAAAACAAATGACGCTAACCAGATGGGATGGCGTATCGCTGATTCATGCAGTCTCCTCTGAACAATTGATGTTGAGATGGGTCTGTTCCTTGAACTCTGCAAAGCATTTATTTGGGCTGCAATCTAAGGTGCAGTTAACTCTAATGAACTTATCCTCTGCAGCAGAGGTAACTCTGGGTCTTCCTTTCCTGTGGCGGTCCTCATGACAGCCAGTTTCATCATAGCGCTTGATGGTTTTTGTGACTGCACTTGAAGAAACTTTCAAAGTTCTTCATGTCTTAATGTAATGGTGTATCGTTTCTGTTTGCTTATTTGAGCTGTTCTTGCCATAATATGGACTTGGTCTTTTACCAAATAGGGCTATCTTCTGTATATCACCCCTACCTTGTCTCAAGACAACTGATTGGCTCAAACGCATAAAGGAAAGAAATTCCACAAATAAACTTTTAACAAGGCACACCTGTTAATTGAAGTGCATTCCAGGTGACTACCTCATTAAGCTGGCTGAGAGAATGCCAAGAGTGTGCAAAGCTGTCATCAAGGCAAAGGGTGGCTACTTTGAAGAATCTCAAATATATATTTTGATTTGTTTAACACTTTTTTGGTTAATACATGATTCCATAGGTGTTACTTCATAGTTTTGATATCTTCACAAAATAAAGAAAAACCCTGGAAAGAGTAGGTGTCTAAACTTTTGTCTGCTACTATATATATATTGTTTAATTTAGATTTAACATTCCGTTTTGTGTTTATTTTTTAAAGGTTTATATCATTATATACATTTTAGTTTTTTAGCACAATATCTTTTTCTAGTTTAGTAAACTTTGTAAATAAATATGAACATACAAGACATTAAATTACCTGTCAAAACAATAACCTTAGAACCATTGCCAGAGTACACCATTTTGGAGTGAACAGCCGAACAGTAGTACATGCCAGAGTCGCTCACTTTTGCATTGGTGAATGTAACAGAACATAGGTTGTCCTGTTCCTGGTCCTTTGAAATGTTATCAACCTTTAAGTCTGTACTCATGCTGTGTGTTCCAGTCCTGGGGTCCACTTTCATCCAACTCACAGAGAAGCAGTAGGTGATAATCTCACTCAAATGGCATTTCAAGGTCACTGTATCACCAGCGTTCACCATCACCACTCCAGGTGTCTGGGTTATAACTGATGTGTGTGTAGCTAAAAACAGAATTAGGAATAACAAGAATATAACATATATTTAATCTAATTACTGTTTAGCATGTTTGGTGCGTTTTCATAACTTTGTTAACTTTTTTTCATGAATATACCAAGCATGGATGCTGAACAGAAAAAAAGCTTAAATCACTGTCCACTTGTAAAAATATTTCGAAATTGAATCTTATAGGCCTGCTTTGTCTAACCTAATATGTTAATTATGTTGAAATTGCTTGATTATAACATGAACAAAACTACATTATAAACAGGTTATAGATTTAATGACATACTGTATTTCAGATCACTGTTTCATCTCACATACAGGTAAGTAAGTTCATGAAAATGTTATAACCTAGGCCGACTAGAATACTGTGGATATTTCTTGAAATAAATGAATGTAGGCCTATTCAGAGTAATGATGAAACAGTCTAAAGTCCTCACTGTCATCATGAGTTAGCGTTAGCCTAGCTGAATGTACCTTTTCTACATTAATTATCGACACATTGTCAACGTGTGCAGAATATAGTGTCATACTTGCCTTTCAAGACATAGCTCCAGCACAGCAGAAGTAGCAGGGGGCCTGGCATTTTAGGTTCACTAAATTTGAAGGGCATCATCACTTTGAGTCCGTTGAGCAACCTTTACGAGATGAAGATGTCTTGCCCCTAGTCCTAGCCTACATCTCAAACAGCGAGACCACCGTGACAACATCTCACCGGAAATGAACACGTGAAAAGTCCTGCGTTATAACTCAAACTGTGAGCAAGAAAAGATAGGTCAGATTGCAGCAAAGACAACAACAAAACATGTTTTTCGAATGAATGCGAGAAGATTGAGAAGATTGCACCGACCTACCTTTTTTTCTCACTCTAAGAACATATTATAGGCCTAGTTTTCTGTAAAGTAGTACAGGCCGGGAACTACCTTTTGTGAATTTTATTTGATATGGTCTTAATTCAATATTAATATTAGGCTATTTCATCATCATTATATTTTATCTTATCAATGATCCTCGTTTTTAAACAATGCATCACTAAAAACGTTAGTGCATCACTAAAAACGTTAGTATAGGCCTGTATGCCTATATAGTATTGTTACATAATAATAATATAGTTATTATAATTGTTAACATTGCCTAATTATCTGAACTTAATATAATTAGCTTTATTCATGGCTCTGCATGCAACTAATGATGATTCCAAGCCAAATCCAATTTACAAACTTGCATTACAGGCTGTTTTATTTCCAGACGGGAATAGAGAAAAAAGTAGAACAAAAAAAGTTTAAGAGAAACATTACATAGCCTACATTCAAATACAGACAGTTACGTGCTTCATAATGCTTATTTTTGTCTTATATAACAAAACAACAGTTGCAATGTTTAATTTGAACACACTAAATCGGCTATAGTTCATATTCAAGTGGGGAAAAACAACATTGTATTGAATAGGCCTTGCCTATCATTCAAAAAAACGAAGAGCTACATACAGATCGAATGGCCGGAGTGACATTATATTCAGCCGTGTTTATGCTTATGTTCGTAAACTCCTGCCATTTATTTCTAACGTTGCTTGCCTTGATCTAACCACAAAGGGCGCAAGGGATGTTGCAACCCAGCGAGGAAAAATTGCTTGTCGCGGCGCCTACACAAACTACCTGTTTACCATTGTGGTTTCTAGACCACCAAGCTCATGGAAACTCTGAGTGTGCATGACAATGCTTTCATTGCTGAACATGTCAGTCTGAACATATGTCCGGAAATCGCCAAAGGAGTTTGATGAAATTACAATAAAATGTTTTAGGCTTAAACATAAGAGATTAATGGAAATTACCTAAGTAAAACTGAAAATATGTCTAACGGAGAATGTTGTCTTCACGGTAAAGGCAAAGACGGCATGGCGATGGAGCTAAATGCGTTGATGCTGCAATCATGCGTAAAAAAAACGTTCTCAGTCTTGGTGAAAAATGTCAGCATTTACAACACAACTATGCTATGAGTTTGTGGCTTTCAAGAGTTAATATTTTGCATCAAGTCTTTAATGCAGTGTGTTGGACGGATGAATGAATGATCAAGAGGACCACAAAGGAAATAAGTCCCAGACTTTGTGTTATCCTCGTGCTTGTTTAAAAAAGAAAGAAATTATGGTCAAATGAATAAACTAAACTAAATCTGATGCTGAACTGTAAACTCCAATAATTTCCCCATAACATTCACATAGATGCTTCTAGTTGTTAGGAATTAGATTAAAATAAAAAACATTTGGACTTACAATGATTGGGGGTGAACTTGAAGATATTTCAATCTATTTAAAAATACATGTTTTTTACCTTTATTTAACTAGGCAAGTCAGTTAAGAACAAATTCTTATTTACAATGACGCTGGCCCACTTGTGCGCTGCCCTATGGTACTCCAAATCACAGCTGGGTGTGATACAGCCTGGTGTATGGATCTAATGCATTATAGACCCACAATTGGCACAAACAAGCGCGTTCAAATGCCAATGCCCGCGCGCCCTCTTTTGCTAAACATTTACGCACTGTGGTTAGGCCACCATTTACCTGGTCTCTCGAGTCGCAGACAGTCGGAAGACACTACCATGGCTTATATCCTATCAAAGACAAATTATAAACGTATAAATCAACAGCCTACTCAGCTACATTAATAACAGGGTATTTACTTGAAGGTATTTACTTTAAGATTGTAACAATTGTTTGGATTTGCAGGCCTATTGAATAATGTGTTATGGCAACATGTACCGTTTATTTACCATGTCAGATAAAGTGTAGGCTATGGACCAATATCTGCAGGAGCTGTCAATACACGTACCCCTCAATTTTGCATATTTAGAAAAGGTGCAAAGACCTGCAAAAGTTTGAAACATTGCCATGCACACAAAGGGCTGTTCCGAGGTAGCTGCTGAGCCTAAAATCTGATTTTCCCACCTGTATTTGGGGAGTTTCTCCCATGATTCTCCGCAGATCCTCTCAAGCTCTGTCAGGTTGGATGGGGAGCGTTGCTGCACAGCTATTTTCAGGTCTCTCCAGAGATGTTCAAGTCCGGGCTCTGGCTGGGCCACAAGGACATTCAGAGACTTGTCCCGAAACCACTCCTGCGTTGTTTTGTCTGTTGTCCTGTTGGAAGGTGAACCTTCGCCCCCAGGCGGAGGACCTAAGCGCTCTGGAGCAGGTTTTCACCAAGGATCTCTCTGTACTTTGCTCTGTTCATCTATCCCTCGATCCTGACTAGTCTTCCAGTCCCTGCTGCTGAAAAATATCCCCACAGCATGATGCTGCCACCACCATGCTTCACTGTAGGGATGGTGCCAGGTTTCCTCCAGACGTTACGCTCATTCAGGCCAAAGAGTTGTTTTCATCAGATCAGAGAATCTTGTTTCCTGAGTGGGCTGTCATGTGCCTTTTACTGAGGAGTGGCTTCTGTCTGGCCACTTTACCATAAAGGCCTGATTGGTGGAGTGTTGCAGAGATGGTTGTCCTTCTGGAAGGTTCTCCCATCTCCACAGAGGAACGCTGGAGCTCTGTCAGAGTGACCATTGGGTTCTTGGTTACCTTCCTCACCAAAGCCCTTCTCCCCCAATTGCTCAGTTTGGCCGGGCGGCAAACTCTAGGAAGTCTTGGTGGTCCAAACTTCTTCCAATTAAGAATGATGGAGGCCACTGTATCTTGGAGACCTTCAATGCGGCAGAATTTTTTTGCTACCCTTCCCCAGATCTTTGCCTCGACACAATTCTATCTCAGAGCTCTACGGACAATTCCTTCGACCTCATGGCTTGGTTTTTGCTCTGACATGCACTGTTAAGTGTGGGACCTCATTTAGACAGGTGTGTGCCTTTCCAAATCATGTCCAATCAATTGAATTTACCACAGGTGGACTCAAATCAAGTTGTAGAAACATCTCAAGGCTGATCAATGGAAACAGGATGCACCGGAGCTCAATTTCGAGTCTCATAGCAAAGGGTCTGAATACTTATGTAAAGGTATTACTTTTTATATTTGTTTAATAAATTTGCAAACATTCTGAAAAACCTGTTTTCGCTTTGTCATTATTAAGGGGTATTGTGTGTAGATTGATGAGAATTTGTATTTTATCCATTTTAGAATAAGGCTGTAATGTAACAAAATGTGGAAAAAGGGAAGGGGTCCCAATAATTTCTGAATGCACTGTATAGCCAGCCGATCTACTTAGGCATCGGCACCACAGTGATTTTGGATACCTATGTACTGGGGTCTGGATACCTATGTACTGTAAATAAGATATTTCTGTTTTTATTTCTGTTTTTATTTATGAAAGAAAAAGAAATGTGCAAAAAATTCTAAAAACCTGTTTTTGCTTTGTCATTATGGGGTAATATGTGTAGATTGATGAGAAAAACACATTTAATCAATTTTAGAATAAGGCTGTAATGTAACACAATACGGAAAAGATGAAGCAGTACGAATACTTTCCGAATGCACTGTATATTGGAAATTCTGTGACTATTCAGTCAATAGCTTTTGAACCAAGCATGCCATGACTATGAGTATGGTATATTCTGAAACAGGGGTGAATGGAGAACAATTCACACCTTAAAAAGAAATACTCCTACTAATAATAATAATAGATTTCCGAATGCACCGTATATTGAAAAATCTGTGACTATTCAGTCAGTAGCTCTTACACAAAACATGCCATGATTAGAACAATGATATATTCTGAATCAGGGGAAGATGGAGGAAATTACCCCCCCCCCCCCCAAAAAAAATGCAATGAAAAATGTTATGGAACAAAAACAACAAAAATTCTCCATCCTCCCCTGATTCAGAATATATAACTATCATAGTCATGGCATGCTATTGAAGAGCTATTGAAGATTGAAACTCACACAAAAAAATATATATATATACACACACAACAACAAAAAGCGTGGATTTTTCTCCATCCACCCCTGATTCAGAATATAGCATCCTTCATAGGCATGACATACTTAGTTAAATAGCTATTGAGAGAGAAAACCGAATATCCACCGAATGTCCAATATAAAACACATTTTACCTCGGTACAAAACCAGCAATTACGCATGTGTTTTAGCCTACACATAACTGTGGCTAAAACTGGACCCCTCGAGCTAATAAAGCCTAAATGTCAGGATCAATACTTTAGATGACAAAAAATAGACCGGTTTAAGAAGGAACCAATAATGGACAGTCTAAACAAGCGATGCAAGAGTTGTGTCAATAATATAGTACTAGGGGGTAACTAGCCCTCAGGGGGTAACTAGCCCCCCCCGTAATTCACATTAAGACCACAAGCTATTGCCAAATAATTTCCCCAACACTTTCCCTGGCTGACACTACTCTTGCTCAACCAAAAATGTCCTGTGTCATCACAACTTTTGGAGATATTTCAACACAACGCGTGTGGTAAGTTGATCTAATTTATTTCAATTTAGAAAAAGTTGTAGATATATTCCAATGAAGTTAGATCTAGATTTTTTTTATATATATATACAAGTAGGAAAGCCTTAAGATAAATAATCCATTTGTTTAGAGAGAACATTTTTTATGAATTTTTACGAAAGTAGTAATATGTTGGATGAGTGTGTTGAGGGAAACTCGAGGGTAACTGGCCCCTTTATGGTTATGAATGGGTTTCTACCTGTCATTTAGACAATGACTAGGCCAGTTAGCGCTAGTTTATGCTAACTTGAGTTGTGCTCCAATTTTACTTGGGATAGCTTTATTTGTTACCTATGTACAAGTTAGAATTGTGCAATAGCAGAGCATAAGAGTTGCCACATCAATGTTACACTGAATTAATTAGTTAAGTTATTGTTATTAAATGTTATATTCCATTCCAATATTATATTCCAATGAATATTGTTTTTAAATAATTAAAAACTATTGAAAACCTTTTGCTCCTGAATGTCATTTTAAAGACTGCTGGGATCTAAAATCTTGCATTATTCAAATACTATTTAGTGCAAGTGTACATAATGGATTGTATGGGAAAGGAACAACAAACATCGAACAAGAAAATGTATGTGCAGATGAGTAAAAAAAATAAAGGGGACTTTACATCAAATCTCCTCATAGTCCGGATATTAATGGTGACAAGTGCAACACCATTTCCCCCCCATATTTTATTTAAATAATAAAATAAGACAACTAGACTTAGCTTTTAAGGATTACTTACTAAAGAAAAAAAGGGGTGGGGCTATTTTTCTTTAAACCGCCCCTTTTCTATAAACAACATTTCATGAAATAACTAAAATACTGTAGCCATTTATTTACATGACCTTTATCCACATACCAATTTTTCTCCAAACATTGCTTTTTTTGTGTCAGCAATTAGATATTGTTCTTAGTGTGGGCTAGTTACCCCCTATTACCCCAACCGTTTCGTCCTCACGATTATCCATTGAGAAATTCTTCATTGGAGGTTTTCTCAGCGTTGATATGTTTTAGCAGTTGTTAAACTGCCTAGTTCAAAATTGCCGCCGGTATAGGCATGTAACGCCCATCTGACTATCCAAGATAGCGGCTGCGGTGGCAAATTGGTTTAGATTACATGAGAAGAAAATGATGGTCTGTTATAATAAGCGTTTTTCTTGTCCTTTCCTTAATGACCTTCTGTAAACCGTCCCAACAAGAAGGCTGAGTAAAGGGCTTCCTATCATTTTCACCAGAGAATTGACCAGCGAGAGATTGACTGAAGATAAATTCTGTGGAGGGAGCAAGATCAAGTCATGACCAGGTAAACTGATTCTTTATCTACAGTACATGTCTGCACCTGTCATGAGCTCTGAGGCGCAGGGTTGCAGGGGGTTTATGCATCCTGTGCTGTGTAGGTTAAGTTTTGTTTTATACCCAGCAAGCTGGTCCAGCATATCAAGCTAATGAATGGCTTAACAATATGTTACTTTATCCCAGGTAATTTATTTGCACGTTATTGGCTACACTCATCCAGGTATCACCTGTGAGATGGTTTCGCCTGCAAGGTATGTGTGAATAGCCTACCCAATGGTTTGATTTGTAATTAAAAGCTTAGGCTATGAGATGCTTTTCTGTCATTTTGTAGATATCAAGTGGCCATCTTAGTTTCAGGTTTTGATCAATTCAATTTGGCTAGGTCTACCTATTCAAATATATCCTACAGTAGACCTATTTATAATCGGCATTGTTTTGTTTCCAAAAACGGATAGTCAAGTAATATGTCTGCCAGAATGCTCTGCTGAAGTTGAGTTAGTAGTGGTTGATGCCAGTAAAAGCCAGATTGGGCTTTAAGTTGACAATGGCATTGAAAAAAATGTGTTAACATGAATTGTAATGAAGGGAAAATGTAATGATGTGACCTCAAGCGACATGGTGGATTTGTTCGTATAGCCTACAATATTGTGTTAAAAGCAGCAGAGGATAAAATACATGTTGGTTGTCTTTTCCTCCTGTAGATGGCGCCTGTTGATCACTAGAGATCAGTCTACTAACAGCAATCTGTTGATCAACGGTGTGTGTTCACTTCGCTGAACAGGGGCAATACAATTGTATGGGAGAAAGCAGGCCAGGCAGACATGCGTTTTTCATCTGGGAGCGCCATGAGCAAATGTTTACGGTCAGAGGTTTCCTCTTGTGGGCACGATTTATTTCGTTCGTAGCGAGAAGAGAGCTTGCTACCTTAGTGGCGTAGGTAGGCTTCTACAACAATCAGACCGTCTACCTGAACGCAAGGGCGCTCTGGTTAGATCAACGGGAGGGAAATATAAGCACCAACACTCGGTGAAGGTACACAATCCTCTGCACTTTGAGATGTGGGTAAGAACGCTGTGTCGAGTAGGGCATTTTAGCAGCTTTTGTTCAATTCGTTTGCACAACACGTTAAATATAGGCTATATGGCTAGTTATGCACTTGAAATTAGCACATTTCAACCAGCACAACGAGAATGTCGTTAGCCTGCTAACGTTTGCTAGCTCACTCTTTTTTTCAGTGAGTGTTTTGATTGCAAACAGCCCATGTTATAGCCAGCATACTCATGGCAGCCTGCACATGTTTCTGTAATTTGCGTTACAGAACAAAAAACCGGAACAAAACCGATGCACATGTGTGATAATGCACGCTTGTATTTTGCAAATGATTCTGAATGACTTTTGCGCGCTATATACGTAGAGAACGCAACAATTCTGGGATGAATATGGGAAAACACGTGCTTCCCTCTGTCTTTGGCATGTGTTGACTGTTTTCCATGTTCTTGTACTTGGTTGTTATTGTAACGTTATGCAACTTGCTTCCAGCGTTCCCTCAGGAATTCGACGTTTGTGGGTGTTGAGTAATATCAGCAGTGAAAATATCAGCTATATTCACTGGCACATAAACCTTTGCCCTGTCTGTTTTCCCGGCAACGTTTCCAACCAAACTCATAACATGGCGAAACGTGTCACGATTGTCTACACTCGGTCTCAAACGTGAGTCTACCCCCCTGATTCCACTGCTGCATAGAGATACAGAATACCCATGAATAGGCTATATCTGCGTAACAAAGTGATTTGAATGCCTTTTTGTTATTCTGTGACCGACCTAATGCCAAGGGAAAGCCAGGCTGGGCTGCAAATATAAAGGCAAGGAAGTCATAATTGACTGACTATTGTCTTTATGGAGAGGGAGGGTCTTCTTGCTCTTACCTACTGAGGTGGAAAATTGTATAGATAGTTGAAGTGTGCATCAAAGGGGCACAAACAATTGCTTCTGCCCTTTGAGGAGGAATTCCACAGCTCTTGAAACCAAAGCTTGCACAGCACAATTATCTTGCATGAACTCTGCTTCAGCCTCAGGACATGCTTGCTGATGCTTTATAACCTGGCGGTAGTCGTTGTCCAGTCCTTTCATCTGACACTATTGTTCATTATTGGGGGATTTTCCCTCAGATCTTTGTATCATGAGTCAATGAGTAATGTTTGATAGCAGAGAAAGGGGTGTGGTGGGCAGAAGTGCAGGTATCTGCTGGTTTGTCTATTTTTAAGAGAGGCTTTGTATGCTTCATTCACACACCTGTCACCAGGCAGTCTGTCAGCTATGTACAGTCTTGTATCATTAACCTTTTTTTAAATGACTATAGTATTTGTTGATTAAAGTGGAACTGACATAATGCTATCAGGTTGTAAATCACAGCTGGTCTGGTACATTGTTTGCTGCCTCAAGCCTATTGGGATGCATTGTTTCAGTTTTAATACTTTGGACAAAAATGGTTGAATGTAACGAAGGCTGGGAATGTCAATATAATCATACTAGCATAGGCAATGATAACAAGTCAGTCATAATGTGGCTAATAGGATAGCTTATCTATTTATGTATTCATTTATTTAGCAAGCTAAAAACACGGAGCCTAATGTTAGCTATAAATGCAACATGTAAAGTGTTGGTCCTATGTTTCATGAGCTGAAATAAAAGATCCCAGAAATGTTCCATACACACAAAAAGCAAATTTCTCAAGTTTTGTGCAGAAATTTGTTTACATCCCTGTTAGTGAACATCTCACTATCTCACTCTTGCTAACATTAGTTGATCTGGTTGTTGATGTGCATAGGCAACTGAGCCAGAGAGAGCCTACCTCATTGTTTGATCAATAAGACTGTAAAGTTCCCAAATCTAAGAGGACTCCTGTGGAATTTGCATATTTGCAGAAATCCATTCAGGTGTATTTTGTGGCTTTTGGCGAATGCTTTTTAATGGTGTAAAGTCACGCTGTTACTGCTGCCTGTAAACACGCAGCCCAGTTTAAAGTGAATGATGGCAGGCCTGTGTGGAAAATGGCTTATTTTCATATAGGCCTAATGTAGCTCTGATTGGCTATTGCTGTGTAGAGTTCGGTCCTGGACAAGACGGTTGTTTTTATTATGATTTATTTAGTGCAGTGTCTATTAATTGTCCAAACGCACAGTCGCTTTATAACTCTCTATATTGCTATAGAATTTTCACAAATTACTTATATGAATGTTTGGGATTGAAGTAGAGTATGAAAATGGCCATATGTTATTTTTATTTAACTAGGCACGTCAGTTAAGAACAAATTCTTATTTACAATGACAGCCTACACCGGCCAAACCCGAACAACGCTGGGCCAATTGTGCGCTGCGCTATGGGACTCCCAATCACGGCCGGTTGTGATACAGCCTGGATTAGAACCAGGTTGTTCTGTAGTGACACCTCAAGCACTGTGATGCAGTGCCTTAGACCGCTGCGCCACTCGGGAGCCCCAGAATGTGGGTGTATATGAACGTATTAAAATCTGATTTCATGTTGCTAAAAAGCTGTCAGTTCCACTTTAAATCTGACTTTGTTAGTATAATGAGTAATTAAGGAATGTCAAGTTACAAGTTAATTGACACGACAAGTCGAGAAATAGCAACTCTACAGAGCGCCAATGGCTAAATTACTTCCGGACATGAACGGTTTGTAGAGTTCTTCCTCCTCACCTTTCTATGCTCTGGGCTGGTCAGATCTGCTGTGGTCATGGCAACCCCACAGGGGCCTAGGGGATCAAAGCCTTCCCTGAGCTATTCCAGGAGACTTTCCTCTCGCTTTTCACGTGCTCTCTCTGTCCACTCTCTCAATGCCATATATATATATAAACACACACACACACACACACACACACACACACACACACACACACACACACACACACACACACACACACACACACACACAAAGACACAAAGACAAGTCTTCTCTTTCTTTCTTGTCTTCTATTTCTTTGCAGCTGGGGTTACCCCTACCTAGGGCTATAGAGGTCATGACATTTTGTCATGCGAAAGACTGCCTGTCTCAAGGGTAATTGACAGTTAATGAACATAAACATGTTTAGCAACTCCAGACCTCCACACATACAAGCTGCGTACAAGCCGCTGCTGCGTGCCTTTGGAACATCTGCATTTTAAAAAGTATAATAAATCAATTGAATATATACCATAGTAAATCCATTGTTTGTTTTAGGCAGGTCTAAAGAAACATGATATGAAGAAAATGTATTTCAGATTAACAGAATATGGGTTGGCCTATTTATTGTATGTTATCTGGCTATGCCACATGCAACAGGCTTGTTCATTTAGCAGACAAGATGTGTCATTATTTTATATGAATTTATAGTAAGAAGAATATAATTGAACTTAGCTGAATAAAATTGAAAGGATATTTTTCACATGCGAGTGCGCATATGAATGCTAGGTTGAGTGTAAAAGGGATTATTTGAAACAGGTTCTATAGGCTATGCTAGATTTAAAGTTGCCAAATAACTCTAGTTGTTAATGATACAAACCTTACATGCTGACCAGACCGCACGTAGATTTTTGTCAATCCACCCCGGACGCACTCGGGACACGCAGGTTGAAATATCAAAGCAAACTCAGAACCAACTATATTAATTTGGGGACAGGTCGAAAAGTATTACACATTTATGGCAATAGCTAGCTAGCTTGCTGTTGCTAGCTAATTTGTCCTGGGATATAAACATTGGGTTGTTATTTTACCTGAAATGCACAAGGTCCTCTAGGACAATTAATCCACAGATAAAAGGGTACCGTTAAACCAAGTTCGTTTCTAGTGATCTCTCCAGGGTTCTTCTCCTCCTTTGGACTTTATATGGCGGTTTAACTTTAACCTCTACAGGATCGGTGTTTCCCCCTGCGTGACGGTTGAGCTAATGTAGGCTAATGTAATTAGCATGAGGTTGTAAGTAACAAGAACATTTCCCAGGACATAGACATATCTAATATGGGCAGGAAGATTAACAAGAATTTAAGCTAACTGCACTGTCCAATTTACTGTAGCTATTACAGTGAAAGAACACCATGCTATTGTTTGAGGAGAGTGCACAGTTATGAACTTAAATGTATGAATAAACCAATTATGAACATTTGGGCAGTCGTGATGCAACATTTTGAACAAAAATGCCGTGGTTCAATGGATCAGTCTAAAACTTTGCACGTACACTACTGCGATCTAGTGGCCAAAATCTACATTTCACCTAGATTCCTAAGTCATATGTTAGCCTTTCTCTTGCATTTCAAAGATGATGATTTAAAAATAAACATTTATAATATTTTTTGTATTATCTTTTACCAGATCTAATGTGTTATTCTCCTACATTCCTTTCACTTTTCCACAAATGTCAAAGCGTTTCCTTTAAAATGGTATCAAGAATATGCATGTTCTTGCTTCAGGTCCTGAGCTACAGGCAGTTAGATTTGGTATGTCATTTTAGGCGAAAATTGAAGAAAGGGTCCGATCCTTTTTAAGGTGCATTACCACAACCAACTGGGCTGGAGTGTGGACCTCAGTTCATCTTTCAATCACCCACGTGGGTATATGCTTCTCAAAACTAATGACGAGATGGCACGTGGGTAATATGCTCCTGAAACCCAACGAGGAGATGGAAGAGGCAGGACTTACAGCGCATCAAATGACACAAATAGAACCGAGTTCTATTTTAGCGCTTGGCCACGCAGACGCTCGCGAGCAGTGTGGATTCAATGATTGAATAACATGTATGTGAGTGGTGTGGTCAGCATGTTAGAATGTCTTAGAAATCAAAACATACAGTGCCTTCGGAAAGTATTCAGACTCCTTAACTTTTTCCACATTTTGTTACATTACAGCCTTATTCTAAAATAGATTAAATTGTTTTGTTTCTACATCAATCTACACACAATAACCCATAATGACAAAGCGAAAACTGTTTTTTAGAATTCTTTGCAAATAAAAATATATATATCAATTAACAGACCTATGAGATTCGAAATTTAGCTCAGGTGCATCCTGTTTCCATTCATTATCCTTGATGTTTTTACAACTTGATTGGAGTCCAGGTGGAGTCCACCTGTGGTATATTCAATTGATTGGACAGGATTTGAAAAGGCACGCACCTGTCAATATAAGGTCCTACTGTTGACAGTGCATGTCAGAGTAAAAACCAAGCCATGAGGTCAAGGGAATTGTCCGTAGAGCTCTGAGACAGCATTGTGTCGAGGCAGCGATCTGGGGAAGGGTACCAGAACATGTCTGCAGTATTGAAGCTTCCCAAGAACACAGTGGCCTCCATCATTCTTAAATGGAAGAAGTTTTGAACCACCAAAACTCTTCCCGGAGCTGGCCGCCTGGCCAAACAGAGCAATTGGGGGAGAAGGGCTTTGGTGAATGAGGTAACCAAGAACCTGATGGTCACTCTGACAGAGCTCCAGAGTTCCACTGTGGAGATGGTTGTCCTTCTGGAAGGTTCTCCCATCTCTGCAACACTCCACCAATCAGGCCTTTATGGTAGAGTGGCCAGACGGAAGCCACTCCTCAG
This sequence comes from Salvelinus namaycush, assembly GCF_016432855.1. Classification (NCBI taxonomy): domain Eukaryota; kingdom Metazoa; phylum Chordata; class Actinopteri; order Salmoniformes; family Salmonidae; genus Salvelinus; species Salvelinus namaycush. The sequence continues at coordinate 11,394,440 of NC_052338.1, forward strand.
TAAAAGGCACATGACAGCCCGCTTGGAGTTTGCCAAAAGGCACCTAAAGACTCTCAGACCATGAGAAACAAGATTCTCTGATCTGATGAAACTAACTCTTTGGCCTGAATGACAAGCATCACATCTGGAGGAAACCTGGCACCATCCCTACAGTGAAGCATGGTGGTGGCAGCATCATGCTATGGGGATATTTGTCAGCAGCAGGGACTGGGAGACTAGTCAGGATAGAGGGATAGATGAAAAGAGCAAAGTACAGAGAGATCCGTAATAAGGCGAAGGTTCAACTTCCAACAGGACAACGACCCTAAACGCACAGCCAAGACAACGCAGAAGTGGCATCGGGACAAGTCTCTGAATGTCCTTGAGTGGCCCAGCCAGAGCCCGGACTTGAATCTGATCGAACATCTCTGGAAAGACCTGGAATTAGCTGTGCAGCAAAACTCCCCAGCCAACCTAACAGAGCTTGAGAGGATCTGTAGAGAATAATGGGAGAAACTCCCCAAATACAGGTGTGCCAAACTTGTAGCGTCATACCTAAGAAGAATCGATGCTGTAATCGCTGCCAAAGGTCCTTCAACAAAGTACTGAGTAAAGGGTTACGCACAGCAGGTCTGAATATTTATGTAAATGTAAAATTTCAGTTTTTTAAAAACATTTTATTAGCAAACATTTCTAAAAACCTGTTTTTTGCTTTGTCATTATGAGTTATTGTGTGTAGATTGATGTAGAAACAAAACAATTTAATCTATTTTAGAATAAGGCTGTTACGTACCAAAATGTGGAACAAGTCAAGGGGTGTGAATACTTTCTGAAGGCACTGTATCTGGGCTGCACGGTGCGACTACAGCAAGCCTGGATTATAGACTACTGATTATTTGAGAAAGTCGCAGAGAAAGCGCTCTGTTCCTTGCCTTACACACTATTCTCTCAAGCGATCATATTTCCATCCTTCAGACTATTCCAATTTTATCTCGATTTAGAATGACCCATTATCAAATGAGCAGGGTCAGAGGAAAAAAGATGTCATCCACATATGCGCTTGAGGCCGCTATCCCCGTTTTCTTTTGGGTAGGCTACTCCGGTTATTCCACTCCATGCATCAACTTCTGTTTGAGTAGCATGCAGCCTCTCGCTGCACGACAGGTGATATTCCATACGGACGGTAGTGAGAGATTCTGTAGCTAAAGGTATCCTAATGTGTCACCCTATTAATTAAGAAAATATTAAAACAGGTCATATTACTAGGCTATTAAATATCAATACAAATTCACTATTGTAGGCTAACTCTGTAAGCCGCCCTGCACAATCAATGAACCGACAGCATCGCCTAGGCCCATAGGTTCTCTCCCAGACTCATTGATAAAAACTTTGGAGTGTACCACAAGGTAACCAGTCCATCCAGTATTCGTAATACCTTCCACGTTCAAATAGACTAGAATTTGTTTAATTTTGGAATATAGGCTAGAACAATTAAAGAAGATCTTATATAAAAACAATTTTACACGATTTTCTGCTGTGCGTAATTTGCTGTAAGCTATGTATTGTATAACGAACGGCACAATCATTATTCTATTTCAGTTTTTTTTTTTGAGACTTGATATCAGTGGTTAGAAGGACAATAGATCTTTGAGTACCAGGCCATTAGTGAGTTAGACAACCAATGCATGTCCTGAATGCATAGGAGGAGATTACCTCGTAACCGACTTCAGTGGGTAAATGCTCACCTTTTGATAGCCACTGGCATACCATTTATTACAGAGAATCTGTATCCTCTTGCCTATTGGCGACTTAGCGTATTCAAGCCTGTCTCAAAATGCAACACTGCACCTTTAAGACCAAAAGAATACTCTTCACATGACTCGCTTTTCAAAGATGTCTAGAAATGTACTCGTTTTGTGCCCTTGTAGGAAGCAATCACTCTCCTATTGCTGACTACAAATGATCTATAACTGGACTAATGAGCAAAGGATGTAAACAAGTGTGCACACGTGGCTACATGCAGCTCTCGCGTTGATCTCAAAACAAGCGCATCTATTCATGACCATTCATGCTGTAAACACATTCCAGTTCAAAGTAAATGGCACAGATCCATATGGCAATGGTCTATTTAAGCAATAAGGCATGAGGAGGTAATGTATATGACAAATATACCACGGCTAAGGGATGTTCTTATGCACAACGCAATGCGGAGAGCCTGGATACAGCCCGTAGCTGTGGTATATTGGCCACATACCACAAACCCCCAAGGTTCCTTATTGCTATTATAAACTGGTTACCAATGTAATTAGAGCAGTAAAAATAAATGTTTTGTCATACCTGTGGTATACGGTCTGATATACCACGGCTGTCAGCCAATCAGCATTCAGGGCTCGAACCACCGAGTTTACAGTTGCATATAGGCCTATTGCAGCCATGACTGTTTATGCTGCACCGGTATGTGTAGAGTAAGGGCTGAGTAGTGCGTGTCAATGTAATAGAATCCTACTCCGATGCGTTCTGCCTACAAAAAAATCTCTTTGAATAGTTTGTTTTGGTATTTTGCATTGAAGTGGCTATTATTGCGTTGATTCTATCACATTTGCCACAGTAAAAGGAAACATTGATGGTGTTAACAGGGAAATCTCTAGAACAGTGGTCACCAACCTCTTCTGAGTCAAGATCAAAATGCAAGCCGATATTTATCTACGATCAGATTTTTGTTTTGCTTAACTTGCCATGCCAAAGTATTGTTTAGGGCATTGCTCATTCATACTTTTTAAAATCATTTGCTTTTTATTTTACTGGGCTGATGGTGCCTGCATCTGTTGGTCAGTCTCAGCAGAGGGAGAAAGCAGCAGACTGAGGGTCCGCCTCTCAACATCCCTCCACTCTCCCTTTACTCTACTGACACTGACCAAAAAGGTACACAGTCCTCCAGCTGCTAGTGAAACTCGAGTCACACCGCATCATGCACAAATTCATGTTGTTACTCCTGTGACCAGACAGAGAAAGTGAAATATTCCTCTAATATATTAAAGAAGACCCAAGCCGCTAATAATAACAATGCAAGCCTATAGATGCACTTTCCTACTTATTCATTACTGCTGCACTGCTTGTCGTAGCGCTGAGTGGAAATGGGTGTTGACAGTGCGGAGTAAGAAGTTTAAACATGAACTCACTCTTAATAACAGCATCTCTTTGCCATATGTGTTGACAGTTTTCTCTTGTCATGGTTTTAAACATTTTGAATTCTCACAGTATCAACTTTTCTGTAGCTTTCTTTTATGCCTGCTACGTGGCTGCAGACACTGTATTCTGAGCCATTCGATTGGCCAGCAGTAGGCCTATAGTGCTCTTGATTTCCTCTTTGGGACCGCCGGGAAGGCAGAGTTTGTACCTTCAGACACATGAAATGGTTCAAAATGGCAACTGTTTGCCGACCCAGCGTGCAGTGCAGCTGAATGTGTGCACCTACTGCCAACAGCCCCGTCCCCCCAATCGAATAGGAATGGCTTGGAGATCGACCTGTTGGTGACCACTGCTCTAGAAAGTTGGGTGAAGTTCAATCTCTCTCTGTGGGCGTATATTTCTCTGTGGCAGTCCGGGGAGCTGCATGGCAGTCTCGGGGCTAGCGCACACACACACACACGCAGCTTAGAGGGAACATTGGTGACAACACTAGGAACGACCCAGAGATCTTTGAGCTATGTGGGTTATAGTGACAGCAGGGCTCATCTCGTCACATGTTTGTCACGCTGGAGGTGTCACATGGACATGCTGGCGTCCCTAATCCTTCTTATTCTGATGTTCATGGACTAGTAGTCTTAATGATTCCAGTGAGTTGTTATGCTTTATCACCCAAGTATAATAACTCAATGCATGTACATTGAGTTAACGCTCAAATGTCATCATTATGTGCATATCCCAGACTAGTGGTTCCCAACCAGGGGTACTAGGACCCCTGGGGGTATGTGGTCTAGCCACAGGGGGTACTTGAGAAGACTCATTAGACTTACTGGTAAAATGCACAATAGTGGGTACTCCAGGCAGAGTCAAATTCAGTTGGTGGTACAGTAAATGAAAACTGTTGGGAACCACTGACCCAGTTTACAGGCTCAATCTAGGTGATGGAAAAACCAGCCAGATTTTCCAGTGATGTAACCTGGTCTACCAAGCCTGAAAAACCGGTTCTGCAAAAGCTGGTCCCTAATAATTGTAAGATCCCCCAGACAACGCTCTGTTTTCTATTAGTGCCCTGCAGGAATGCAGCATCGCCTGCGCACATCTCGCCCTACATCCTTCACAACACTGCCCAGAAAGGTAGAAACAGGGTGAGGGAGAGAGAAACTGAAAGGGAGAAAGAGAGATTGACACTGCGAGAGAAACCAGGGTGGAGACAATTGGAGAAGCTTGGAGAGGCAAAGACTGACCACCAAGGAGATCTCAAACAGGCTCTGCTCTCTGATCTTTTAACCCCTTGGCGAACGAATGTTTGAGATGTGTTTTTTTGTTTTGCTGGAATAGGGAGATTAGTAGCTCCTGAATTGGATGTTTTCATTCTACAGAAGGAAACTCTGAAACCCCCAGAAGATGGGTCACCCTGACATAGGTGAATGTACTTTATATCAAGGTGAAATAAGAAAAGACAAACTAACCAAGGACATACCTGCTGTGGTATGTGTATGTTCCAAGAGTAGGCTAATTAGGCTATGCTTGTTCACATTTTGGACAAATGGCTGTTGTAGTAGATGTTGTGAAAATATTGTACATTTTACATTAGACTTATTTGAGTTAGATAATATTCTCCAAAAGGGTTTTGGCAAGACAGATGAATGGCAGGTATATTTATAGTTCCAGTAGATTGACTTGGAACGATTACTCAGATTAATGATGAGATCTGTTGGCGAGGTGCTTCTGTCTAGACAGCCTGATACTTCAACCTGTCCTCATTGCCACAGGTAAAGGCTGACATATCTGTGCTAATCCTCATGCCTACAGCATCTGTGTAATCCTGTTATGTCACTGACAGGGGTGGACTCTGTTCTTGATTGGCCTATTGACCCAACACCGAGTTGGCACCGTCTATGGCGTTATGGGGGCTCCTCGCCATGTAGAGCGTACTTAAGTAGGGCCCTATAAAATCCTGGATGTCGAGAACGCGGACGGAATCACGGAATCCAGACATTAAAACGGAATTCAACAATATTCGAAAATGTATAGAATTTAGTAGTAAATATATTCTAAAATGATTTTGACCAAGAATATCATAAGACGTGAACATATTGAATAAATTGCATTTGCCTTCAACCTTCTGAAGCACAGTGTTAAATAACACTGTGAGAACAATATTTTGGGGGGTTTTATTACTTTATTTTTACGTTATAATAAGGTTGGTAGCAACATGGAAAATCATTGTAAATCTGAGTCGCTAGCTTGCAAACGTAGCTACACAATATCAAAGACAATATCAGCATGTAACGTAGCTAGTTAGTGCACTTCACATTTAGGTGATTTTACAGCGATCAATTGAGGACTCTACAATCTCACCATGTTCAATCTGATCGTTGTGCCTCAGAGTAGAGTCAACATTCGCAAGGGCAGATGTACTTTTGAGAATTGAAACGTTGCGATGGATCATTGGGGATCATTCAATATTCCCTTTTGTTGTTCAGTGAAATCATCCCATGTGAAGAGTCAACTCATTTAATTAAATTTCAGTTTGTAACTAAATTATTATTTTTTTGTTTCTCTTGGAAGGATTTTATAATTTGCAATTATGTCTACTTATGATAAGGTAAAAGGTTTCTGTCTCCATATGATATGGTAAAAATATCCAATGCAAAAAATCAACTACATTTAAATGGTATTAATATTAATTAGCATATTCCCGTTAATTCCCACGGAAAGTTTCCACCTCTGAATGTGTCCCAAAATGTGCAAACCTAATCGTGACATTACGTACATGCAACGAAAATAGGCACGTTTCTCGACATATGCACCGACTTTGAGAAGGTATTGCGTGATGATTAGCTTAGCAACTGCGTGACGCAGCATGACAACGTGAACTTATGCTGGGTGGGACGTTATACGTTCCTTCATTCATTGGATTTCTAGCTCCTTTCTATAATATATCTGGCAACGGCACCATGCAATGCACCCTGGACTAAAGAGCTGGACAAATAGGAAAGATGTCCTAGACCCTCCTTTTAATTTACACATTTCTCTGGGTAGGAATATTGCAAAAATATGATCAATGGCTCCTTCGAGAGAAGACATCCTCCCTACTTATGACATCGGCCAGTATTGAAATCTGACATGTATGATAGACATTTTTTCAATCTGAAAGTTGTATTCCTATTAACTTCATCACGGTGCTACGTCACACCTTCCGGATTTCTACCTGCTTGAACGCCGATCACTTGAAAACATTAAATACTTTTACGAGCAAAAACCTGACTAAACAGGAACAATCTTAAACCTGGAAAAACTAAACAAAGAAAAAGTTGTTTTGGAAAAACGGAATTAGACAAATCTAAATAGATTTTACATGGCCCTAATTACCTTGCACAGTAGATATCAATGAACATATTGGTAATGCATTTCCCTATCTCATTTTCTTTTAAAAAGATCATATTGTTGTGAGCAGCAGTCATTTCAACCTAGTGTAGAGTAGGTCTTATCTGTATTCGTCACTGAACCCCCGTGATGTTCGGTATGTCAACTATCACTTTGAAATTCCATTTAAGTCCAAAATCAGTTTGTCAGGTATTTCTCTAGTTATAACCGAAATGACAGAATTTTATACCATATGAATCATTTAATTTAATTTAGGAAATTCCATGAGGTTTCTAGTAATGTTTTCCCCTAAAGAGCCTGTACTAGTCTGAAGTAATTTATTCCTCTTAATGCAGACTGGGGACGACTGATTTTGGATATGTTTTTCTGAACTTATTAGATCATTTTAACTCTGTCACATGACAGAACTAAAGAACCCTCAGGTTGATGGTGCCTTGTTATGATCTATAATGCTCAAACATACTAGTGGTTTTGCTTCATAGTGTAGAGCATCGTTTCCCAAACTCGGTCCTCTGGACCCCAGTGGGGCCACATTTTGGCTTTTGCCATAACACTACACAGCTGATTCAAATGATCAAAGCTTGCTGATTAGTGGGTTATTTGAATCCGCTGTGTGGTGCTAGGACATACAGTGGGGAGAACAAGTATTTGACACACTGCCGATTTTGCAGGTTTTCCTACTTACAAAGCATGTAGAGGTCTGTAATTTTTTATCATAGGTACACTTCAACTGTGAGAGACGGAATCTAAAACAAAAATCCAGAAAATCATTGTATGATTTTTAAGTAATTAATTAGCATTTTATTGCATGACATAAGTATATGATCACCTACCAACCAGTAAGAGTTCCGGCTCTCACAGACCTGTTCATTTTTCTTTAAGAAGCCCTCCTGTTCTCCACTCATTACCTGTATTAACTGCACCGGTTTGAACTCGTTACCTGTATAAAAGACACCTGTCCACACACTCAATCAAACAGACTCCAACCTCTCCACAATGGCCAAGGCCAGAGAGCTGTGTAAGGACATCAGGGATACAATTGTAGACCTGCACAAGGCTGGGATGGGCTACAGGACAATAGGCAAGCAGCTTGGTGAGAAGGCAACAACTGTTGGCGCAATTATTAGAAAATGGAAGAAGTTCAAGATGACGGTCAATCACCCTCGGTCTGGGGCTCCATGCAAGATCTCACCTCGTGGGGCATCAATGATCATGAGGAAGGTGAGGGATCAGCCCAGAACTACACGGCAGGACCTGGTCAATGACCTGAAGAGAGCTGGGACCACAGTCTCAAAGAAAACCATTAGTAACACACTACGCCGTCATGGAATAAAATCCTGCAGCGCATGCAAGGTCCCCCTGCTCAAGCCAGCGCATGTCCAGGCCCGTCTAAAGTTTGCCAATGACCATCTGGATGATCCAGAGGAGGAATGGGAGAAGGTCATGTGGTCTGATGAGACAAAAATAGAGCTTTTTTCTTTTTCTAAACTCCACTCGCCGTGTTTGGAGGAAGAAGAAGAATGAGTACAACCCCAAGAACACCATCCCAACCGTGAAGCATGGAGGTGGAAACATCATTCTTTGGGGATGCTTTTCTGCAAAGGGGACAGGATGACTGCACCGTATTGAGGGGAGGATGGATGGGGCCATGTATCGCGAGATCTTGGCCAACAACCTCCTTCCCTCAGTAAGAGCATTGAAGATGGGTCGTGGCTGGGTCTTCCAGCATGACAACGACCCGAAACACACAGCCAGGGCAACTAAGGAGTGGCTCCGTAAGAAGCATCTCAAGGTCCTGGAGTGGCCTAGCCAGTCTCCAGACCTGAACCCAATAGAAAGTCTTTGGAGGGAGCTGAAAGTCCGTATTTCCCAGCGACAGCCCCGAAACCTGAAGGATCTGGAGAAGGTCTGTATGGAGGAGTGGGCCAAAATCCCTGCTGCAGTGTGTGCAAACCTGGTCAAGAACTACAGAAAACATATGATCATATGATCTCTGTAATTGCATATGATCTCTGTAATTGTAAGGTTTCTGTACCAAATATTAAGTTCTGTTTTTCTGATATATCAAATACTTATGTCATGCAATAAAATGCAAATTCATTACTTAAAAATCATACAATGTGATTTTCTGGATTTTTGTTTTAGATTCCGTCTCTCACAGTTGAAGTGTACCTATGATAAAAATTACAGACCGCTACATGCTTTGTAAGTAGGAAAACCTGCAAAATCGGCAGTGTATCAAATACTTGTTCGCCCTACTGTATATCAAAATGTGCACCTCTTTGGGTCTCGAGGACCGAGTCTGGGGAAACTCTGTCAGAGGAAGTGGCCTCTCCCCCCCCCCCCCCCCCCTTCTCGTGAGAAATTAGTCATTCCCTTGCATGCAGGCTCTGTCCACCCACATCTCCACCGTGCTAAGGGAGTACTGCTCTTCTCTCTGACCCTCCCTCCATATCTCTGTATTTTTCTCTCTCCATCTCTCTCTCTCCCTCAGATGCGATGACGGCTGCCTCCAGAGACCAGAGGAAGTGGCTTTTGCATCGGTGCTGCCCCCACAGACCCAGTGTTTGACATCTCAGACAAGCACCAGCCACTTTTCGCCTGATGCTAGCTCCCTAGCCCTGATTTTGCTCTTTGGGTCATCATGGAACACCAAGGCCTAATCTCTATCATCGTGGTCATTCTATGGGTTATGGCTGTGTGTGTGGCAAGGCTTACCCCCCGGGTCTCCTTTCCGATGGGTAAGTCGAAACACATTTTATGATCTTGTTAACTCCTCGATTTGTGAATATGAACTTTGAAATTGAGTGATACATTTCAATGCTTTCATTTAGTCTCACTGTCTTGAAATGAAGTGACAGTCGCTTAAAGCAAAGTACTTTGCAGCTGTGATACGCTCCAGTGACTGTCTAGTTATGGATTTGTGTTTTTTGACTTAAGAACAGATCAGAAAGACACTCTTGGTGTAAATGCTTGTCTGTCATGCCCTGCTTGGGCTGAAGACACCCACCCAGTCCTCAGACATTTACACGTCCAATTTAACAGTGCTCCCGTACTTGTGTCGTGATATGAAAATGGTAAGGACTTGGAATGGCTGGGTAAGTATTGATATCTGTTATGGTGGTCACTATTAGAGCTCTGGTATTAACTGCATCCCTGACATGACAAGATGGAGGTTCAACAGGTCAGAAGTGCCACAGCGCTAACGGAGTGGAAATGCAACCGTGACTGACGAGCGAGGCGAATCATTTCTCTTGATGAGGGAGTTTCAGCTTTAAGTCGTGTTAGTTCAGTCCATTATCAAGAATTGAATCAAAATCAAAATCTTTGTCGTCTGTGTATGGTGGTGCTGTGTTTGTGCACATTGTATTGCTAGGTCCAAAGTTGTCCCACGTGAGGCTATTACAGGTCTGTTGCCATACATCATTTGTGGATATTCTGGAGAGGGGAATGAAAGTTGAGCTGAACCGATGCTCTGTTGTCTTTCGTACAAAGCACGGCTCTCTGCCATCTTAAGAAAAGCTCACGGGTTTTGTCCCAACTAACGAGCTACTAATGGGACAAGCATTATGGTTAACGAGGCAGCCAGCTGATGACATCACAATGGTTGAACTGTTTGGTTGCATCGTCTTCAAAGCTTGTATTCATTACTATCGTTAAGGGGCTGGGTAAAAATATATTTTTTTGTGATATGGTTTTTAAACTGTTTCAGTTTTTGTTTGCTCCAGTTGTGAGTATTGGAAGTTGTAACAAAGTAAATAACATCCACTGTTGGCCATTTGTTTGTATAACAATACTGTTCCTGCCTTAGTTTGTACTGAAAATGCCTCCATTTCTAATCAAATATCTCGTGATGCATGGTATCACACACAAATATTTACCTTTTATCTTTCTAGAGTATGGATTGTGGTTCATTTAAAAGCTGTGTTGTCTGTTGTGACCGAGGCCCTAATGGATTTATACTTAACATCGGAAGTGTTGTGCGATGCTAAATATTGAGTTGCCGAGAACTACTCAGTAAAACAAGGAAATAGTCTGCAGTGTCATGAAGGGAATCGAACAGGCCCTTGGCTTGCAAATATTACTGGACAAGATATGGACACTGGCACAATTTGGAAAACTGTTTCAAGTCCTATAATGTTCATAGGCCCCTAAAAAAATAAAAAAAATCCCCACAAATTATTTTTCTTCGTTATGTTTTTAAAGGTTTCTGTAAAACGTTTGTTTTTCGCTCTGAAAATCACGTGTTTTAAGGGAACATCCAATTTAGTTGTTTTTTGAATCCACAACAATGCTTGAACCAAAACAATGCTTGAACCTACTTTTGAGGTCTGGTAGAAAAAGAAAAATTTTAGATTTTTGGGTGTAGTTACCCTTTAATGCAAGTGCACACCAGAAAGAGGCCGTTGTTTGGTTAGCAATGTTTCTGTAGCGCTCATGTGATTGCAGAGTTTACAAAACAAATGGCCACTGGATTGATGCAAACAATCGTAACTACAAAGTAGCCTAACGTTTAATTGAGAAGGTTTTTGGGAAAGCCTTTCCATATCTGCTTGAAGGTTATCATTAGCATTATAGCCAACCGCTAAACAGTGTAGACGTACGCACGCACACGCAGGCATTCCTGTGCCGTTTCAGAAAGTTGAAGGAAAATACTAGTCACTGATGCATTTTGTTCATGTCTTATGATTTACAATGAATAAATCTAATAGGTTCAATACATTTAGTTGCTTTCCTACGATTCTGTGATTCTATTTGCGTTTATAGGGCCCTAAGTTCACATTAAGAGGACCTGCTGTATAACACAAACGGAAGCCCAAATGGGGTCCGACTACAAGACAAGGAAGCGAAGATGACCTGATTGAGGAGAAAAAGGAATGTGAAAGCTGATAGATTTGCTGTAGGTGAAGCCTTTTGTTTTCTTTGTGGCCTGGAATGAATAGCTCCGTTGTTTGGGCACAGTATCAGATAAGGTTGCGTGTTTGTATGTGTTGCACAGGAATAGTACAAGTAGGGGTCACTCATACCCTTTTCACAGTATTGTACCGACCCAAACCGTTCTTTGCTGGCTTGGACACATCTTCTCACATTGTCCTTTTTCAGCTTGGTTCCAGCAACAGGCCGTTGCAGTATAGCTAAGCTCAGCTCAGTAGTGTGAAAAGGGTAAGCTTTTAGTTTTCGCTGGAAGCCTGACTTGAACTCCTGGAAAAATGCCCATTCTCATAGACAATTGCCAACACCCCATTCAAGACCCATTTTCCCACACTCAATGATACAGCACAAATGCTAAGTTAGAGTTGACAACACTTCCTCCATCTAGGGACACAAGATCAGCATCTCCACCAATGCTGAATGTGTAGGGCCTGGGATTACGGTCTGGGGTGCTGATCTTTGATCATTTCCTGAGAGGTGAATGTAGACAAAGCTGCTTCAGGGTCTTTTCTCCTTTCAGATATCACTTAAGGAGGGTTGGCGGCAGGCAGGGGTTTGGGGAACTTAATAGAAACCTGTGACGTCCCCCTCCTCCAATGCAGCTCGTAAAGGTGATTAGCTCTGCTACCTGTGGCTGGGATGACCAAGAGAGCCTGGCTGTCTGATGCCTTAAGACCTGCCTGCTGCTTTAGTTTGGTTGTAGTTAGGGATGCACGATATGTCTGTAAGCATATCGGAATTGGACGATATTAGCTAAAAATGCCAACATCGGCATCGGTCCGATGTCTAGTTTAACTCTGATGTGCAAAACCGATGTCAAAGCTGACATGCATACTTATATAACATAGGTAGATGAGGTAATGACACCACAAAAAATACAGCTCTACACGTGTAACACAGCATTCCTAACCTAGCCCACAATGTCTGCTGTGTGGATCGAGCAGTCAACAAGTCGAGCAGGAATTTGAAAGAGTAACAACATTTCAGCTAGACAACTCAAAGGTGACATCCATTAACGCCAAGATAATGGAATTCATTGCACTTCGAGGACTGGTACACACTACCAAGCAGGTGCTATTTTTCAGATGCTGCCCTACCGGAGTTGCACAGTATTGTTGAAACTCACATCCAACACAACTGACATTTGGACCAGCAATGTCAGCCCCATGAGCATTAGGAGTCTGACAGCTAGGGTTGCACATTTTGGGGAATTAACAGGAATATATGGGAATTAATGGAAATATATGCAAATTAATGTTTTGCATTGGATATATTTACCATATCATATGGAGACAGAAACATAAACATTTGACCTTATCACAAGTAGACAATTGCAAATGATTAAATCTTTCCAATATAATAATTTAAAAAAATGTATTTACGAATTGAACTTTAAATGAGTTGACTCTTTACATGGGATGATTTCGCTGAACAACAAAGGGAATATTGAATGATCCATCGCATCTCCCAAAAACGTTTTCAACATATATCTGTAAAATGATAGTCTAGAAACTAAAGCTTTGGTTGTCTTCCTCTCAGTCTTCCATGTCTTCTCCCTGGACCTCCTCAATGTCCACCTCTTGAACATCAGACTCTGAAGCGTCATCTTTACTGTCACTTTCCAACCTTGAGGATGGCTCGTTGTCAGGCTCAAAAAGTCTCAAATTTGCCCAGATGGCCATCAATTTTTCAACCCTTGTATTGGTCAGCCTGTTGCGTGCTTTGTTGTGTGTGTTCCCAAACAAGGACCAGTTGCGCTCTGAGGCGGCTGATGTTGATGGGATTTGGAGGATGATGGAGGCAACAGGGGAAAGAGCCTCAGATCCACAAAATCCCTTCCACCAGGTGGCTGATGAGATACGTTGGCACGACTATCATATTGCATCTCCATCCCAAAGCCCTTGCTTGGAAGTGTACTTCGCAAGACTGCCAAGAAGCCCTCATACAGGCCAAGGTGGCGAGACGGTAGTGATGACACCATAGGCCTTGTTGATCTCTGCACCAGACAGGATGCTCTTGCCAGCATAGTTGGGGTCCAACATGTACGCTGTGGTGTGTATGGGCTTCAGGCAGAAGTCTTCACGCTTTTTGATGTATTTCAGAACTGCAGTTTCCTCTGCTTGGAGCAACAGTGAAGTGGGCAGGGCAGTATGGATTTCTTATCTTACATCTGCAAGCAGAGTCTGAACATCAGACAGGATGACATTGTCTCCCTCAATCCGTGCAATGGCTACTGCTATAGGTTTCAGCAGTTTCAGGCTGCTTACCACTCTCCCAAAATACATCATCCAGGAGGATCCTCTTGATGGGGCTGTCCATATCGGCAGACTGTGATTTGGCCATTTCTTGGAGAGACTCCTTCCCTTCCAGGAACCTTTCAAACATGATGACACCACCACCCCAAAGGGTGTTGCTGGGCAGCTTCAATGTGGTGCTCTTATTCTTCTCACTTTGCTTGGTGAGGTAGATTGCTGCTATAACTTGATGACCCTTCACATACCTAACCATTTCCTTGGCTCTCTTGTAGAGTGTATCCATTGTTTCTAGTGCCATGATGTCCTTCAGGAGCAGATTCAATGCATGAGCAGCACAGCCAATGGGTGTGATGTGAGGGTAGGACTCCTCCACTTTAGACCAAGCAGCCTTCATGTTCGCAGCATTGTCTGTCACCAGTGCAAATACCTTCTGTTGGCCTTCAGCTCATCTCCAATGTAGAGACTGGTGTGTCTGTTGTCCCTTGTGTCTGTGCTCTTGTAGAATACTGGTTGAGGGGTGGACATGATGTAGTTAATTATTCCTTGCCCACGAACATTCGACCACCCATCAGAGATGATTGCAATACAGTCTGCTTTCTCTATGATTTGCTTGACCTTTTAGTAAATTAGTAGATAAAGCATGTCTGGTTGGAGGGGTGTATGCTGGGCTAAGAACATTCAGAAATCTCTTCCAATACACATTGCCTGTGAGCATCATAGGTGAATCACCTGCATACACAGCTCGAGCAAGACATTCATCAGCATTTCTCTGACTACATTCCTCCATTGGGTCAAAAAAACTTCTGATTCCAGGAGGACCATGAGCTGTTCCTCTCGATAAGGTGTCTGATTCATCATTTTCACTTTTCACCTCGAAAAGAAGTAGAGGGACTTTTCTCAGAGGTTGCTTGTTGTGAGCGCTGAGGGAACTTTATGCACTTGGCCAGATGATTCTTCATCTTTGTTGCATTCTTCACACATGATTTGGCACAGTATTCACTATATTTGCTCCAGTGAAATGTCTCCACACATCAAATAAAATAATAATACAATTCCATGTTCAGATAAATAGTTAAGCAGTTAGATTAAACAACTCCTTTGTAAGATATGTTTTTAAATGAAACATGTTTAGAAAAAGGTGAATTAACACTCAGTTAGCAGGCTCAAGCAAGCCAAAACCCACATGCTAGCAAAAACTAACTAGCAGAAATTGTTAACAAGTTAGAAATGATTTAAATACACTTTATTGTGGGCTGCTATTTACTAGTTTACAAAAAATCATGTCATATAAAATATATTCACCCCCACCCAGTATTGGGGCGGCAGGTAGCCTAGTGGTTAGAGCGTTGGACCAGTAACCGAAAGGTCAGGTCAGGGATTCGATCCAGCAACAAGATAAATATCTGTCATTCTGCCCCTGATCAAGGCAGTTAACCCACTGTTCCCCGGTAGGCCGTCATTGTAAATAAGCATTTGTTCTTAACTGACTTGCCTAGTTAAATAAAGGTTAAATACACACATTTATTTTTTCGTAATTGTAATCAAAACTTACCAGAAGGCATGTAGTCCTTGGCTGACAGTATAGTAGTGTGGGCTCAAGAGCGTCTCATTAGTGTGCAAGATCTTGAGAATCAGCTGCACATGTGATGGAAGAATGCACTGTGCATGCAGAGGGGTGCAATTCTATTGAATTGGGGACAGATTAACCAAAGTATGCCACAAGACCTAGAATTGCCTTATGTGTATCCCACAAAAAAGGTTCACTGTTATAAGCTGACTGTTTTGATGAATTTAAGCAACATTCTCCAAATTCCAGGGCTTGACATCTCATGGAAAGTTTCCAACCCTCTGCAACTACTACTGACAGCACAGTGGGTCAACAAGGATTTTGTACTGAGGAAAAACGTATTGCATGCTCAAGAATTTGCTGGTTCTTATATCACTGCTGCCATTTCAATGGCATTTGAGAGCATGTTTGAAACATGAACACTCCAAATCCCATTCGAAAAAGTAACTTGAGAAATAAGCTCAACTGCGTCTGCAGCAGACGTGATGTCATGGCATTGAAACACCTCAACAAAAATCCCAACACAGACCGTCGGGTTAACTTGGAAAAGTACTCTACTAGAGGATGTGAACAAGCGATTCGGTGGCATTCTCTCTGAGCCTCTACTGTGTTGCCACCATGCTCGATGCTAGGTACAAGGACCGCTACTTCGATGCAGACCAGAAACAGGGTTTACGTGAAATGTTAGACACAGCTGGACAAGATGGAAAAGGACACAGTGCGCACCGATGAAGAGGCCACGGGTAGACCGAGCTGAAACTTCACAGTTTGACATGTATGATGAAATCCTGGTTGAGACTGAACAAATGAACAACGAAACAGCACAGCAAGTAAGTGATGGGGACACTTAAATACTTACAAAATAACTTTTTGGTCAGGTGTGTGTTCAACTTTTTAACTGTACTAGAATGCTTTAAAGGCCGTGAAAAAATGTTATCGGTATCGGGTATTTTTGTAAAGGAAAATATCGGATATCGTAATCGGCCAAAAATGTCATATCGGTGTATCACTAGTTGTAGTCTTATCATTTTCTCACAATAACATTGCGTTATTGGCGTTTGTGTACAGGAATCGCCTAACTTACAAAGCGGTTTGTCTTACAGTATGTTAGACCTGTGGTCAAATCAGTATAATAAGTATTTTATGCTTTTCTCCCAGTTTGCCAGGCATAGCTTATTAACAGCAATATCTGGTCTACCTCTGCTGTAGTTAAATTGAGATTTAAAAAAAAGATGCCCTTTACAAATGCAAGAGAATTGACTCGTTTTAAGAATATGGTGTAGAAATGTTTACCTCAGGTGTTCAGGGCAGGTGCAGAAACTAATTTGTGAAAAATGTGTTTTCTGCTCACTCTCTGTTAGCTAAATGAGTACAAACACATTTTTGATAGTGTGAGAGCCAAGATACATGGTTGAGATGGACAACCACGTTTACAAGCTAAACTCCTTGTGACCCTACTCTGTGCTGTTTAGAATTCCACAGAATAGTGTTTGAGTTGGCCATCAGCGAAGACCTGACTATCACTTTACAGAACTCACTCATTTTTGTTGTGTTGACATGAGGATTTTTGGAGTTCCTCGTCTCGTTGGTCTTGAGGAAATGCCCTTGGGCAGTACATTTCTGCTGTTTGCAAACTCGCTCATCTCCATTTCCATCAGGCTTTACTTAACCACTCGGTCTCAGACAGTGGGGCCTCAGTCGGCTGGAGCCAGCCACTAATTTAGTAGCCGTCACGCAACATGTGGAACACGAGTTGTGTACACATGCGTGCGCACACACCCACACACATTTTATAGATACACACGTTTTCGTGAATGATGTTTTATTGGAGTGTGACACAAGGAATCACACAAGTGTTGATCTCATTAAAAATGGATGTCCATCACGGTAGTTATTTCGATTCAAAATGGCATCAAATTGCCAAGAGAAAGGGAGAAACATGAGTCCTGTATCCACAATTGTGTTCAGTGTGTGTGTGTGAGAGAAAATAACCTCTTAGGATTAGTTTCCACTGAGGTCTCTTAATTTCCTCACTGAGACGAGCCTTAAACCCCGGTGTGTGTCTGTATGTGTGTCCAGATAGCGGAGGGATGATGACGCGTGCTGACAGATACGGGACGGGATCCATCCTAATCCCCAGGATGACAGGTCTCTTATCTGCCGTGTTGCGCAACAACCACCCCTCCCCCACTCCACTCTCTTTCTAAATGGGTGACTGCTCACACAGTAGCCCAGCTGTTGCTCATTCATGAGTAACCAACCCATGACCCATAGAGCAACACTGTAGTCGGGAAATGCAGTATTCACTCCCTCTGTCAAATGTCTCGCATGGCTAATTCTACAATGTGAAGTGTTTGTTTGTAGCTCACAGATGTTTTGGACTTCTAGATACGAATGTTTGTTACTATTTCAAGTGAAGTCAATGTGACTCTTTAAATGTAAACTCATCTCTTTAGCCGATATCCTGCCCCATCTTCCACTCCAGCTGTGTTGCGTTAAAATACCTGTCTGAAGGCACGTGAAACAGCAAAATCAACTGTTTGTCTGGGCAAGGCCTCCTCCACACGGCCTTACTCAGGACCCCTGTGAATCCCTTGCCAAGCTTGCCGGGGTTGCGGACAACATTTCACTTGAATGGTTGCCAAGGACTGTTTGCTTTACTCCTCGGGCCTCATGAGACTTGATCTGTGTGAAGTCATGCTCTGCAGAGAGTTTACGTCTCAGCGCGTTCCTGCAACTGTGTGGAGTCTGTGATTCATCTGGCCACGCATGGGTGTGTGTGAGTGTGGCATGTTTGTGGGGGACATCAGCCAACGGACATCATTCATACCCAGCCCAGTCAGACTGAGAAAGACCTGTGTGTGTATTTTTGAACATTTGTGTAGTGTAGAGGAACTTTGAGGTTGTGGGAGAATCTTCCAGTGTGCGTTTTGCACACCCCAGGTAGAGGGAGATGTGCCCAGTAATGATGCGTGTGGCAATACACATGAATGATCGAATGAGTGTGAGAGAGAGAAATGCTCTGTGAGAGGATGTGAAAGAAAATGTCAGGGGGAGAGGGAAAAAGTGAGAGGAGACAAAGAGAGCAAATGTGGGTGAGAGAAAAACAACATATGAGAAAGACCGGGCCACTGAAACAGTTGGCTTAAAGGAATAATCCACTCTAACTTTCTTTTGATATTTTTTTTCTCCCATTAGTCCACTGTTGATACAGTCCCAAAATGTTGTGAATCTCAGCAATCAAGTTTTCAAGATATAGGACTTTCAAAAACCGAATTGTAATGATGATGTGGCAAGTTACAAATAGCTTTATGACATTCCTAAATCTTAACTTGATTGCTATTTTGTGACTGCATCAACAGTGGACTAAAGAAAAAATACCAAAATATAGTTTGAGTTCATATTCCTTTAAGTGAAAATGATAAACTGCACGTGAAAAAGAGAACCGCACGTGAGTAAAACCTGATGTAGCGTGCTTCCATAATACAGTACCTCTTGGCCCAGCCTGAGCCTACAGCTGCTGGGTGGAGTTAGGGTGGGGTGGGGTGAGGATCAATGTCATTGCTTGAGGATGAGGGGGTGGGGAAGGATCTAAGGATCTATGGCAGTGTTGGTTCTTTAAACAGGGGTTACGTCTGTTACCTCCGGTTGCCACTAGATGAGGTGGTAATAAACAGCGCATTTTTTTCTTCAAAAAAATTTAGCTCTATCTTTTGGAAGGTTTAAGCTACAAATATTATGACCCTTCACTGAACGATAAGACTCTCAGGAACACGTATGTGTCTTCTGTTTCCCTACAATATCTGACCAAATTATGAAAGACAAGAATTGTACTTTTAAATTCCGTAAAGTCAGTGTGGAAGAGGTGACAAAATGATTGTTGTCTATCAACAATGACAAGCAACCGGGGTCTGACAATCTGGATGGAAAATTTACTGAGGATAATAGCGGACGATATTGCCACTCCTATTTGCCACATCTTCAATTTAAGCCTACTAGAAAGTGTGTGCCCTTAGGCCTGGAGGGAAGCTAAAGTCATTCCGCTCCCCAAGAATAGTGAAGCCCCCCTTTACTGGCTCAAATAGCCGACCAATCAGCCTGTTACCAACCCTTAGTAAACTTCTGGGAAAAATTGTGTTTGATCAGATACAATGCTATTTCACAGTAAACAAATTGACAACAGAATTTCAGCATGCTTATAGGGAAGGACACTCAACAAGCACGGCACTTACACAAATGACTGATAATTGGCTGAGAGAAATTGATGATAAAGTGATTGTGGGGGCTGTCTTGTTAGACTTCAGTGCAGCTTTTGACATGATCAATCAGTCTGCTGCTGGAAAAACTTGTGTTATGGCTTTACACCCCCTGCTATAATGTGGATAAAAAGTTTATTGTCTAACAGAACACAGAGGGTGTTCTTTAATGGAAGCCTCTCAAACATAATCCAGGTAGAAGCAGGAATTCCCCAGGGTACCTGTTTAGGTCCCTTGCTTTTTTTCAAGCTTTACCAACGACATGCCACTGGCTTTGAGTAAGGCCAGTGTCTATGTATGCAGATGACTCAACACTATACACGTCAGATACTACAGCAACTGAAATGACTGCAACACTTAACAAAGAGCTGCAGTTAGTTTCAGAATGGGTAGCAATGAATAAGTTAGTCCTAAATATTTCCAAAACTAAGAGCATTGTAAATGGGACAAATCATTCACTAAACCCTAAACCTCAACTACATCTCGTAATGAATAATGTTGAAAATGAGCAAGTTGAGGTGACTAAACTCCTTTGAGTAACCCTGGATTGTAAACTGTAATGGTCAAAACATTGATACAACAATAGCTAAGATGGGGAGAAGACTGTCCATAATAAAGCGCTGCTCTGCCTTCTTAACACTATCAACAAGGCAGGTCCGACAGGCCCTGGTTTTGTTGCACCTGGACTACTGTTCAGTCGTGTGGTCAGGTGCCACAGAGGGACTTGGGAAAATTGCAGTTGGCTCAGAACAGGGCTGCACGGCTGGCCCTTGGATGCACACGGAGAGCTAACATTAATGACATGCATGTCAATCTCTCATGGCTCAAAGTGGAAGAGAGATTGACTTCATTACTTGTTTTTGTAAGAGGTGTTGACAAGCTGAAGTCACTGAGCGGTCTGTTTTTAAAATACTAGCACACAGCTCGGGACACCCATGCATACCCCACAAGACATGCCACCAGAGGTCTCTTCACAGTCCCAAAGTCCAGAACAGACTATGGGAGGCGCACAGTACTACATAGAGCCATGACTACATGGAACTCGATTCCACATCAGGTAACTGATGCATGCAGTAGAATCAGATTTAAGCAGGTAAAAATACACCTTATGGGACAGCGGGACTGTGAAGCAACACAAACATAGACAGACGCATGCATGCCTGCATGCATGCCTGCATGCCTGCATGCATACACACACCATAACATACGCACTATACACACACACTTATACATGGATTTTGCGTTGTAGATATGTGGTAGTGGAGTAGGGGCCTGAGGGGGCACACTTAGTGTGTTATGAATTCTTTAATGTTAAAATTGTATAACTGCCTTAATTTTGCCGGATCATACACCATTATTGCCTGATCTTCTGAACTTCCCAATACCTTTCTGATGCATTTCAGTCACTTCAAACCATACTTCCTTCAGATTGAAATACTATCAAAAGTACTGTCAGACTGATTTGTAATAGACTGTTTGTAATAGCCCCAATTTAAAGAAGTAAACATTGGCCGTTGATTACATCACTTTTTTTTACACGGTGGGGTCGCAAAATAATTTTGATATGAAAATGGGGTCCCGGCCAAAAACGTTTGGGAACCCCTGTCTATGGCTTTGCCTGGGAGGCTGAGAAGAGACTGTTGGTTGTGACTAAACACATCTAACATGATTGGTGCTGATCAAATGTTCACTGTCGGACCTCGAGTCTGGCCCGTGTGTGTGTGTGTACACTGCACTGAGATCTGGAACACAAATGGCTTGGCCCGAGTCCAGTTCTTCCTGGATTAACCAGAACTGAGCACCCGAGAGAGACAACCCATATCAGACCCTGAGGTGAGGGGGGGGTGCCTTTCAGACAGGTATTTTAACGCAACACAGCTGGAGTGGAAGATGTGGCAGGATATGAGGTAAAGAGATGAGTTTACATTTAAAGAGTCACACTGACTTCACTTGAAATAGTAAAATATCAAACTTTCATGTCCAGAAGTTCTAAAAATATATATATATTGTTAGTCCACTATTGATGCAGTCACAAAATAGCAATCAACTTTTCAAGATATAGGACTGTCAAAAAGCTATTTGTAACTTGCCACATCATTAAAGTCCAGTTTTTGAAAGTCCTATATCTTGAAAACTTGATTGCTGACATGCACAACATTTTGGGACTGTATCAACAGTGGACTAATGAAAAAAATACCAAAAGATAGTTTGAGTGAATTTTCTATTTCTGTCTTCTCTCGTTTTCTCTCTCTCCACTGGACATTTCCTCTCACAGGGCATATCTCTCTCACTCCTTTTTAATTAATTAATGTGTATTGCCATCCTCCCATTTCCTGGAGCAATCCCTTCCGTGAGTGAGAATCGCAGTGGAGGAGCACATCCCTGTTGAAGCATAGACCACACTCATTATTACTGGGCACATCTCCCTCTCCCTGGGGTGGGCCAACAGCACACTGGAAGTTTCTCCCAAAACCTCAAAGTTCCTCTACGCTCAGATGGGCTGGGTATGAATGATGGCCGTTGGCTGATGTCCCCCACAAACACGCCACACTCTTGTACTCTCTCACACACCCATGCATGGCCAGATTAATCATCACAGACTCCACACCCTTGCAGGCACGTGCTGAGACGTAAACTCTCTGCAGAGCATGACTTCACACAGATCAAGTCTCATGAGGCCCGAGAAATAAAGCAAACAGTCCTTGGCAACCGTTCAAGTGAAATGTTGTCCGCAACCCCGGGAAGCTTGGCAAGGGATTCACAGGGGTCCTGAGTAAGGCCGTGTGGAGGAGGCCTTGCCCAGACAAACAAGCAACAGTTGATTTTTGCTGTTTCACGTTCTCCACTAACTCCTAAGCTGAAGCGGTTTTCTCATGACCTCCACAACAAAGGAGCACTGTGCCCAGGGCCTGGAAAGAGCCACTTCATAGGTGGGGTGGGCATGGAGGACAAACAATTACCTTGATCGCTGAGCTGGCGTTTTTGCGAGATGTCTCCTGCTAACAGAGCTTGGAGAAGGACGGAGTGGTGAAAGGTGACCTTGCACACAATGAAACCAGTGTTAAACTAGAGGGGTGGCAAATGCTCCTGAGGCAACCTTGCCCCAGGCCTAATGACAAGTTTTGACTACCTTAGCTACATTAACACCAACTTTATCAACTGGAATCACATATTTTTTATGTAGGGCTGTAGTCTGTTCAAAACATATTTATTGGCTGAATACATGACTAATTTGAGGACGTTACTGCATAAAATATTCAGATTGCTTAACCTTTGTGAACCCAGAGGTAGAATTTGCTTTCATTGCAAGGAAATTAAGACTTGAAGCGAATACTTCTCAAAAGCGTCATTTTTAACATCTTTATGATTCAGTCGTATGATCGTTGCATTGATTCTAGGGTGCTAACTATAGTGGTCGATGTAAATGGTTCCCAAGCTCTCTGCTACAATGACACAAACCAGTCACACCACCACGTTATTTTCACTGCAGCTCATGCAGAGTAAACCCATATTTCACCAAACTTTGTACTGTTGCAAAAACTACTCAGAGTTCAAGCGGAACTAGTCTTGTCCACCAGCCGTGTGTCTGACAGCTGTGAAAACAGGAAAGCCATGCGAAAGTAGAACGAATGCGTTCACAAGCCTTAAAAAAGAACCGTGTCTGTGAAAGCGTGACATAGGCCTAATCAATGTAATCAGTTTGGTTGCTGATTGGTTTTGAGGAATTGCCTAAAGCTGTTTGTTGGGTTCACTCACGGCACTTACTGTTCAAGTCTCATTAATGCTGTCAATGTTTTGTCGTCTGTAACTTCTGATGCCCCAGGCTTACGCGTTCTCTCTTGACAGGAGGTATTGTAACAGATCATAACAGTTTTCTGGATGGCAGTGCCTCTGTTCAGTAAGCAGAAGTGTTAGAACAATTCAGAACACTGATGTACTTGTCAGGCATCCACACGTATAGATCACTATGCACGCATGCAATTGTGCTGTGTTCAAGGCCTGTGTGTTAAATTTAAGGGTGTGTGCATGTGTTTTAAACACCTCTGTTTTATGTGTGGCCATGTTTGAGTAAGGACTGTGTGTATGTTTCTGTGCATGCATTCAATAGCTAGTCGTATGGCTGAGCCGCGGTACATGGATGTTTCCGCTGTTGTTAGCACATCACTCCAAATCTCTTTATCTTAACTCTTATAAAACCGAGATCTCATCTCCTCACCAGAAATACTGCCCTAAGCAGGAAGTGGCTTTGTGTATTCTTCGTCAGCTCAATGTCACACATACACACCTTTCACAATCACTGAACACAAAGCTGTCATAGTGAAGCTCTGTGCCGATTTTAATAAGTGTGTGTGTGTATATAACAAACTATAGTTTTGGCAAGTCTGTTAGGACATCTACTTTGACACAAGTAATTTTTCCAACAATTGTTTACAGACAGATTATTTCACTTATAATTCACTGTATCACAATTCCAGTGGGTCAGAAGTTTACAAACACTAAGTTGACTGTGCCTTTAAACAGCTTGGAAAATTCCAGAAAGTGATGTCATGGCTTTAGAAGCTTCTGATAGGCTAATTGACAACAAGGAGACGGCCTATAGGGACAACAGGACAACAACCTCTCCCTCAACGTGATCAAGACAAAGGGGATGATTGTGGACTACAGGAAAAAGAGCACCGAGCACGCTCCAATTCTCATCGACAGGGCTGTAGTGGAGCAGGTTGAGAGCTTCAAGTTCCTTGAGGTTCACATCACAAACAAACTATCATGGTCCAAACACACCAAGACAGTCGTGAGGAGGGCACGACAAAGCCTATTGCCCGTCAGGAGACTGAATAAATTTGGCGTGGGTCCTCAGATCCTCAAAAGGTTCTACTGCTGCACCATCGAGAGCATCCTGACTGGTTGCATCACTGCCTGGTATGGCAAATGCTCGGCCTCCGACCGCAAGGCACTACAGAGGGTAGTGAGTACGGCCCAGTACATCACTGGGGCCAAGCTTTCTGCCATTCAGGACCTCTATAGCAGGCGGTGTCAGAAGAAGGCCCTAAAAGTTGTCAGACTCCAGCCACCCTAGTCATAGACTGTTTTCTCTGCTATCGCACTGCAAGCGGTACCGGAGCGTCAAGTCTAGGTCCCCCCCCCCCCCCCGCTACTCTCTGTTTATTATCTATGCATAGTCACTTTACCTCTACCTACATGTACATATTCCCTCAACTCACCTGTACCCCCGCACATTGACTCTGTACCGGTGTCCCCTGTATATAGTCTCGCTGTTATTTTACTGCTGTTCTTGAATTATTTATAAAAAAATATATATTACTTTTCACTTAACACTTATTTTTCTTAACTGCATTGTTGGTTAAGGGCTTGTAAGTAAGCATTTCACTGTAAGGTCTACCTGTTGTGTTCTGCGCATGTGACAAATAACATTTGATTTGACATTTCTGCTGCTGAAAATTTAGGCCTAAGCTAATATTCTTGTAGACCATTTACTAGCTACTCGAATCCAACATGGATAGCATATGCGGGATTTGAACCCACGACCTCTGTGGGGCTGACACCATGTTCCAACTATCTGAGCCGTATGATACTCCTTGATTTATATGAAGGTCCAGCTCTATCTGTATGCACTTCATTTTGAATGTGAAAGGGAAGCCTAATGCCTGTCACTTTAATCTATTGCGTAACAGGTACACCCGGGAGGTGTCTCAGCCACTTCGACAGCTCGGACGTCGGCAACACCACGACACTGTTGCTCAGCGATGACGGCGACACGCTGTTTGTGGGAGCACGGAACGCAGTTCTCTCATTGGATGTCAGCCAGGAGGACGCCATTGTGATCAGGAGCAAGGTGCGGGGTTGACATTTTACCGTTGACATTTACACCCGTGTTATCAACACGTTTTTAACGTAGTATTATGAGCTTTATGAGACTTCATGAAGCTTTATAGACCCCATAAGCTTTAAAGTTCATGCATAAGCCCACCAGATTTTGTGGGAAAATACTTAAGCCCGACAGTTCATGCAGGCTATATCGATCAGCAGTTTTCTATTGGGAAATATTCAACACTGCCTAGGGCCCGTCTATGCTGCAGGAACTGTCCCCCTCCAGTGGTTTAGTGCAGCGGTTGTCATGTGAAACACAAACACAGCTGGTTCAACAGTCTTAACACTGACCTCTCACCCTTCATCCTTCTCTCAGCTGGACTGGTCCCCCTCAGAGAAGGACCTGGACGAATGTTCCATGAAGGGCAAGAAAAAGGCAAGTTAACCCTGGCTCATACAATCCACCCATTTAGCGTTATTAATGCCACATGCTGCCAAGTGTTTCCCCCTAGATTTGATCTTGGCCAAGCAATTAATATCGCAAGGTTTTTCAATAGCACTTCATTTGAACTTTAGAACTTAAATAAATAACTTAATACGTTAGAATTAGAAATGACTAAAACAACAAAGCAAGTAGGTGGGGCGATATAAGGCTGGGCAAGCGGGTCGGTCTTAGGGAGGATAAACATGACTCACCGGAGGCACAGCTGTCGCTGCATTCCACTACTATCCACCAAGACTGTAATTCCCTAATGGAACTTTTTTTTACTATTTGATTGATTGGATAACTTGCACCGGCTTCCTGGCCGTCAATGTGTTTGCAATACAAAAGGAGGAAGTTGATACAAGATGGTCTTAGCCAATAGGGATTAGCAGACCTATGGACCTGTAGGTATAGGGTTCGCGTTAATGCAGAAATCTGCGTTTTTCACAGAAGATAAAACGCGTAAGAAATGTCTTGCATTTTGTAAACACAGATCTAAAATGCTTCTTATTGTGATTTCTGTTCAGCATCAGACTAACTTTGTGCTTCAGTTGGACTTCTCCACTTGGATGAGAATTCACAAACAGGCATTATTTTAGCAGACAGCAATCTGACTGTGTAGCTACTTTTCTCTGGTACTTTGCTATGTGTATCCTACTTTCTCCGGTAAAATGCTAGATTAACTTCAAGCAAAACATTAGTACATGTAAATGGCTACTTTCTTTTGATCAACATTAGAAATATGATTTTTTTTTAGCAAAAAAGACCTTGCTTTTTCATTGTGAACACGTTTACTTGTGTAGCTGCAGGCCAAATAGTGTTGCACTTCTGTTGTCATCTGATGAAGCTATTTTCTGCCGAATGTGTACTAATGTATTTACTGTGAAGAAAAACTATAGTTGCACGCCTCTGATCACTGTATTGAAGACAAAAAAAAAACGGTTGACTTTCAAAATAAAATGCAGGTGAAATGCTTTAAAACAGATTTTTTTGGGACGGTCTGCGTTTTGAAAATGCCGATTTCTGAACTCTTAACGCGACCCCTGACGTTGCGTCACAGGCAATGGGCTTAGCTACATTTGACATATCTTCCTCTGTGACAGGTCAAACAGAGCCATTCAATACACATCCATAGTATAAATCAGATGAGCAATGACCATAATGGCCATGCATACAAAGAAAGACCAATTCCATTATATAATATAGACTTGATCCTCTTCAAACGTTATGCAGGAGCTTATACACGAAGGTACCTTGCACAGCTTTATGCACGAAGGTAAATATGTCATAATTACCAACATGCCCCATATCTCATGATTAAGGATTGAGGAAGGAGCTATGATAAGTTATATCTTACAGAGGGATAAAGAAATTATGCGAAGCAAGCTGGTCTGAGTGTGTGTGTGGTGGGGGAGAATATGCTCAATTCTCGCAATAAAAACTTCACAGTTGATCTAATTCAAGTTAAAAACGTGACGTTTCGGCTGCCAATGGCCTTAATTGAAATTAACGTTGTTGGGGCAGAAACAAGGAACTGCCATGGCTTATTGTAATGTAGGTCTTCCATGAAGTAAGCCTCCACATGTGGCTCCATTAAACTAAGTAATAGGATTAGGGTTACCAGCGCTAACGGTGCTTCCTCCCCCTTACCTTCTATCTTTAGGCAGACTGACACGGGCTTTGTTGCAGGGTCACCCAGTTCTGGTTCTGGATGCTCATTGTGTTTTGGAGGTTTATTTATTTGGCTTGGCTATCACCTATCAAACTTGGCCAAAGTTTAAATTCTACAGTTCCTAGGACAAGAGTATTGTGTAGACTGGAGTGACAGACAGTAGCACACCGTGTGCCTCATGGACCAGGAGTAGGAAACCGTTTTACAACATTAACATGTCTTGGTTTTCTCCATCTCTCCCTGCACTCACATTTCTAGGAACTGTACCTAGTTATTTGCACTGTTTTTAAAAAAAGTTATCCATCTCTATCTTGTCCCCTCTTCCTGTCGCCCCTTCAGACGGACTGTCCCAACTTCATCCGGGTGCTGCAGTTCCTCAACTCCACGCACATGTACGCCTGTGGAACCTTCGCCTTCAGCCCACGCTGCACCTACATCGTAAGATTCTTTTTTCTCCTTCTGCATCTAACTTTTACTCCAATCTTTTACTGGCGTGACATACATTTGTTCAGTATATTGTAACCCACACCTACATAGATTATTTTCTTAAAATACTTTTCTCATACTCCGTATTCAAATAAAAACGAGCTTTATCGTCACCGAATGTATGATTCAGTGTTATCCAAGCAGTGTACTCAAGGGCAAATAGTGAGGAGAACAAGAACTTAACAGGTTTTAGTATCCATCCCACACAATCTTGCATTTATCACCGTCTCAAGCTTATGTTATTGGTTGTTTATCCCTATTTGTTCTCTCCTTCCGTCACTGCCTCCCTCACCCTCTCTCTATTCGTTTTTTTGTTCCATCTATCACCTCTCCCACCCACTGAGCATCTTCTCCAACTCTCTTAAGAGGGTAATGGTGCTTGGTCATGGGCTGTACAGTAAACCCATATTAGATATTCAATGGCAACGACATTAGTGCCAAGAACATCACGTCTGTAGGTCATTTTTTTGCTCAGAAACGTGCGTGCTGGTGCTTCACACGAGGTTGATCATTTCTTAATCCAGTTATATATGTGCGGTACTGAGCTCAACAACCAGCCCCAGCAATGTTTTTATACTCTGCTGGCTCGCCCCCGGAGTGAGATGCCCAGGGGCTGAGACTGTGTGTGTTCATTTCTGTGTGATAATGTGTAAGAGATGGATCCTCGCGTGACCACCAGTCCAGCCTGTTAACTCGGGTCATGTTGATGCTGGCAGCTTTGCCCTACTACACTCACATAGCCAACGCTAGCCAGGCCACTCAGACAGGACATCCCTCACATATAATGATTCCCAAGACTGGGCTACACTTGTATCTATCTCCATCTGTGGTATAGATAAAGACAATTCGGTTGCTCCTTTATATACTTAGCTAGAATTAAGCATCCTTTAGCGTCAAAGAAGCATGTGTTTCTTTAGTAGTCATTTTTACATTTCAGCCAGGTTGTACAGGAGAGGTTACGATCTCTAGTAGCCTAATAACACTTGTAGGTTTTTAGCAGCAACACTGGCAGCTCAAGCCACTTAATCATGTATTTACCCTCATGAGCCGATGTTCAATTAGCAGAAAATAGACTCCAAGCCTACTGTCACGCTTCAATAGGACGCTTCGCTCATACGGCCATTGTAGCAGGATTAATTGACTACGGGGGAGGGTGTTACTCGTGGCATATGCTCAGCAGAAAATGAAGTGTCCAGTGTAGCAGGTCTGTAACTCTTATGGTCTTAGATAAAACTGCACTAAACACGGATTAGCGTAGGCTTCCTCATGAGTCATGACCTTTGGTGTGACCCTGCTCTGCTCTTTTCCTTACAGAACTCTGAGACGTTCTCCCTGGTGACGGGCCTCAGCGGAAAGCCAGAGGAGGGCAGAGGTCGCTGCCCCTACGACCCCTACCAACGTAACTCGGCCATCACCGTTGGTAAGAGATGACTCACAGCAAGTGGAGGGGGTAGCCAAATGAACAAGGAAATATAATTGGCAAAGGGCAATGATGACGACATAGCCTTACACATTCTCCAGTCAATGTAGTCACTCAACCCAATGGCTTTCAATGCACTGAACGGAACCAACGATATCATGCACGTCATGGTATACTGGTGTCTACTCCTGAGATCTGAAAGGATTTGACAGGTCTGAGTTATATGGCAAAAAAAATTACCCAACGAATGAGAAGGCAACATGAAGCAATTAACATATTGCTTGAACCAATCCAATCCTTTCAGATCTACAGGAGTGCCTAGGGGGATAGGGATCCATGTGGGATCCATGTGAACTTCTTGGTCTCTTCAATGTCATCATATTTGTCCCGTATCATTGTAGGGTTAAGAATAGTGTGCGTGAAGGGGGTGGAGATTGCCATGATAAAGTGGTGCTGTTTTAATCTGTGATTGTGTGAGATAGAGGAAGAGCAGACGCGGATAATCCTCTTGTCAATAAATCCTTGGCCTGATGTCTTTATCGTTATGTGGGCGACATGTGACTGCTAGCAAATGTTACAGGAGGGTGGGCAGCAGTTTTGCATATGTATCCTGATCAGGCCTATAAATCTGCCAATGGCCATAATTAACATTTTATGTTTTCAAGATTGTGACTTCACTTACCATTTTTAATTTTGACTGATTGTGAGAATCTGTCCCCAGCTGAATCTGTCTCCAACATTGCAAACATCTTGTATCCCTCGCAATAAATATCAAGCCTTGACAGAATCTGTCGTCACCTGCTAAGGCATTGTGTCTTGATGTGGAAGGCCATCTCAAGTACAGTACATAATGATTACATGCACTGACTGTACAACAATCGTTTTTCTTTCCTCTGACAATGACCTTGTTGTCATCCAAAGCCAGTACAACTCTATCATTAATAGAGGTATTGCACTCTGGAATTTTTCAGCTTTGGCTGTTATGTCATTCTCCTGTATGTTTACTCAGATTCACATGTTTGAGGCACACATGGGCTCGTACTGGATGACGCTCACTGTGTGTGTGTGTGTGTGTGTGTGTGTGTGTGTGTGTGTGTGTGTGTGTGTTTAGATGGAGAGCTGTACACTGGAACGGTAGCGGACTACATGGGAAACCGGCCGGTCATCTCCCGTCACCTCAGCGAGGGCAGCCATGTTGATCTGAAGCTGGACGACACTTTGGGCTGGCTGGAGGGTACGTGTCTGCAACAAACTACTCATGATGTATTACACACACCCCCAAGGCTCTTACATATATTGGATATTTAGCAAGATGTGACAGAGGGAGAAATACCTACAAGTAACGTTTTCCACATAAATCACAACTAAAAGGAAATGTACATTTTGACTTCTGTATTTAAACAGGTATTTTAAAGCACTAAATTTTTTTTAAAAGGAAATCGTTGAATGATAAGTCGTTTGGTGTTGATTAAGCCTCCTAAACAATACGTCTGGAATACTTTCCAATGATTCCTTCGTTAATTAATTTGCCTAACCAGCTTTCAGTAACGCACTTATCTCTCAATTAGTCTAGCCAATTGTTCAATCTTTTTCTCCAGATCCCACTTTCATCAGCTCCAACTTTGTCCCCAGCGAAGAGAAGATCTATTTCTTCTTCAGCGAGGTGGGCCGGGAGTACGACTTCATTGACAAGTTCACTGTATCTCGCATCGCCCAAGTCTGCACGGTAAGACCCTAAGAGATGCATTATTGTGTGTTTGTAAACCATTGATTGTGTGGTTGTATGCCTGCGTGTGTGCGGATGCGTGTTAATGGTAATCCTCTCAACCATTTCCTGTCTGTCCCAGAGTGACGTTGGGGGCCAGCGTACCCTGCAACGACGCTGGACCACCTTCGCCAAAGCCCAGCTCCTGTGCCAGTCTGACAACGAGCTGCCCTACAACGTCATCCAGGACATCGTCACCCTCCCGCCACCTGAGGGCGCCCCAGTGGACGACACCCTCTTCTTCGGCATCTTCAGCTCTCAGTGGTCAGTAGTTTATACATTCTATACGCTATGAATGGGATGAAGTCATCTGTTGACGGTCTCCCGTAGGCATGGCAACTGTTTCTTGTTAGCAGGTCTTAATGATATGTACAGGTTTCAGTCACCAGATCTCAACCCAATTGAACACTTATGGGAACCAGTAGTGGTGCGTGGGTAAAATCATTGGTGAAGCCAGAAAAGAAAAAGCCAGATTACAACCTATGTATTGTGAAAATTGCGTTGTTTGCTCTATAACCTGTTAGTTCATATACCTTAATTAAATTCAACCACATCTTCGTTTCATCACAAAACCGGAGAGCATCCTCTTTCTGGTGAAGTCAACAAAGCATATTGCATGTAACAAACAGTTACATGACCTACAGCATGGTCAAGCAAGTTAATGTTTCTGACATTTTCAGATCACTAAACAACTATTTATTTTAGAACCGTGGAGAGTTACCGCAAGTCGCAAAGAAAACAGGAGCTGCCTCCACTATTCCAGTACCATTTCAACATCATCAAATCACCTCTGCTTAGTCTAATACAGTGACAACTAAAAGATACCAAAAACTATTTAGTCCAATCAACAAAAGCTAAATATAATGTGGCTGTCCATGGTTCAGATTTCTTTCTCTGTAGGTGGGTGCGTATTGAACTTCCATCTTATCAGGCCAGGGGTACAATCTATTAATTAATGGTTGGATCAGAATCACCATTATAATCATTGACTAGTACGGAGAATTAAGTTAAACCACAAGTCCAAATCCATGGCGATTTAGGATGGGGACAATTTTAGCTAGCTAGATAACCACTGGAGAACAACAACACAATGAGATGCAACAATTCAAGTTGTTTTTGTCAATGAGGTATGCTCTCAATGCGATTTGATAGGAGTGACGCCAAATCCAAACTAGACCCCCCCCCTCTCTTTTTTTGTGGTTGATATATTCAGCCTCTTGCAAATTGAAGGAAATGATGAAAAGACGAAATACATTATTTTATGTTTTTTTTTCTTAAATCTTTTTTGGTCGGAAGCGTGGCTTCACTTGGCATTCATGAAAGCACGCCACTGATGGGAACACTTTCTGGAGCGGCACCTGGGAAAGCGTTTTCCTCCACCGTAAAAACCCCACCGAATTATGGAATTTCTTGTGGAAGAATGGTGTCACATCCCTCCAATAGAGTTCCAGACATGTAGAATCTATGCCAAGGTGCATTGAAGCTGTTCTGCCTCGTGGTGCCCAACGCCCTATTAAGACACTTATGTTGGTGTTTCCTTTATTTTGGCAGTTACCTGTACCTTGCTAGTTCAGTATTGAACTAGTATTGAACTAGTTCAACTACTATTGAACTGAATTTTATTTGAATCCCTGAAAAACATTTGTCAAATAAGACCACTTGTTTTTGAAAGACTGGTTGGTGTGTCGAGGGTTTTTGAAACAAGGAGTGCATTTCAGAAGGGTGTTCACGTTTTTACAAATTTAGCTGCTACCAGATTGTTGCATGGTTGTGACCGCAAGTGTCTTTGATGTTTGTGCTCTACTAGGTCGGTGAACTCAGGGCAGTCGGCAGTGTGTGCGTTCCGCCTTGGCGATATCAAAGCGGTTTTCGCAGGGAACTACAAGGTCCTGAATCGGGACACGCTTCGGTGGAGCATGCGGGTTCAGGAGAAGGTCGCCAACCCGGGAGAGGTAAGCGGTGTCCCCGTCTCGAATGACAGAGGTCCCCAGAGGGTTAGCAGAAATAAATTGGCTTGTTAGCTTCTTCTAAGAAGTTGGATAAAAGGAAAATATACATATGAAGTTAAAACAACTTCTCTAGACAAAACAATGCTGGGAGAATGCCGTGTTTATCCTTGCCCAGGTAGATGTTAAGTTTCTGATTTGTCTTAGATTCATTGACATATTGTTTTGTCTCCCTATTGAGGATTAAATCAGCCATGCCTTACATCAGTGGTTTTTAAATGTAAAACATTTATCAGAGTACAGATTATTGTATGGGAGTGTAATTTCAGAAGGGTGTTCAAGTTTTTACAAATTTAGCTGCTACCAGATTGTAGTTATCTTAACCTTTTTGAGATAGATCATTTGAAAGATACAATTTTATTGAGTAAATGTATTTATTGGTTTCTTTTCATTTTGATGAAGAGATGAAGATGCAATTAATTGAAGGTTATTTGTTGTTGTAAAAATCTAAATTTACAGATTTTAAAGTTGTGTCATCAGATTTGGGATGGGGTGAAATTCTTGGGGGGAAAATTGAGTCCCCAGAAATCCTGGTGGAAAAAATGGGGTCCCTGTTGAAAAAGTTTGAATACCACTGCCTTAGATCATAAGCATGGCCTGGTTTGATGTTCAGTAAGAATAGACTTCCACACATTGGAATAATAAATGTGATATTGGAGTTTTAAGACTTTGCAGTCTTCTTTATTCAACGTTTTTCCTCAAACTCCTTAACATAATTGTTGTGGATGACTCCCAGACCAGGCAATTGGCACACAGCTGGATGTTTCTCAGTAGCTGTGCCTGGCTCAATCCCATTTGTCTCTCCCTCATCTCAGTGTGGCCTGCACAATGCCTCAGACAACACCCTTCGCTTTGTCAAAGAAAACTTCCTTGCGGATGACAGCGTACACCCTGTGGGGCGGAGCCTGACCATGGTGTCACCTGACCAGCGCTACAGCCATGTGGTCACCCAGAGAGTACAGGCCGCCAATGGCAAGGACTTCACCGTTCTCTTCCTGCTCACAGGTACTGGACATGTATTTAACTCGGTGTGGCAGGCAATTGACCTGGAATCGGCCTAAATATGACTGTATTACTCAGTACATGTATGCATGTGCACACCATTACCGTGTTAGTCATTTCTTTCAAACGCTTGCTTTCAGAATCAGGCTACCTCCACAAAGCAGTGCTGCTGGAGAAGGGTGCACACATCATTGAGGAGATCCAGGTCTTCAAGCAGACTCAGCCCGTGAAGAACCTCCTGCTTTCCATATCAAAGGTACCGTTCTAGTCATTAGGTATTCTCCATCTCAAGTTGAGTACTCATTCCACTTTACCCTCGCCTCGCTGTCACATAACATTTTAATTCAGAACCCGCTGGCACTTAACTTTAGTGCTTCAACCGTGCATGAGGCAAACTGTGAATCCCCCTGTCGCCAAAGCTCTCAGAAGATGTTTCCTGTAGATTAACTGCCCCTGTCATCTCTTCCCTCAACCTTCCCCACAACCAAACATCTGGTCACCTCATGCGTGACGGCCTTGTCAGTTCCTTTCACAGCGAGGCAAGCAATTGCTCGCCCCTGAGGAACAGATCACATTAAAGTATAACACAGTGAATCACGCGACAGTGGAGCGAGTTTCACGCTAGTTCTTCGCGTGATGCATATGGTGAGGCAGGCAGGCCCTGGTGAGGGGTCAGTGTGTGTATGCGTGCGCTGGGTTCATCTGCTCTCTAACCTCACCAGCATGCCCAGAGGTCTCAACCAATCACGTCACATCTGCTGGTGACTGACAGATGGACATGGCCTGTGGAGTCCGTGTCACTTGCTGGCTTCATGCCGTCTGTGAAGTGCGAGGTGATTGGTTAGCACGGAATAGACACAAAGTCAATTGCACATGCAGAAACTCTGTGAAACATTTGTATTACCACTGCATATAATATTTCAAAGTTTATCTAACAGCCTTCACACATAATGAAATACTGATGACAAATACAAATTCTTGCATTTTTGGGACCGTTGAACTACACTGCTCAAAAAAATAAAGGGAACACTTAAACAACACAATGTAACTCCAAGTCAATCACACTTCTGTGAAATCAAACTGTCCACTTAGGAAGCAACACTGATTGACAATAAATTTCACATGCTGTTGTGCAAATGGAATAGACAAAAGGTGGAAATTATAGGCAATTAGCAAGACACCCCCAAAAAAGGAGTGATTCTGCAGGTGGTGACCACAGACCACTTCTCAGTTCCTATGCTTCCTGGCTGATGTTTTGGTCACTTTTGAATGCTGGCGGTGCTCTCACTCTAGTGGTAGCATGAGACGGAGTCTACAACCCACACAAGTGGCTCAGGTAGTGCAGTTCATCCAGGATGGCACATCAATGCGAGCTGTGGCAAAAAGGTTTGCTGTGTCTGTCAGCGTAGTGTCCAGAGCATGGAGGCGCTACCAGGAGACAGGCCAGTACATCAGGAGACGTGGAGGAGGCCGTAGGAGGGCAACAACCCAGCAGCAGGACCGCTACCTCCGCCTTTGTGCAAGGAGGTGCACTGCCAGAGCCCTGCAAAATGACCTCCAGCAGGCCACAAATGTGCATGTTAAGTTACATTGTGTTGTTTAAGTGTTCCCTTTATTTTTTTGAGCAGTGTATTAAGTGTACACTGAACACCGTAGTGTAGGCTAAAGTAACAGAAGTTGGTAAGATTTTGCAGGACTATGTGTCCGAGGCAGCATGACAATAGAGAAGGCCATGGTTTTAGCCCTGATAAGCCCTCTCTCTCGGATCTGCTGCACGAGAGAGAGCGAGCGAGAGAAATAATAAAATGAACCAACTTTCTCATAATCTGCTTTCAGTTTCTGAATAGCTGTCTAGCAAAAAAACATGTTTTCATTCAGAATGCAATTTTGGCAATATCACAATTTTCAAAGTGATTTGAGGATTTATGTCCAGTTAATATACTGACAACACAAATTATAAAAACTAAAAGGTCTCTAAACACCAGCATAATCTTGTTTGTTCTGGAAGAGATAAGCCCTACAGTGTCAAATCAACATCATGTTCTCATGGCTTCACAGACCGCAGGATTTTTTTTTTTTAAGCGCTTTGGGTGAAAGAGAAAAAAGAAAAGTAAATTGGCAGCACATTCAACAGAATGACAAAAAAATAAAAAAAATAACAATAGAACATTGTACCATACAACGTGCTCCGCTAACTTTCGCAATGGCGCAGCATACAAAGAAAGTGGTTTAGCAATGTAGACCTGATATTACAAAAATACTGTTAGAAAAAAGGCTGTTTTTTGTGTTCCTCACAATATGCATCCACACTGCCTGTGATTTGAGTGGACACGTTAGTTAATAGTTAGTCAGGAGCCTTTTTTTTTTTTTTTGGCAGTTTTTGTGGCAGTGTGGTGATGCAGTCCTTCATGTACATTCGATAAATCGGCTTTCTTGGCTCTCTCATTAAATACGCATAACAGTCTAGTCAATGGAACCTCGTCTCCAAAGTATATACAGCACAATATAATACACATTATTATATAACAGCAGTGAGTCATGTTAAACAGTCTGCCAGTGTAGTGATGCAGTCCTTCATGTACATTCGATAAATCGGCTTTCTTGGCTCTTTCATTAAATACGCATAACAGTGGCAAGCTGTCTCTATGGGGTGTGTATATCACAACGCAGCTCTCCAGTGTGACAAATGTATTCAAGGTGTGCACGGTTCAGTTTAGTTCTGGTTCAGTATGGCTGGCTGTAGAACTCAAATTATTTAGGACATCATGTCAAGTAAGGGTCACACCATGTCGCAGAGAATCTTTGTTCTCTGACTGAACTAAAATATGGTCATTTAGCGGACACTTTTATCCAAAGCAACTATCAGTTGACGGTGTTATATTCAGTACGTGACCCATACCCCATACCCACAACCCCAGTGTTGAGAGCTCCTTGGTTTAAACAAGATGGTCAAGATTAGTTTAAATGAATTATTCTCTTAATTACTACCCAATCATCAGTTTGTGCCATTGGTCATTAAGTGTATACTAATGCTAACTTGGTTCTGTCCTTATCTCCCATGTACACTAACATTAGCGAATTAGCACTAATGCTATCCTTCACCCCCACAGGGTGTGGTGTTTGTGGGCTCATCAGAAGGCGTGGTGAGGGTCCCGGTCTCCAACTGCTCCTACTACTGGAGCTGTGCCGGGTGTGTGCTGTCCCGGGATCCCTTCTGTGGCTGGGACCCCTCCGTCAACGTCTGCACCCACGCCACCAGCATCCAGGACAACGCGTGAGTGTCACACCCCATCATGTTACATTACAACCACTCCACCCGGCAGGCACAACACCAATCAAATAGATTAATAGAATGTGCCATGGCAAGTATAATATGATACTTGCATAGAGCTGGGTGTTAAAAATAACTTTTGGATAAAGGTTTGATTTTGTGGATTCATTTATTTCCTTCAGGGCTGTATTCCCTGCACAGATGAGACTATTCCTCTACTAAAAATAACTTTAAATTGATCATCTCCATTGAACATGCTTCTTAGTGCAGGAGTAGGCTTAATGTGTCCTTTAAACTGGCCCATAATATTTAAGAATGAACAGAATAACATTTAATGGGTATTTATTTAGGGTGTAGGTAGAGTAGATACTTTCATTGGGGCATTTTTTTTTTTTTTTTTTTTTTACATTATAGAGTTATAGAGCCCACTGCACTCTCCCAGAAGTGTAGTTGGTGCTTAAAACCTGTGAATTCAGAAAAGCAAAAAAGTGTGATGGGTCCGCACTCAGAAAGATGACGCATAAAGCTTACTTCATTTTTTCATATATAAAAAATAATAATATTCACTGCATCAGAGATGGTGTACACAGACGTTTCGGCTTTGCAGTCTTCTTCAGTGTGTAGGTACAAATCTTAATTCAAAAAAGATTTGTATGGCCTAACGAGTGGCACAGCGGTTTAAGGCACTGCATCGCAGTGTTGCGGTGTCACTACAGCCTGGGGTTCGATCCCGGAGGACGCAAGACTCAACCTTCACCTCTCCCGAGCCCGTTGGGGAGTTGCAGCGATGAGACAAGATCGTAATCCCAATCTAAAAAATAATACAATCATTTGTACCTACACAGTGAAGAAGGCTGTAATGCCAAAACGTCTGTGTACGCTACGCTATCCCTGATACAGTGAATAATATATATATATATATTTTTTTTTTATGCATCATTATAGAGTTAACCAGAATGTAAACAGGAACTTTGCATGGACCGACGCACAGAATAAATCACACAAACTCAAACGTAAACAAATATACCCACACACAAACTGACAGTGTTTATCTCGTCTTCTACAGAGGCCAGGATGTGGAAGGAGGGAATGTGCAGGAGGCGTGTGCTTTGCCCAAATCCAGATTTGGACTGCACAAAGGAAAAGCAGGTGAGAATCACACATCTTCATACTTATCCTTATCCCGTCAGACTAGTATAGCTAGATAGTATAGTATTCATAGGTTGCACCAACATAGTGGTGCCCTAAAGTGGTGCTAAGCCCAGCCATTCTGGATGGAGGCTAACTACTCTTTTGTCTAAATTACACCATAGTGCCTGAAAATATGATGACATTTGCCAGCGTTATCATGTCGCCAAATGTACTTTAGTCAGATAGCAATGTTGTCATTAGCTAGCAAAGTTTGTCAAAAATAACTAGCAATGCTAACATTAGCTAGCTAAAATCCGGTGGCCTCGATCCCCTCGATCTTAGCTAGCTAACTAGTGTTATACTGCATCTAAAGTCAATCTGGTGACAACAAAATGATGACAAAAGGTTTTCCTACTAATTATTTGCCTCCTTATGAATGTCATAGTATTTCGAAGCCACCGTAATGCTCTTGTGATGAAATCTTAATCAGCACTCATTGAGGATGCATTGAGTAGAATGCTCAGTCATCAATCCAGAACGAACGTTCAGAACAATATTGTGACGAAACATGCAACCCATGAAAACATAGATACACACTGCAGTGTGTGTGTGTGTGCTCAAGCCTTTGCTTGTGGGTTAGCCGCTAGCTTAGCCGCCAACTGCCATAACTAGCATCCGGCTCAGTCTAAGCTTGGGCCTCAGTCAGTGACTCCTGATTTCTGTTAGACTCCTTTCCCCTAGGTGAGCTGGTGTCTGTGTCCCTGAATGAGGTGGTGCGACTGCAGTGCCCAGAGGCCTCGAGCCTGGCCCACCGCCACTGGGAGCGACCCAACAGCCGCCTCTCCCCAGACCTCTACCTGCAGCTGGAGGATGGAAGCCTGCACTTCCTGGCCACGCCCGCCACCCTGGGCCACTACCTGTGTCTCTCCACAGAGAACGGCTTCCAGCAGAACCTGGCCATTTACCAGGTAAAGCAGAAGAGCAGCCCCACCCCTCAGGCCACTGTCCCTGGCATGACGACCACACGCCCCCAGAGCCCAGCCCTCCCCCCAACCACCCAGGCTGGTTCAGGAGGAAGGCTCACTCCTCACTTGACTGGGCCCAAGCAGACCGAGCCCACCGCGCCAGCAAGGGAGACTCCGGTCACCACGAGGTGGACCAGCAGGAACTTTACTTTCTGGGTGGAGCAGTCGGGGGAGACTGAGGCGGAGTGGCGGGGAGGGGAGAAGCTGCTGCTGGGGCAAACCTACCTGATGGAGCTGGTGGTGGTGTCTGTACTGTTAGCGTGCTGCGTTAGTATTCTGCTAACTATGACGCTATATAGCGTGAGGCAGCGCTGCCGCAGCAGGACAGCACCCCAGGCCAACACCCCAGGGAGGGACTCGGAGAGGGGTGGCCCTCAGGAGCGGGAGGCCCTTCGGGGGGATCAGTCGCCATGCAGCAATGGCATGCGGAATGGGCAGATGGCACACAACGGCCAAGCCACCGGGGTCGTGTGCAACGGCACACCGAGGGGCTCCAATGGGCATCTTCCCAACACCCCTATCTGAGCACAGTCAACCACACCTCACCCTATTGACATACCGTATCCACTCTACCTGAGAACAATGTAGCCTTTACATGGTCACTCTTGAGCCATGGGGTTTTACATGAACACGGCTAACTGCAGCACTGTGTGTGGACTGTCATGACAGCAAGTAAGACTGTATGGCCTGATGTGGTAACTCAACTAAAAGGACACCGTTTTCTTCTGGTACGATACCAGCCGGTGTGAATCAAAGGGCAGACTGTTTAACATGACTCACTGCTGTTATATAATAATGTGTATTATATTGTGCTGTATATACTTTGGAGACGAGGTTTCATTGACTAGACTTATGTGTATTTAATGAAAGAGCCAAGAAAGCCGATTTATCGAATGTACATGAAGGACTGCATCACCACACTGCCGCTACACTGCCACAAAAAAAAGAAAAATGGCTCCTGACTAACTAACGTGTCCACTCAAATCACAGGCAGTGATTGCATATGCATATTGCGAGGAACACAAAAAAAAGCCTTTTTTCTAACAGTATTTTTGTAGCATGAGGTCTACATTGCTAAACCACTTTCTTTGTATGCAGCGCCATTGCGAAAGTTAGCGGAGCACGTTGTATGGTACAATGTTCTATTGTTATTTATTTAGCTGTTTTTTTTTTTGTCATTCTGTTGAATGTGCTGCCAATTTACTTTTCTTTTTTCTCTTTCACCCAAAACGCTTTTTTTATTTTTTATCCTGCGGTCTGTGAAGCCATGAGAACATGATGTTGATTTGACACTGTAGGGCTTATCTCTTCCAGAACAAACAAGATTATGCTGGTGTTTAGAGACCTTTTAGTATTTATAATTTGTGTTGTCAGCATATTAACTGGACATAAATCCTCAAATCACTTTGAAAACTGTGATATTGCCAAAATTGCATTTTGAATGAAAACGTGTTTTTTTGCTAGACAGCTATTCAGAAACTGAAAGCAGATTATGAGAATGTTGGTTCATTTTAAGCTGCTTTAGATAACGATGAGAAAGACTAATAGTTATTAAACAAATATATGGTATTCCTTGTCTTCGGTACAGATCACAAACCACTTTTTAAAAAATTAGTTTTGTCTTTATTTTTATACAATTGTATCTTACTGTTTCAATGTTGCAAATAAACTGTTCAATTTGTGCAAAAATAATATCTGTAATTTGAGTTGAATTAAAGCCTACTGGAGAAAATCACAGTTTACAGCATTTTAAAGCTTCACAGTAATATGTTATTAATGTAAGCTTAGTTGAGTAGGATTTAACAGAGAAAATGGCTCCAGGCTAATCTCCATATAAATTGGCCATTGTGCTGTGTTGTGAAACAGTTTTTCACAAAGATGTGATTCTCTGTCCCATAAATCTTCATAGTCAAAAGACCA
The DNA here is from genome assembly GCF_016432855.1 of Salvelinus namaycush. Taxonomy (NCBI): domain Eukaryota; kingdom Metazoa; phylum Chordata; class Actinopteri; order Salmoniformes; family Salmonidae; genus Salvelinus; species Salvelinus namaycush. Next base: position 11,436,016 of record NC_052338.1, read on the forward strand.
ACAATTGGGCAAAAGATCAGAATCTGGCTGCCTGTGTAAACGCAGCCATAGTACCATATGCCACACAGAAGGGCTTGTTTGAGAAATACATTTGATGGCTTGTTACAATGAACTGATAAGATGACTCAACATGATCAGATTGATTTTCATCAGTGTCTTGATGTTATATACTGAACTTCAAATTATTATTAGTCACATGCACCGGTTACAACAGGTGTAGAATTTACAGTGAAATGCTTACTTACAAGCCCCTAACCAACAATGCAGTTTCAAAAAAATACGGATAAGAGATAAAAGTAACAAGTAATTAAAGAGCGGCAGTGAAATAACAATAGCGAGACTATATATGGGGGGTACCGATACAGAGTCAATGTGCGGGGTCACCGGTTATTTGAGGTAGTATGTACATGTAGGTAGAGTTATTAAAGAGGGGGGTCACTGCAAATAGTCTGGGTAGTCATTTGACTAGGTGTTCAGGATGTCTTGGGGGTAGAAGCTATTTAGAAGCCTCTTGGACCTAGACTTGACGCTCCGGTTCCGCTTGCCGTGCGGTAGCAGAGAGAACAATCTATGACTAGGGTGGCTGGAGTCTTTGACAATTTTTAGGGCCTTCCTCTGACACCGCCTGGTATAGAGGTCCTGGATGGTAGGAAGCTTGCCCCAGTGATGTACTGGGCCGTACACACTACCCTCCGCAGTGCCATGCGGTCAGAGGCCGAACATTTGCCATACCAGGCAGTGATGCAACCAGTCAAGATGCTCTCGATGGTGCAGCTGTAGAACCTTTTGAGGATCTGAGGACCCATGCCAAATATTTTCAGTCTCCTGAGGGGAAATAGGTTTTGTCGTGCCCTCTTGACGACTGTCTTGGTGTGCTTAGACCATGTTAGTTTGTTGGTGATGTGGACACCAAGGAACTTGACGCTCTCAACCTGCTCCACTACAGCCCCGTTGATGAGAATGGGGGCGTGCTCGGTCCTCCTTTTCCTGTAGGTCATAATCATCTCCTTTGTCTTGAGCACATTGAGGGAGAGGTTGTTGTCCTGGCACCACACGGCCAGGTGTCTGATCTCCCTATAGGCTGTCTTGTCGGTGATCAGGCCTACCACTGTTGTGTCATCGGAAAATGTAATGATGGTGTTGGAGTCGTGCCTGGCTGTGCAGTCATGAGTGAACAGGGAGTACAGGAACTTGCTCCATATCATGTAGATAGGTAATTTATTACATTTTTGAATGTCACTTTAAAAGTTCTCCCATTTGTCCACTGGGTGGCAATTAATCATAGTCGGCAGAAGAAGCGAGGGGGTGGGCTGGGCCAAGCACAAGCTAGTGAGATCCTATTGGTGCATTCTAGCATTTATTTGCATATTTCCGTTAGGGAACTCTTACTCTGTGAAGTGCCCGTGTGCAATAACTCAATTCGCCCTTGCACTCCTAAACAATGCAATTTTTAAAAACTTTGGCAAAGGGTAAAGTCTACAAAACCCAGTCCACTCTGTCTATTACAGATTCTAGTTTTGCAAACAGAAAACTGTATGACGATCAAATGTTTCATCGATGAGAAAATGAATCAGAAATGTCGGCCAAAGTCCATCTCGCTCCATCTTCTCCCACTGCTGGCCGGTGGGCTTCCTCTCATCACCATATTTGGTAGTGAGTAGAAACGCCAACCAGATGCTCCGACAATGATTTTGCCCAATTTGTCACAAATGCGCTGACGAGGGAAAAAGTTTGTTGATGTCAGGCTTGATTGAACAATATGCAGTAAATGTGCGAGATTGGTTTCAATTGCGAGCCCTTATTTTTGTAGCGCGTGATTGGTCAGTTTTATGCGACATCACCATATTTGGTAGTGAGTGGAAACGCAAACCGGATGCTTCACATTTATACATCCGGTGGAATATCTGTCTCATTGTTCTTTCTGTGGTTTAGCATTAGTCTTGGAATCTTGCCATTTATCACCAAGTTATTCAAACTAGATTTACAGTAGTAGGTAATATCCGGTAATCTGCAGCACTCATGCTTTAAACATTGTTATAATGATACTTAAAGAACAGTACAAACACCAACAATAGATCGACTAAGGATGCCAGGTAATAAACTCACTCTCACTAACAGACACACACACACAGAGAGAAGACATCCTTAACTCTATTTGGCTGTATTTTCTCAGGGACATGAGACCGGGGTGTGCCATCAATCTATTTCCTACATCTAAATACCTGAAAATGGATTCTGTAGATTTACAGAGGAGACACAATTCACTGTGACCAAGTATTTTCAAATGTTAATGATCATTTCTGTTTATCTGCAGCAAAGCATCAGCCCACCCAAGGCCACTACGCAAGATTACTTAAATCTAACCTGCTTTGAGGCTGTAACAAGCATATCCGCTGCTAGGCTCAAGTTTGCAGAGGGTGTCATCCGGATTGTGAATGGAAAAATTGACGGTGTTGACAGAAGAAATCTAAGGGTAACCATTAAGTCTGGATTCTGTGAGGGCAAACCGAGTCCAAAAGAGTTTGAAGTACTGTACTGAAGGAGTATTCAGATTGTTAGCAACTTGACAGGGACTGTCCTCCAGAAAATGCTTGACATATTTCTGGAGAAATACATAGAGGATGGGCACCATGGAGAAGAGTGTGAAAACCTTAAATATTACAAGGCAAGGGTACAACATAGACAATTTCAGTTTCCTTTGTTTGTTTTCAGAATGTGCAGTAGAGGCCACAAATGACAAGATCCGAATCTCAGACACACTTCTCAGAGGAATCCAGTGACTCTCTTTTTATGCCAGGACCTGAAACTTTTGGAAAAAAACAATTTAAAAACAATTTATCATAAAACTTAAAGCGTTGACAAAAATTATACGCATACATTTTGCGTAAAACTATCTTGTTTCCTTGTGATCATTACAGTAATACACTACATGGCCAACAGTATATGGACACCTGTTCAAATTAGTTGATTTCAGCCACACCCGCTGCTGACCGGTGTATAAAATCAAGCACTCCGCCATGCAATCTCCATAAACAAACATTGGTAGTAGAATAGCCTGTACTGAGGAGCTTACTGACTTTCAATGTGGCAACATCATAGGATGCCACCTTTCCAACAAGTCAGTTTGTGAAATTTCTGCCCTGCTAGAGCTGCCCCGGTCAACTGTAAGTGCTGTTATTTTGAAGTGGAAACGTCTAGGAGCAACAATGGCTCAGCCACGAAGTGCACAAGCCTAAGATCACCATGCGCAATGACAAGCGTTGGCTGGAGTGGTGTGAAGTTCACCGCCATTGGACTCTGGAGCAGTGGAAACGCACTCTCTGGATGTGATGAATCACGCTTCGCCATCTGGCAGTCTGACAGACGAATCTGGGTTTGGCGGATGTTATGAGAATGCTACCTGCCCCAATGCATAATGCCAACTGTAAATTTTGGTGGAGGAGTAATAATGGTCTGGGGCTGTTTTTCATGGTTCGGGCTAGGCCCCTTAGTTCCAGTGAAGGGAAATGTTAACGCTACAGCATACAATGACATTCTAGACGATTCTGTGCTTCCAACTTTGTGGCAACAGTTTGGGGAAGGCCCTTTCCTGTTTCAGCATGACAATGCCCCCGTGCACAAATCGAGGTCCATACAGAAATGGTTTCTTGAGATTGGTGTAGAAGAACTTGACTGGCTTGCACAGAGCACTGACCTTAACCCCATCGAACACCTTTGGAATAAATTGGAATGCCGACTGCGAGCCAGGCCTAATTGCCCAACATCAGTGCCCGACCTCACTAATGCTCTTGTGGCTGAATGGAAAGTCTCCAAAGCAATGTTCAAACATCTAGTGGGGGAAAAAATATTCCCAGAAGATTGGAGGCTGTTACAGCAACAAAGGGGGGACCAACTCCATATTAATGCCCATGGTTTTGGAATGAGATGTTCGACGAGCAGGTGTCCACATACTTTTGGCCATGTAGTGTACATCAAAGAACATTGAGTGAAAACATAGAAATAGAATCCATTTGTATGTGAAAACAATTGTATATTTATAAAATAACTAGTTTATGTCACCATTTTATTGTGATGGTTAAACATGACATGAGGTTCAAGTCAGTAAGTTGGATATATTCAATATCAATCTGTCAAACTAGCCTACTACAATTAGCAGAGTATGAAATGAACAAGTCACAAACTGGGCAAATTGTGTGGGGACAGCTTCCAGTGCTGAATGGTCAATAACATTAAAACCGCATTCAATTGAATTGAAATAACATTAAATAGAAGGATCACAATGGAAATAAGACTCCAGGCTTTATTGTGTTTTATTAATTCTAATTTAATGTATTTATTGTACACATGCCAGCACCTCTGTGTCTACACTAAATTTGAATTTCTTTGGGGGAAAGTTCCAATTACACCCTTTTGGATTCATCATATGGCTATAACCAAGCCAGACTTTAGTAACACATTTGACATGCAGCCACACACTTGACTAATTTAAATCGATGGAAAAATGTAAAGTGTTTCTGTCATTCCATGAATGAGTTAAATAGGTTATCCTATGAGTTTGACTGCTGCTGTAGTTATAGTTTTATAGACTTGACCTCTATGGCAGCTGTTGTTTCTGTTCGACACTAGGATACTGATTTGACTAAAGACATGACGAAAGGAGCTTCAGCTATTTAGTTCTGCAATCCACCCTGTGAACAGGGACATATCCGGAGGTATTAAAACATCAAACTGTCATAATAACCACAATAACCTTTTAATAGGATAACACTGTATATCATTTTAATCCACTCACATCCATGACTATTCACATGTACTTCTCCATTTTGCTTGTTTGAAGATGAAAAATTGCACTTATTGATCATAACATCTCCAGAAGTTAGTGATTCAAACAGCTTTTTGTGCACATTCAACACAATTCTGTGAATAATTGTACATATATATCTGGCACACCTGGATCATTTGGTTCTGTATTCTTCATCACAATTTACATTTTAAGATATAATTGTGGATACTACAATTATATTTCATACAGGTATGGTCAGGTGAAATGTATCCAATGAGTTGTTTGGTAGCTATATTGGAAAAAGGCTTCTGTGGGGTTAATGTATGAATCCTGTGATGGCCTATCTACAAGTCTTTTTAAAAACCTGTTCTAGCTGTGTGTGCAATTTAGTCCTTCTATCACTAAAGTTACAATTCAAAAACGTAGTTGCCCCCAAAACATGGAATTCTATGTCTACGTTTCCAACATTCTAATGTCAATGGCACAATTTGGGAGATTTTTCAACAATAGTTGTAGCTAGTGCATTCAAAGTTTGTTATGTTAAATATATAATTTGAAAGGTAATTTCATGACCTTTCAGAACCACTTGTCAAACACAGTTTAACATGTATCAGGTATTTTGATATGTACCATAGAGGTCAAAGTTCTGTTGAACTGAACATTCCTGAAAATGTGTCTGATGGATAGCTGTGAATCTAAGCATTCCATTTATGATTGAATTATATAACTTGTTTTATACTGACAATGTTTGTCATAGGATAAAAGTCCTATCGGAAAAATGTATGGGATGGCGGGTGAAAGAAAAAGAGATAACAGAAAACTCCCAAATTTGGGGGGCTGGCTCATAGACTACTATTAATGACCCCAAGTCAGTTCGTGACTTGGGCGTCTCCAGGTGATTTCGTTTGGCTGTCATTCCTCATTCACCTGACAGTGGCACAGATTCATCACTCCACCCGTACAATAGATGGCGGTAGAGAGCCAGTAAACGAATTACAACCCCTAAAGAAGTAGTAGGGGTCAAAGTGGAACGATTTACGCATGTGACATTGAAAACGAGAAGGGGTAAATGCAATTTTCTGATTGATAATTTGGAAATGTATGTTATATGCTTTGGTTTGCTATCTATTTTAGTTGCGTTTTCTGGATTGTGGAGGCGATTGACTTTCAAGCTTCCTTGAATCCTTGGCATGCATCTCTCTTTTCAAGCTAACTAACGTTAGCTAACTGTCAACAAAATGTCACAACAATTAGCTACATTGCTAGCTCTAGTTTTTTCGGGTTAGCTACTAAAATTAAGCTAACTAGCTACATATTTGCTTGGCAACGTACTACTAACCAGAAAATAGCAGGTGTGTTTTGCTATAGCCAGAAGAACGATTACCATTCTAGCTAGCATAGCCAATGTTATCCAGCATCTAACTGACAGAGCCATCATTTTCATCACTGGTCAATGTCAGTGTTGCATTTGTGTCAATAAAACATAATGAAAATGCACACAGTTATTCACACAGTGTATACTTAAAAATAATATATCTATTTTATAATCAACTTTACATCACAGGAGAATTTGCTGATCAGCACATTTCATCTTATGTATCCAGCAAGCTATCTATACTGTCACTATCATAGAGATCCTAATTTTATGGTCACTATACTGTATAGGCATCCATAATTAGGCTGTTGAGTAGTAAATGTTGAAAGATAATGACTTCTCGTTGTTTTCTCCAGGAAAATGCGATTAACAGCCATACTGTCCATGGCCGCTAAGGCTGCCTTCCCTAAAGACTACCGCTACGGCACAAGTCGGCCATGGACCATAGCTGCCAAGAGATTGAACCCACCAGGCAAGAAGAGAAGAAAGGTGTTCATTGAACCCATAGCTTATGAGGACTGGTCTGTTTTCAAAGGGGACACAGTAAGTGGTCATGCCAAAAGGACAATGAAGATTTTTAGATATGGAATATTTAAGCAATAAGGCACGAGGGGGTGTGGTATATGGCCAATATATCACGGCTAAGGGCTGTTCTTATGCCCGATGCAGCAGGGTGCCTAGATACAGCTCTTAGCCGTGGTATATTGGCCATATACCACAAACTTTATAATTTCTAATAATAAATATTATACACTGAAAATGTTATGCTTCCATCTAAACACTGGTATTGCAGTTATATGCCTAATTCCTTTGCAGAGATACCAGTTATTAGACACAAACAAACTGTTAGGCAAACCATTGAGTTGATCAATTCCTTGCTATAAAAGCAACACATGGAAGGTCACAATAATGAGATGTAGGACTGAAAAGGGAGTGTCACTGGCAAGGTTTATTCAGCCATTAGCCTGATGTTTTGATGCTTTGATATTCTAAACTGGTATTCCACCTTGACCAGGTTGAGATTCTCTCTGGGAAAGACAAAGGAAAGCAGGGCAAAGTGGCCCAGGTCTTCAGACACAGAAACTGGGTCATCCTGGACGGGCTGAACACGGTAAGAATCCTAGTCATCGTTGTAAGACGGGATATGTTTGCCACTTCCATAACAGAGAAGACATTCATACACTACATTCAGTATAAACACCCAACAGTTGTATAATATTTTCTATACATACTGTATAACCCACTTGATATAGTGCCAGCTATGGTTGTCGTTGCGTAGTCACATTTATTTTATTTTTGCATTTTAGAAAACTCCCTACTACCAATGAGGAGCTTCATAAATGCTTGATGGGCTTCCTTCTAATATTTTTATCATACTGGTTTCTAGTGCACTGTCTTTGAATCCGGGTAGCCTTTTCAATGGCTTCACAGGCCAAGCTACAGTTGCAAAGACCAGGGCCCGGTTTCATCGCTAGAACCATAGGATCCTACAACTCACAAACTAGACGTAATGCCATCCAGTAATTTATTTTGCTACCATCATTACAGTGAATTTAGTGAGAATCCATTGTCATGTTTTGGACTATGATGATAAACAAGTATGGTATGTTTTATGTTGAACCCCACTTTATATTATTAAAAAAGAATATGGCCCTTTTTATGCTGCGTTACAAACGATCGACATTGATATCAACAATAATTGAAGTTCTGTTATCTCTGCAATGTTTGAATAGATTAAATGAACCCAGTATTTCTCAATTTTAGCATTTCAGGTACATTGGGAAAACTGCAGGTTACCGGGGGACCTATATTGCCAGCGAGGCTCCCCTTCTAATCCGAGACATCTCACTTGTCGACCCTACTGACAGGTGAGTCCCAGTGCATTATGGGGAGGTCCAGATTTTAACATTTGTCTAAGCCTATGATCACCAAACCTGTTTCTAGATAGTTGCTGGGTGTGCAGGCTTTGGTAACAGTCCAATACTGAAATAACTGATTCAGTTAACCAGGGCTTCAGTGGAAAAGTTTCATGGTATTCAAACCTTTACCACAGGGTGGTGCAGAAAACACCCATGCAAAAAAGAAGCGGAACAATAGCCTGCTCACCCAGTAGCTATCTACAACCAGGGTTTGTGTCCATGCTCAGAGTTAAGTTCTGGATTTAGTTTAGATTTTCAGTAGATTTTATGTGCAGGGGTTGGATTTAATGGTGCAATAAGTAGTATTTTTGTGCACAGATGTACCCACATTTCTATTGTATTTAAATAGTTTATGATTAGTGAATGCTTTGACTTGAACCCTGACTGATCTTGACTACTTTAGTCCTGAGTTTAATACCAAACCTGACTCCTGTCTGTTGCTCCAACAGGAAACCCACTGAGGTGGAGTGGAGGTTCACAGAGGAGGGGGAGAAGGTGCGCGTCTCCCTCAGGACGGGCCGCATTGTCCCCAAACCAGTGTTCCAGCGCAGAGACGGTATCGTACCGCAGCAGTGGAAGGGTGAGTCTGCGTTTGGGGTGGAAGGAACAAAGGCTAGAGGAGGAGTAAAGAAATCTAGATGGATTGATGAGGTTGAGAGGGAGCTTTTGTGAATGAGAGTCAAGCTTGTCAACAATTTGGGTGAAGATGAGTGAGTGGAAAAGCAGGACACAAGCTGGTCTGGGTGATGTATAAGGAATACCTTTATTTGTTTAAAGCGGTAATCAGCAGTTGAAACAATAACAAAGCGTAGTGTCCGCCACTGTTTTGGTAAAAGCTGAGGGATGGGACTGGAGAAATGTAACCACTCAAATTTATTCACAGAGTTATGGATGCAAACTGTCCATGATATCAACATTCTAATTAAAAAAATGTTTTTATGTAAATGTTTGTTCACATTTACTTTGTTTTTCAAACATTGGAGTAAAACAGGCTTACCTTTTGGCTTCTGATAGGGTATGACAGTTGAACTAAGCTCATGAGGCATTAATAAGTTATATTTTCAAGAATCAATGGGATTTGGTAGCAAAATTTGGTAGCAACTTCAGATTGCCCTTTTAAAGGCCCAATCCAGCTATTTTTATCTCCGTATCAAATCATTTCTGAGTAACAATTAAGTAACTTACTGTAATGATTTTCAATTAAAATTCTTAGCAAAGAGCAATTTCTCAAGCAAGAATATTACTAGGAATGTTTGGGACTGATCTGAGCGGGAAGGGGAAAACTGAAAACTAGCTGTTGTTGGCAGAGAAGTCTTTCTTATTGGTCTATTAACTAATTTACCAAAACTCCATCCCACCAAAACAGGCTGAAATTGCAGGCGGTCTTTTCAAACCACTCTAGAGTGGAAATATATATAACACACAGGATAAATCACATTTTGGCCGGCACTGGGCCTTTAACATATACCGCCTTGTGAAATCACCAGGCAGGCCTTAACTCCACCCATGCAAAACCTACTAATTAGAAGGTCCTGTGTAGATTGTATTTTCAACCAGCAACTATCAGAAAATAACACTGATTAAAAAATATATATATATATATATACTTGTACAGTGCTAGTTTCATCAGCTGTTATTACACAATAAAACACAGGAAAACTTCATTTCGACTCCACTGGGCCTTTAAATAATTGTATTATAGCAATGTGAGAATTGTGCTGAAGTTAACAGTTCCCTGCGTCTCTAGTCAGAATTTGGCCTATGATTAGGATCCTTTTGCAGTCCCTCCATAATTTAGCGATTCTGCGATGGCATTTTTAGATTATTTATTTTTGCAAAGTCAACGATACTCCGCAAATTTGATCAATTACCGCACAAAACAGTAAAATCATCGCAATATCACAAAAAAGTGACCGATCACACACTACGAAAACAGGGCTCGCTGTTTCAACCAATCGCTTACATTTTACTGCATAATATGGTTCAATCAAGCCAACAAACTTTTTCCTTCATCAGTGCATTTTCGTAACAGTCAATCACAGAACAATTACTAGGGTGATGTGTACCAGATTATAGACTGGTTAGGTGATTTGGGTCAGCTACATGCTGTGTACTTAGTGTAAGTATACCCTTTCTTCTGAATTAACCACCCCTAATTTTGGAATCCCCTTATTGGTTGGTGTCTGCCATCCCAGACGGCCCTAAGGACACCAGTCCGGAGGACACCCTGGAGAAGACTTACACGCCCTCCCTCAAGACTTTGGAGGAGGAGGTGATGGAGAAACTGGGCATCGAGGAACCCAGGAGGAACCGGAAGACCTACTGGTACTGAGGGGGAAGACCCTCTGGTGTCTGGGCCACACAGCCACAGGTTGGGTTAGGGGTTGGGGCGTTGCATCCACGGTATCCCTACTGAATGCTCTGTATGGACCTACAGTAGGCCTATATCTGTGTCTTAAAGAAATGTTCCACATCGCTCAGTCCAGATGGATATCAGTGGAAATGGGTTGAGTGAGTACAGTAACGTGATGGGAACCTTCATGTGCACATAGAAATGTAACTGCATTACAGGTCCTCTGTCAGGCATAAATTCAGCAGAAGTCACTATTTATGATGCTTTCAGAGTTTGTCTCAAATGTTTTGGTTTGTTTTTATGTCATAAATAAATGTCTAAGTAATCTACAATCCTCTTCTAGATTTGACGTTGTTTTCCTAGATAGTGGGAGATAAAAACTAACAATAGAAGTAATCCTAATGTTTCTGTGTTACAAATTGAGCAGGTACATGCTGTAAGTACTACATCTGCATTTGTTGTAGAATTGGCTACTTTAGTTATCCATTCAGATGTTGAACAATTGGTCTTTTCAAAGCATCCCCAAGTGAACTTATGTCTGAGACTTAGATGAATATGTGTAAATCTGCAATGACGTCTCGTGTTACCAAAACTGCACAGTCAGCAACTAGTTCAAGCTTTTTAAAACAGGTTTTTACTTTGCAGGACAGAACTTGGCTTTTGAGGGACATTTTGACAAATAGAGAGCTCAGAATTTGACAGACGAGCTGAAATCAGAGTTAAGGAGAAAGACGTCAAAGCTCTAAAGTTTGAGCTGCAGCAAACGCAGTGCCAGGAAAGAAATGTAGCTGCCAGCCTCTCTTGTAAAAGGGTTTGGGAAGATGAAGTAGAAAATACCTTAAGTCATTACTCATCTTGGGAAAGCTCACTGCCACTTTGGCCATTTATATGTTAAAATTAGTTAAATTATACTACTTGGGCCAGGGTGTAATAATGCCATTTTAAGCTTTAAGACAAATGTCTGGGTTTCTTTTCAATCCGTTTGAAGGAAAGAGGCAAAGGACCAAGTAATGGACATAGTCCAGAAGTAAATCCCTGGCAAGGGTGTGGCGAGGAGCTGGACGTCTTCTCAATAGGACCACACTCGCCTCATTTGATTAGGGTGCGTCGTCTTCTATGCCCAGTCACCTCATTTGACTCTGTTGGAAGCTGGATATGTGACATTCAAACTTGTACCACAGGGTAGTGTACAAAGTACTCATACAGGTTTTATATGATGGTCAAGAAGGGAAAAGCCCACCCCCAAAAAATAACAATACTGATGTACTGAACTGTTGAAAGTCCATGATTTATAATTGATTCATCTTTACATTTTATTTTACAGAAGTGTAATAATATTCTGTCGGTCAATAGTGGAGAACCTACAGTTGTCCTTAGTCAACTGAAAAGCAATCTTCATAAGTCTGTTTTTTGTCACTTTGACATCCTGCTTGTTCGTTACACCTTTATTTAATCTTTATTTAACTAGGCAGTCAGTTAAGAACACATTCTTATTTTCAATGACGGCCTAGGAACGAGGCAGAACAACAGATTTTTAACCTTGTCAGCTCGGGGGATCCAAACTCAACCTTACAGTTAACTAGTCCAATGCTCTAACACCTGATTACATTGCACTCCACGAGGAGCCTGCCTGTTGGCGAATGCAGTAAGCTCAGGTAAGTTGCTAGCTAGCATTAAACTTATCTTATAAAAAACAATCAATCAATGACTGTCATTGCTCCAATGTGTACTTAACCATAAACATCAATGCCTTTCTTAAAATCAATACACAAGTATATATATTTTTTTTTACCATTTTAAACCATATTTAGCTAATAGAAATCCAGGTTAGAAATCCAATATTAACCAGGTGAAATTGTGTCATTTCTCTTGCGTTCATTGCATGCAGAGTCAGGGTATATGCAACAGTTTGGGACGCCTGGCTCTTTGCGAACTAATTTGCCAGAATTTTACGTAATTATGACAACATTGAAGGTTGTGCAATGTAACAGGAATATTTAGACTCATGGATGCCACCCGTTAGATAAAATACGGAACGGAATAAACGTTTTGTTTTCGAGGTGATAGTTTCCGGATTAGTCAAAGGTATATGGTTTAGAGAGAAATAGTCGACGCGTTATAATTCCTGTAATAACTTGCGGCTGAATTTGAAAGGGGTTCCTTCGTTATTTTACCGTTCATGTCTTCCATAGAGAATGTCTTGATCTACTTCAAATAAGGTCTGTGTTTCGTGCAGGCTTAAACCGCCTCGACGTTTTGATACCCGTGTAAATCTCACTAGGATAAGGTAACGTTTGTCAACATATTTTCATAATTCCACTCTACAATTTTTTTAATCTTCGCTTATATTTAGCCAATATTGATCAGAGTTACCTTGTCCTATGGATATCTACACAGTTATAAAATTGGCACGGTGATGTAAGCCTACACGAAACACAGACCTTATTTTAAGTGAATCTAAAAATATCCTATGCAATAAATGAAGGAACCGCTTTTCAGATTTTGCTAGGTGTCATGGGAATTATGACTTGCACTTTGGTTGTCAATTCTTACCATGCCCATTATTAAAATAGGATTTCCTGCATATAGAAATTAAGGTTTTTGTTTTCAACATTCATCACAGGTAACTTAAACTCTATTTTTATTCAAACAGTTGAGAGTATTTGTCTCCTAAGCAGACTCTTCAGTATCATTGTTACTTCAGAGCTGTGTGCGTGTGTGTATTTATGTATTATATTAAGTTAAAATAAAAGTGTTCATTGTTCATTCAGTATTGTTGCAATTGTCATTATTACAAAAATGTGTGTGTATGATATATATATTACTTTTTTTTTTTTTTTTATAAAAATCGGCCGATTAATCGGTATCGGCTTTTTTTGTCCTCCAATAACCGGTATCGGTATCGGCATTGAAAAATCATAATCGGTCGACCTCTAGCGCACACCACCCACCGCTTCTGAGTATATTACTCGCAAATGTTCAGTCTCTGGATAATAAAGTTGACGAGCTCAGTGTAAGGATCTCCTTCCAGAGAAACATCAGGGATTGTAACATAGCCATGTTTCCGTGAAACAGAGTCTCTCGGGATATACTATCTGAGTCCGTACAGCCAGTTGGGTTCTCGGTTCATCGCGCAGACAGGAATAAAGATCTCTCCGGGAAGAAGACGGGCGGGTTGTATGTTTCATAATTAACTACTCATGGTGTGATTGTGATAACATACAGAAACTCAAGTCCTTTTGTTCACCCGACCTGGAATACCTCACAATCAAATGCCAACCGTATTACCTCCCAAGAGAATTCTCTTCAGTTATAGTCACAGCTGTGTATATTCCCCCTCAAGCCGATACCACGACGGCTCTTAAGGAACTACACTGGATTTTATGCAAACTGGAAACCACGTATCCCGAGGCCGCATTTATTGTAGCCGGGGATTTTAACAAAGCTAATCTGAGGAAAACGTTACCTAAATTCTACCAAAACATTGACTGTAGCACACTCTGAGAACATTGGACCACTGCTACTCAACAAAATGCCTACAAGACTGTCACGTAGGCCAGAAGGCTAAACTGAAAAACCTAACCTCTATGAAATGAAAATATGGCGGAGCTGCAAAAGTACAACTGTGCAAGAGTGTTTATTTACATAGTGAATCCGGAAGAAAAACAACAGTACTGCCATCCAAAGTATACATTATGGGGACAGCTTAAAACAATGCTGCTCCATCAACAGCTCAATCCCAAAATGGTTCCCCCCTTGAACTGAAAGAGAGGCTCATTTTGTAGGGGAAGCCCCTCCCATCAGAACATACCCAGCACTAACTAATTAAGCAATTACCTTCATCAAAGCCTACATTTTCCACTCAGCTAAGCATAATGAATTATATACATTGCAACACGTTTCTCATGATACAATACACCAATATAACACACACCAATATAACACAAAATCCCATCCCTACTGACATGGAGTCTTCCAATATGCCCATTCACATGAACGAGCCATTCGGGACAGGCACTACAAAGCCAGCCCGATTACCGTAGCTCTGGTCCTTATCCCAGCATACCTGGAACCTACAGAGATGGAGAGAGAGGGACAGAACCAAACAAACAACGCGCTTGTCCATAACATTGATAACTACAATGTGTTGCTTAAATTAAACATGAACGCTTGTCTGTATATTCTTTGAACTGCTACTGACGGGAGGTAAGAATAAAGTGTGAAATGTATGTACTAAGTTAGGGAAGTTAACTTGTGTGTCGACCCACATTGTTCACGTAGCTGATAACGGAGCAGGGAGGCGCGCTGAGTGTGTGTGTGATAGTGTACCAAACGCTGCCCGCGGCCAGTGTCGGACTTCTCCGTCACAAAGACCCTCTCCCGCCCTCCCTTCAGGCAAATCTGATCATGACTCCATTTTGCTCCTCCCTTTCTATAGGTAGAAACTCAAACAGGAAGAACCCGTGCTTCGGACTATTCAACACTGGTCTGATCAATCAGAATCCATGCTTCAAGATTGTTTTGATCACGCAGACTTGGATATGTCCCGGGTAAAACCTACCCAAACCAGAAATCGTGGATAGATGCAAAACTGAAAGCGCTAACCACCACATTTAACCATGGAAAGGTGACTGGGAATATGGCCGAATACAAACAGTGTAGTTATTCTCTCCGTAAGGCAATCAAACAGGCAAAACGTCAGTACAGAGACAAAGTGGAGTCGCAATTCAATGGCTCAGCCCCTTCCTGTACTTACTGTTCACCCATCACTGCGTGGCCACGCATGCCTCCAACTCAATCATCAAGTTTGCAGACGACACAACAGTAGTGGACCTGATTACCAACAATGACGAGACAGTCTACAGGGAGGAGGTGAGGGCCCTAGGAGTGTGGTGCCAGGAAAATAACCTCTCACTCAACGTCAACAAAACAAATGAGCTGATCGTGGTCTTCAGGAAACAGCAGAGGGAGCACCCCCCTATCCACATCAACGGGACCGCAGTGAAGGTGGAAAGCTTCAAGTTCCTCGGCTTACACATCACTGACGATCTGAAATGGTCCACCCACACAGACAGTGTTCAACCTCAGAAGGCTGAAGAAATTTGGCTTGGTACCTAAAACCCTCACAAACTTTTACAGATGCACAATTGAGAGCAACCTGTCGGGCTGCATCACCGCCTGGTACGGCAACTTCACTGCCCTCAACCGCAGGGCTCTCCAGAAGGGGGTAAACTACCTGCCCTCCAGGACACCTACAGCACCCGATGTCACAGGAAGGCCTAAAAGATCAAGGACAAACAACCACCCGAGCCACTGCCTGTTCACCCCGCAGAAGTCGAGGTCAGTACAGGTGCATCAAAGCTGGGACCGAGAGACTGAAAAATAGCCTCTATCTTAAGGCTATCAGACTGTTAAATAGGCATCAATAGCTCGTTAGAGGCTCCTGCTCTATATACGTAGACTTGAAATCACTGACCACTTTAATAATGGAACACAAGTCACTTTAATAATGTTTACATATTTTGCATTACTCATCTGATGTATATACTGTATTCTATTATATTCTACTGTATTTTAGTTTATGCCGCTCCGACATTGCTCGTCCAAATATTTACAGTTGAAGTCGGAAGTTTACATACACCTTAGCCAAATACATTTAAACTCAGTTTTTCACAATTCCTGACATTTAATCCTAGTAAAAATTCTCTGTCTTAGGTCAGTTATGATCACCACTTTATTTTAAGAATGTGAAATGTCAGAATAATAGTGGAGAGAATGATTTATTTCAGCTTTTATTTCTTTCATCACATTCCCAGTGGGTCAGAAGTTTACATACACTCAATTAGTATTTGGTAGCATTGCCTTTAAATTGTTTATCTTGGGTCAAACATTTCGGGTAACCTTCCACAAGCATCCCACAATAAGTTGGGTGAAGTTTGGCCCATTCCTCCTGACAGAGCTGGTGTAACTGAGTCAGGTTTGTAGGCCTCCTTGCTCGCACACACTTTTTCAGGTCTGCCCACAAATTTTCGATAGGCTTGAGGTCAGGGCTTTGATGGCCACTCCAATACCTTGACTTTGTTGTCCTTAAGTCATTTTGCCACAACTTTGGAAGTATGCTTGGGGTCATTGTCCATTTGGAAGACCCATTTGTGACCAAGCTTTAACTTCCTGACTGATGTCTTGAGATGTTGCTTCAATATATCCACATAATTTTCCTGCCTCATGATGCCATCTATTTTGTGAAGTGCACCAGTCCCTCCTGCAGCAAAGCACCGCCACAACATGATGCTACCACCCCCGTGCTTCACAGTTGGGATGGTGTTCTTTGGCTTGCAAGCGTCCCCTTTTTTCCTCCAAACATAATGATGGTCATTATGGCCAAACAGTTATATTTTTGTTTCATTAGACCAGAGGACATTTCTCCAAAATATATGATCTTTGTTCCCATATGCAGTTGCAAACCATAGTCTGTCTTTTTTATTGCGGTTTTGGAGCAGTGGCTTCTTCCTTGCTGAGCGGCCTTTCAGGTTATGTCGATATAGGACTCGTTTTACTGTGGATATAGATACTTTTGTACCTGTTTCCTCCAGCATCTTCACAAGGTCCTTTGCTGTTGTTCTGGGATTGATTTGCACTTTTCGCACCAAAGTACGTTCATCTCTAGGAGACAAAAGGCGTCTCCTTCCTGAGCGGTATGACGGCTGTGTGGTCCCATGGTGTTCATACTTGCGTACTATTGTTTGTACAGATGAACGTGGTACCTTCAGGAGTTTGGAAATTGCTCCCAAGGATGAACCAGACTTGTGGAGGTCTACAATCTTTTTTCTGAGGTCTTGGCTGATTTCTTTGGATTTTCCAATGATGTCAAGCAAAGAGCCACTGAGTTTGAAGGTACACCACAGGTACACCTCCAATTGACTCAAATGATGTCAATTAGCCTACCTGAATAACTCCAATCCTAAGTGTATGTAAAATTCCGACTTCACCTGTATATATTCTTAATTTCATTCCTTTACTTTAGATTTGTGTGTATTGTTGTGAAATGTAGATATTACTTGTTAGATATTGCTGCACTGTTGCAGCTAGAAACACAAGCATTTAGCTAATAATATCTGCTAAACATGTGAGACCAATAAAATTTGATTTGATCAACACACCCCATCTCCAGACATCATCTCTTCCGCTTGCTCAGCAGTTCTCCACTCGCTCAATGGTTTGTATTGTGCTCCCTCGCTTTTTGTCGAGTGGCTTTCTGTGTGTCTTTTTAGCTATTAACTTGTCAGTTTTCTGTTGGCGTGTGTGTCTTTGATTCAGTGCCTAGCTTGTCTTGTCTGTCCACTTTAAATAGCCCATTTTCTCCGTAGCCACACTCTTTGCACTATGAACAAAGGATACTGTTAGTTCTGCCGCAGACTGCCGTAGGGGTGGCCTGTCATGAATCATCGTCTGTTTGACTCTGAGGCTCAACCGTGTGTGTGTGTGTGTGTGGTATGTATAAAACCCCAATGTATATATTCTTCCAAACACCACCGCTGACATGTTATGTCCACTGGTGTCCATTTCCTCCCAGTTAAAAGTGCTTCACAGGATTCGAGCTGCTGGAAAAACTATCATCACCGCCAGCCGGTGAGTCAAGAGAAATGACGTGTCACGTGTCATATAAATACATCATTACCTCATTCATGGTCATCCATATCCTCCCTTGGCCAATGCAATACCATCATCATCTGGGAGTATGACTAGCCAGAGGTTTGGCCAGGGCAGTCAGCTTCTTACTTGTAAGTGAGACAAGCACAGTTATTTGCCCAGGCTTTGCATCCAAGGAAAAAGAACGGCGAGTCAGCAAAAAAATCTGGTTTTGTGGTTTCTTTTAAAAGGAAAGGAATGAATGGGGAAAATGACTTAACAGCTTGTCTCTTTTCCCATTGCCGTGTGAGTACGTTATGGATCGCAGCGTTGGAATATGGAGAGTAGGCCTATAGCCGAACTCTTGCTCACATTTTTACGCCTGTGTGTTGTGGGATCTCTGTTTCGCTTTCTGAATTAAATTTAAGAAGCTATATTGGCTTAGAAACTGCAAGAACTTACGTTACCAAAGCAAGCGTATAGGGACATATTGAATGAATGATGACAGAAAAATCTCCCTCTGGAGATTAATTGGCAGATGAAACACATTTGTCAACAACCCATCTTTGAGCCTGCACAGTAATGGGAAAAGTGACCTTGAAAAATATGTAAACTTGTATTTTCCTTTATGTGGTAAAACAGCAGGAAGGATAACAAGCCATTTAAATAATACCGCTGAGAGTGAACTCAGACAGGCTAAATTAGAGACTTCTAATAAACACAACTCGGTTCCTTGTAATTTCGGTGATTCACTTGGTGACCCAGCTTGTCCATGGAAAACAAATGCATCCCCAAATGCAGCCTGTATTTAATGCAATTGTTCTTACCTAAATTTTTAACCTTCTTATTGTGGGTTATTTGTTTCAAAGAGTTCTGGCATAGTTCTGATGTAATGTTGAACCATGTCCATGAGTCACTAAATGACCTGTGGTTACTTGCATGTTTGGTTGACTCCATTTTGCATAGCTTCCCTCACCAAAGGGTAATTGGTTATTGGTAACGAAATGAAACAGAATTGATGCTCATGAAACCGACATCAGTGTACTGCTAACTTCCTCCACTGTCCCCAAACCGGGCTCGACCCAGTGATCCTCTGACCGCAAACACATGACCGCCCTCCTTGACAACGTACCAACCAATTGAGCTATAGAAAAGGATCCAATTTGATGGCTCTATTGGAGACATTTCAAGCTTATGGCATGTTCTTAACTCTGTGGCAGATTTGTGGATCTCACTTATGCTAAGAAACTACCCAGAGGAATTCCCAAGCTTTTGCACTCTGAGACGTGGCGCAAATAGTCTTGTGCTTCAGGACCACCAATCAACCTCCTCCAATGTGTATTTAGTCGTCCACCTGGATGCCTGAATAAGCCAGCCATGTCATCAAAAAGAAAACCCCTCTGTCCTTATAGCCTTGGCTAACCTCAGTTGAATGACAGCCAGCCCAAATCTATATGGAATTATGCCCCCTGGACGCCAGCAGGATGGGATGGATGGATGCACTGGGCAAAAGTTAACTTTGCACATAGCTGCCACTGTGAGGGAATTTGAATGGCAGCTATCCATTGACCAGCATGCTTATGGCTAGCTACTGGATGGCTCTGAATGCACCGCTAGCATGCAGTCACAACTTTGACCACATATGTTAAGTTAGTGTTCTTCTCTGACTCACGTTAGCTGTTCAGTCAGATAACCTTTATGCGGAGAAGTTCCACTCTATTACATTTTCTTGTCACACGGTGGTATACAGCGGAGCATCAACCTTGCAGTACCAAATTCTCTGTCAATGGGGGGCACATATCAAGGGACTATGTTTTCCTACCACCATTGAGGTGCCAGGACAGGGAAGAGCTGTGGCTGGGATGAAGGGTGGGGAAGCCAAGTGTCCACAGATTGCTGAACAGAGTGCCTGAGCCGAGGCAGAGATGGGCAAAGATACATCAAAATGTATATTGTTACAAAATACCCCCCAAACAAATTATCAGAATCCTGGTGCCAAATAAAATACATATTTTATTTAAAATAGAATAGTCGAGTCACTTGTGGACCAATTTCACTGCATGATCCTTGCTCTGGAAGTGCATCCCTGTTTCAACTGTCTTTCAAGCTCCTCCACTCATCCACCAACACCTCTAATGGCCTCAAAGGATACTGCCATAAGACTTCTGATACCAATGCATTACATTTGGGGTAATGGGAGCCACAAAATTTGTAACCTCTATAAAAAATGGTTGAAAGTATTTTGTAAATGTTCTGAAGTATCTTGTTACAAATCACATACATTTTTTCCCAGGCCTTTCAAATACAAATGATAAAATACTCAAAAGTAATTAAAATACCCATCTCTTACTGGAGGTAGGGAGGAGCGGTTTCCTTTGCTGCTCCGTAGGCATAAACCAAGGTGTTGAATTGGATGCAAGCTGCTACTGGGAACCAATGGAGATTACAAAGGAGCGGAGTGACATGGGAGACCTTGGGCAGATTGAACCCCAGGGGGATGCGGCATTTTAGATGAGTTCATGGCATGGAGCCTAGCCAGCAGAGTTGCAGTAGTCCAGACAGGAGATGACATGTGCCTGGACTAGGACCTGTGCTTCAGCTGCCAAGTCATATTTTGCTGTTGTTCCCCTTCAATCTATTAGAAACATTGTTCAGATGGTGATAGTCGTTTCATTTCAGTTGTTTCTGTCATGGCCTCTTCACCCCAGTGAGGATGTTGTTCTCAGTCCTTGGTCTCCAGAGCCCCACTGTGTTTCTGTCAGAAGACTCCGGTGTGCTCCCCAGCTCTGGGCCAGTTCAAGTAGGTACGTCTCTCCAGAAACACCAGGATCAACACGTCCTTTTGCTCAGAAAACAGATGGAAGATGGAGAGACCAGAGTGGCTAATAAAAATGAGTTGTGTTTGTGTGTGTGCTTAGAAAATAGAGTAACCCCATAGGACATACAACCAAGGGTTTAAATCGGCATTTGCTGTATTTGGTACCTGTTCGAGTCACCCCAGTCTGATTCGAAGGACATTAGATACACCCCACAACCTGGAACTATATGGAGCACCACTCGCCCCCAGATAAATACGGCTGATCACACAGATGGTCTTTCTGCTCCCGTCTGTGATGTTGTCTATGATTGGTTTGCCTGTGGAATACAGTTGAAAACCAATCCTTGGTAAATACTGTTTATATTCAGAACCACATTAATGTAAAGCTTAGAGAGGATCTCATGTTAAATACTGTTAAAGTAATATGGCTACAGGTTCATCTGCCTCACCTAAAGCCCATTCTTGTGGGAAGCTGCTATAGACCACAAAGTGCTAACAGTCAGTATCTGGATAAAATGCTTGATAATGTATGTGATATCAGCAAAGAGGTATATTTTCTGGGTGATGTAAATATTGATTGGCTTTCATCAATCTGCCCACTCAAGAAAAAGCTTCAAACTGTAATCAGTCAACCTACCAGGATAGTTACAAACAGCAAAGGAATAAAATCATCAACATGTATTGATCACATCTTTACTAATGCTGCAGAAATTTGCTTTAAAGCAGTATCCAGATGCATCGGATGTGGTGATGACAATATAGTAGCCATATCTAGGAAAACCAACGTTTTGGAGGGAGGCCTGAGACGCCATTATAGCTGAGATCAAGGGGTGTGAGTGAATGTGTTTGGGTGCAGGGTCTGAATACAAAATCTCCTGCAATGAAAAATGATAACGATCTCAGACTTTCAACGTTCTAGTCATTTAGCAGCCGCTCTTATCCCGAGCGACTTACAGGAGCAATTAGATTTAACCACCTTGCGCAAGGGCATATCAACAGATGTTTCACCTCATTGGCTCGTATTCAAAACAGTGACTTTTCGGTTACTGGTCTAACGCTCTTAACTGCCAGGCTACCTAGACAGTTAAGCGGTAAACTACAAGATACTCCCGGAGATCCTGATTGTCAATCATCAGGTAATCTCGAGATGACAGGTTAGAGAATGATGGAGAGATTGGTATATCTGTTTCATAGAAGATAGCATTACAGGATATTTCAAGGTTTAGTAAGCTTCTTAGTCCTGTGAGCACAGCACTTGTTATATGATACTGATCAACTGGATTTGATGACAGATGGAGTATTGTAACGTTGGCCAGTCGCTCCAAGACCCCGGGTTCCAGATGGAACATTTGATTTCCAGGTAAATCTAAATTATTGACTATATTATATAAAAGCTTTTTTGTTCAGATTAATTTAAGATTATTTCCGGTCAAATCCAATGTCTCTAGTTTTTGCAAACCCTCCTTGAAAGTCTTCCTCAAGGTCTGGAGATTGTTGCTCTCAAGATTCATGGTTTTTAGGCCCTCAAACACTGGACAAAACAGCCTTAAAGGTTTGGAATGTTAAGATTGAGTTCTGTGAGACCAGTGAGATTTTCACTACAGAAATTGCACCTTTTTTCTGGTCTTTTAAAAGTAATCCAGCAAAACAGCCTAAAATGTTTTTGCAATGGAAAAATAAAATGAATGTTTCTTATTGTACAAGTCCAGGTATTCCCTCCCTATTTCAATCTGTTTTCTTCTATTTGATTCCTAATGAACATGACCTAGCCCTTCCTGCTTTGCAGTTTTCCACCTAGACAGTCCTGGCAATATCTCATCAGTGTTAAATTCCTCTGGGCCCCGCCACTTCTGCCAAGGCAGAGGAGGACATCTACAAAGCACCATTCACTCACTGCCCGCCCAGCAACACAGGTGCCACCATGGCACACTACCACCAGGTGTGTTGAACTCCAACTCAATGCCCATATGCAGCATGTACAGTGGGGAGAACAAGTATTTGACACACTGCCAATTTTGCAGGTTTTCCTACTTACAAAGCATGTAGAGGTCTGTCATTTTCATCATAGGTACACCTCAACTGTGAGAGACGGAATCTAAAACAAAAATCCAGAAAATCACATTGTATGATTTTTAAGTAATTAATTAGCATTTTATTGCATGACATAAGTATTTGATACATCAGAAAAGCAGAACTTAATATTTGGTACAGAAACCTTTGTTTGCAATTACAGAGATCATACGTTTCCTGTAGTTCTTGACCAGGTTTGCACACACTGCAGCAGGGATTTTGGCCCACTCCTCCATACAGACCTTCTCCAGATCCTTCAGGTTTCGGGGCTGTCGCTGGGAAATACGGACTTTCAGCTCCCTCTAAAGAGTTTATATTGGGTTCAGGTCTGGAGACTGGCTAGGCCACTCCAGGACCTTGAGATGCTTCTTACGGAGCCACTCCTTAGTTGCCCTGGCTGTGTGTTTCGGGTCGTTGTCATGCTGGAAGAACCAGTCACGACCCATCTTCAATGCTCTTACTGAGGGAAGGAGGTTGTTGGCCAAGATCTCGCGATACATGGCCCCATCCATCCTCCCCTCAATATGGTGCAGTCGTCCTGTCCCCTTTGCAGAAAAGCATCCCCAAAGAATGATGTTTCCACCTCCATGCTTCACGGTTGGGATGGTGTTCTTGGGGTTGTACTCATCCTTCTTCTTCCTCCAAACACGGCGAGTGGAGTTTAGACCAAAAAGCTCTATTTTTGTCTCATCAGACCACATGACCTTCTCCCATTCCTCCTCTGGATCATCCAGATGGTCATTGGCAAACTTCAGACGGGCCTGGACATGCGCTGGCTTGAGCAGGGGGACCTTGCGTGCGCTGTAGGATTTTAATCCATGACGGTGTAGTGTGTTACTAATGGTTTCTTTGAGACTGTGGTCCCAGCTCTCTTCAGGTCATTGACCAGGTCCTGCCGTGTAGTTCTGGGCTGATCCCTCACCTTCCTCATGATCATTGATGCCCCACGAGGTGAGATCTTGCATGGAGCCCCAGACCGAGGGTGATTGACCGTCATCTTGAACTTCTTCCATTTTCTAATAATTGCGCCAACAGTTGTTGCCTTCTCTTTTTTTTTTTTCTTCTTTTTTTTTTAAATAAATTTTATCCCATTTTCTCCCCAATTTTCGTGGTATCCAATCGCTAGTAATTACTATCTTGTCTCATCGCTACAACTCCCGTACGGGCTCGGGAGAGACGAAGGTCGAAAGCCATGCGTCCTCCGAAGCACAACCCAACCAAGCCGCACTGCTTCTTAACACAGTGCGCCTCCAACCCGGAAGCCAGCCGCACCAATGTGTCGGAGGAAACACCGTGTACCTGGCCCCCTTGGTTAGCGCGCACTGCACCCGGCCCGCCACAGGAGTCGCTGGAGCGCGATGAGACAAGGATATCCCTACCGGCCAAACCCTCCCTAACCCGGACGACGCTATGCCAATTGTGCGTCGCCCCACGGACCTCCCGGTCGCGGCCGGCTGCGACAGAGCCTGGGCGCGAACCCAGAGACTCTGGTGGCGCAGTTAGCACTGCGATGCAGTGCCCTAGACCACTGCGCCACCCGGGAGGCCCCAGTTGTTGCCTTCTCACCAAGCTGCTTGCCTATTGTCCTGTAGCCCATCCCAGCCTTGTGCAGGTCTACAATTTTATCCCTGATGTCCTTACACAGCTCTCTGGTCTTGGCCATTGTGGAGAGGTTGGAGTCTGTTTGATTGAGTGTGTGGACAGGTGTCTTTTATACAGGTAACGAGTTCAAACCGGTGCAGTTAATACAGGTAATGAGTGGAGAACAGGAGGGCTTCTTAAAGAAAAACTAACAGGTCTGTGAGAGCCGGAACTCTTACTGGTTGGTAGGTGATCAAATACTTATGTCATGCAATAAAATGCAAATTAATTACTTAAAAATCATACAATGTGATTTTCTGGATTTTTGTTTTAGATTCCGTTGAATCACACAGTTGAAGTGTACCTATGATAAAAATGACAGACCTCTACATGCTTTGTAAGTAGGAAAACCTGCAAAATCGGCAGTGTGTCAAATACTTGTTCTCCCCACTGTATGTGCTGGCTTTCTCTTCCTTATATAACTTTTTGACCAATTAAATAAGCTTAGAGAAGTGTGATTCAAACAACTGGAGAAGATGGTGCTGCTTAAAATACAGTGCCTTCAGAAAGTATTCACACCCCTTGACTTTTTCCAAATGTTGTGTTACAGCCTGAATTTAAAATGGATTAAATTGAGATTTGTTGTCACTGGCCTAAACACAATACCCCATAATGTCAAAATGGAATGATGTTTTTTGACATTTTTACTAATTAATTACAATTGAAAAGCTAAAATGTCTTTACTCAATAAGTATTTGTCATTGTAATCAGAGGGCTAATATTAATACTATGCATGTCAGTCTCTCTTGGCTAAGAGTTGAGGAAAAACTGACTGCGTCACTTCTTGTTTATATAAGAAATTCCAAATTGTTTGCTTAGTCAATTTATACAGCACTAACACACACACTTACCCCACCAGACATGCCACCAGGGGTCTTTTCACAATCCACCGTTTCAGAAAGAATTCAAGGAAATGTACAGTATTATACAGAGCCATGAGTGCATGGAACTCCCTTCCATCTTATATAGTGCAAGTAAACAGCACACCTGGTTTCAAAAAACAAATAAACCAACACCTCACGGCACAACGCCTTTTCCCCATGTGAACTACTTGTTGTGTGTATGTACTGACATGTATGTGTAATTGATAGATTCACACACACACTACATGTTAATGTATGTAAATTGTAAAGTATTTTGTCTGTAATGTCTTTTTTGTTATTTGTCGGACCTCAGTAAGACTAGCTGTTGCCATTGGTGTCAGCTAATGGGGAGCCTAATAAATCAAATCCAAAAATGTGTTATGACAAGCTTAAATACACTGCTCAAAAAAATAAAGGGAACACTTAAACAACACAATGTAACTCCAAGTCAATCACACTTCTGTGAAATCAAACTGTCCACTTAGGAAGCAACACTGATTGACAATACATTTCACATGCTGTTGTGCAAATGGAATAGACAAAAGGTGGAAATTATAGGCAATTAGCAAGACACCCCCAATAACGGAATGGTTCTGCAGGTGGTGACCACAGACCACTTCTCAGTTCCTATGCTTCCTGGCTGATGTTTTGGTCACTTTTGAATGCTGGCAGTGCTTTCACTCTAGTGGTAGCATGAGACGGAGTCTACAACCCACACAAGTGGCTCAGGTAGTGCAGTTCATCCAGGATGGCACATCAATGTGAGCTGTGGCAAAAAGGTTTGCTGTGTCTGTCAGCGTAGTGTCCAGAGCATGGAGGCGCTACCAGGAGACAGGCCAGTACATCAGGAGACGTGGAGGAGGCCGTAGGAGGGCAACAACCCAGCAGCAGGACCGCTACCTCCGCCTTAGTGCAAGGAGGTGCACTGCCAGAGCCCTGCAAAATGACCTCCAGCAGGCCACAAATGTGCATGTGTCTGCTCAAACGGTCAGAAACAGACTCCATGAGGGTGGTATGAGGGCCCGACGTCCACAGGTGGGGGTTGTGCTTACAGCCCAACACTGTGCAGGACGTTTGGCATTTGCCAGAGAACACCAAGATTGGCAAATTCGCCACTGGCGCCCTGTGCTCTTCATAGATGAAAGCAGGTTCACACTGAGCACATGAGCACATGTGACAGACGTGACAGAGTCTGGAGACGCCGTGGAGAACGTTCTGCTGCCTGCAACATCCTCCAGCATGACCGGTTTGGCGGTGGGTGAGTCATGGTGTGGGGTGGCATTTCTTTGTGGGGCCGCACAGCCCTCCATGTGCTCGCCAGAGGTAGCCTGACTGCCATTAGGTACCGAGATGAGATCCTCAGACCCGTTGTGAGACCATATGCAGACACATGCACATTTGTGGCCTGCTGGAGGTCATTTTGCAGGGCTCTGGCAGTGCACCTCCTTGCACTAAGGCGGAGGTAGCGGTCCTGCTGCTGGGTTGTTGCCCTCCTACGGCCTCCTCCACGTCTCCTGATGTACTGGCCTGTCTCCTGGTAGCGCCTCCATGCTCTGGACACTACGCTGACAGACACAGCAAACCTTTTTGCCACAGCTCACATTGATGTGCCATCCTGGATGAACTGCACTACCTGAGCCACTTGTGTGGGTTGTAGACTCCGTCTCATGCTACCACTAGAGTGAAAGCACTGCCAGCATTCAAAAGTGACCAAAACATCAGCCAGGAAGCATAGGAACTGAGAAGTGGTCTGTGGTCACCACCTGCAGAACCATTCCGTTATTGGGGGTGTCTTGCTAATTGCCTATAATTTCCACCTTTTGTCTATTCCATTTGCACAACAGCATGTGAAATGTATTGTCAATCAGTGTTGCTTCCTAAGTGGACAGTTTGATTTCACAGAAGTGTGATTGACTTGGAGTTACATTGTGTTGTTTAAGTGTTCCCTTTATTTTTTTGAGCAGTGTATATTCAGGAGTAAAAATGTGCTTAAGTCACATAATAAAGCTGCATGGACTCACTCTGTGTGCAATAATAATGTTTAACATGATTTTTGAATGACTACTTCATCTCTGTACCCCACACATCTGTAAGGTCGAGCAGTGAATTTGAACCACAAAGACCTGGGAGGATTTCCAATGCCTCGCAAAGAAGGGCACCTATTGGTAGATGGGTAAAACAAATTAAAAGCAGGCATTGAATATCCCTTTGAGCAGGGTGAAGTTATTAATTACACTTTGGATGGTGTATCAATACACCCAGTCATTACAAAGATACAGGAGTCCTTCCTAACTCAGTTGCCAGAAATGAAGGAAACTGCTCAGTGTAACGTCCTGACCAGAGTTCTTATGTGTTTTGCTTGTTTAGTGTTGGTCAGGACGTGAGCTGGGTGGGAATTCTATGTTGTGTGTCTAGTTCGTCTGTTTCTATGTTCAGCCTGATATGGTTCTCAATCAGAGACAGCTGTCAATCGTTGTCCCTGATTGAGAATCATATATAGGTGGCTTGTTTTGTGTTGGGGATTGTGGGTGGGTGTTTCCTGTCTCTGTGTTTGTGTTCTGCACCAGATAGGACTGTCTCGGCTTTCACGTTTGTTATTTTGTTATTTGTTAATGTTCATTGTTTATTGTTTAATTAAACATGTTGAACACTAACTGCGCTGCATTTTGGTCCTCTCCTTCATCCCAGGAAGAAAGCCGTTACAGAACCACCCACCAAACAAGGATCAAGCAGCGTGGCAACGGGCAGCAGCGACAGCAGCAGCGGTACCAGGAGGAATGGTCATGGGAGCAAATATTTAACGGAGAAGGACCCTGGGCTAAGGTTGGAGAAGATCGCCGCTCTCGGGAAGAGATGGAGGCAGCTAAAGCTCAGGAGCGGTGGTCTGAGGAGGCAGCACGGAAGCGGGGCTGGAAGCCCGTGAAGAAACCCCAAAAATGTCTTGGGGGGGGGGGGGGGGGGGGGGGCTAAAGGGTAGTGTGGCGAGGGCAGGTAGGAAACCTGCGCTCACTTCCCATGCTTACCGTGGAGAGCAGGAGTACGGGCAGACACCGTGTTATGCGGAAGAGCGCACGGTGTCTCCTGTACGGGTGCATAGCCCGGTGCGGGTTATTCCACCTCCCCGCACTGGGCGGGCTAGAGTGAGCATTGAGCCAAGTGCCATGAAGCCGGCTCTACATATCTGGCCTCCAGTACGTCTCCTCGGGCCGGTGTACATGGCACCAGCCTTACGCATGGTGTCCCCGGTTCGCCAACACAGCCCAGTGCGGGTTATTCCACCTCCCCGCACTGGACGGGCTACGGGGAGCATGCAACCAGGTAAGGTTGGGCAGGCTCAGTGCTCAAGGGAGCCAGTACGCCTGCACGGTCCGGTATATCCGGCGCCACCTTCCCGCCCCAGCCCAGTACCACCAGTGCCTACACCACGCACCAGGCTTCCAGTGCGTCTCCAGAGCCCTGTTCCTCCTCCACGCACTCTCCCTGTGGTGCGTGTCTCCAGCCCAGTACCTCCAGTTCCGGCACCACGCACCAGGCCTACTGTGCACCTCAGCAGGTCAGAGTCGGCTGTCTGCCCAACGCCGTCTGCCCTGCTCGTCTGTCCAGCGCCGTCTGAGCTGCCTGCCTGCCCAGCACCATCTGAGCCATCCGTCTGCCCAGCGCCGTCTGAGCCATCCGTCTGCCCAGCGCCGTCTGAGCCATCCGTCTGCCCAGCGCCGTCTGAGCCATCCGTCTGCCCAGCGCCGTCTGAGCCATCCGTCTGCCCAGCGCCATCTGAGCCATCCGTCTGCCCAGCGCCGTCTGAGCCATCTGTCTGCCTAGCGCCATCTGAGCCATCTGTCTGCCCAGCGCCATCTGAGCCATCCGTCTGCCACGAGCCATTAGAGCCGCCCGTCTGTCCCGAGCCATTAGAGCCGTCCGTCAGTCAGGAGCCGCTAGAGCCGTCCGTCAGTCAGGAGCTGCCAGAGCCGCCAGCCAGTCAGGAGCTGCCAGAGCCGCCAGCCAGTCAGGAGCTGCCAGAGCCGCCAGCCAGTCAGGAGCTGCCAGAGACGCCAGCCAGTCAGGAGCTGCCAGAGACGCCAGCCAGTCAGGAGCTGCCAGAGCCGCCAGCCAGTCAGGAGCTGCCAGAGCCGCCAGCCAGTCAGGAGCTGCCCTACAGTCATGAGCTGCCCTCCAGTCATGAGCTACCCTACAGTCATGAGCTGCCCTACAGTCATAAGCTGCCCTACAGTCATGAGCTGCCCTGCAGTCATGAGCTGCCCTGCAGTCATGAGCTGCCCTGCAGTCATGAGCTGCCCTGCAGTCATGAGCTGCCCTCCAGTCATGAGCTGCCCTCCAGTCATGAGCTGCCCTCCAGTCATGAGCTGCCCTCCAGTCATGAGCTGCCCTCCAGTCATGAGCTGCCACCCAGTCAGGAGCTGCCACCCAGTCAGGAGCTGCCACCCAGTCAGGAGCTGCCACCCAGTCAGGAGCTGCCACTCAGTCCGGAGCTGCCACTCAGTCCGGAGCTGCCACTCAGTCCGGAGCTGCCACTCAGTCCGGAGCTGCCACTCAGTCCGGAGCTGCCACTCAGTCCGGAGCTGCCATTCAGTCCGGAGCTGCCATTCGTCCTGAGCTGCCTCTCTGTCCGGAGTTGCCCCTCTGTCCTGAGCTACCTCTCTGTCCTGAGCTACCTCTCTGTCCTGAGCTACCTCTCTGTCCTGAGCTACCTCTCTGTCCTGAGCTACCTCCTAAATCAGGTGGGGGCCTTGGGGAGGATTCTTAGGCCAAGGTCGTGGGCGAGGGTCGCCACTCAAAGGACGCTAAGGAGGGGGACAAAGACAGTGGTGGAGTGGTGTCCTCGTCCACCGCCGGAGCCGCCACCGCGGACAGATGCCCACCCAGACCCTCCCCTTGAGTTTTAGGTGTGCGTTCGGAGTCCGCACCTCAGGGGGGGGGGTACTGTAACGTCCTGACCAGAGTTCTTATGTGTTTTGCTTGTTTAGTGTTGGTCAGGACGTGAGCTGGGTGGGAATTCTATGTTGTGTGTCTAGTTCGTCTGTTTCTATGTTCAGCCTGATATGGTTCTCAATCAGAGACAGCTGTCAATCGTTGTCCCTGATTGAGAATCATATATAGGTGGCTTGTTTTGTGTTGGGGATTGTGGGTGGGTGTTTCCTGTCTCTGTGTTTGTGTTCTGCACCAGATAGGACTGTCTCGGCTTTCACGTTTGTTATTTTGTTATTTGTTAATGTTCATTGTTTATTGTTTAATTAAACATGTTGAACACTAACTGCGCTGCATTTTGGTCCTCTCCTTCATCCCAGGAAGAAAGCCGTTACACTCAGGGATTTCAACATATGGCCAATGCTGGCTTTAAAACAGTTAGAGTTTAATGGCTGTGATAGGAGAAAACGGAGGTGGATTAACAACATTGTAATTACTCCACAATACTAACCTAATCATAAATAACTCCCTAGTCCTTGCCGATGACAAGCAAACCCATAACATGATGCAGCCACCACCATGCTTGAAACTATGAAGAGTGATGTGTTGGATTTGGCCCAAAAATTATGCTTTGTATTCAGAAGATAAAGCTAATTTCTTTGCCAATGTCTTTGCAGCTTTACTTTAGTGCCTTATTGCAAACAAGATGCATGTTTTGGAATATTTGTTTTCTGTACAGAAGTGACAAGAAGGAAGCCTGTACAGAATACAAATATTCCAAAACATACATCTTGTTTGCAATAAGGCACTAAAGTAAAACTGCAAAAAATTTGGCAAAGAAATTAACTTTACCTTCTGAATACAAAGCACAATGTTTGGGGCAAATCCAACACAGCACACCACTCTTCATAGTTTCAAGCATGGTGGTGGCTGCATCATGGTATGGGTGTGCTTGTCATCGGCAAGGACTAGGGAGTTATTTATGATGTGAAAGAAAAGGAATAGGGCAAAGCACAGGCAAAATCCGAGAGGAAAATCTGGTTCAGTGTGTTTTCCAACAGAAACTGGGAGACAAATTCACCTTTCAGAAGAACAATAACCTAAAACACAAGGGTAAATATACACTGGAGTTGCTTACCAGACAACATTGAATGTTCCTGAGTGGCAAGACTTGAAAATGGCTGTCTAGCAATGATCAACAACCAACTTGATTGAGCTTGAAACTTAAAAAGAATAGTGTGCAAATATTGTACAATCCAGGTGTGGAAAGCGCTTAGATTACCCAGAAAGGCTCACATTCGTAATCCCTGCCAAAGATGATTCTAACATGTATTGACTCAGACACAACACATTGTGGAAAAAGTCAAGGGGTGTGACTACTTTCTGAAGGCACTGTATGTACTGTGTACCAACCACTCAACTCTACTCTGTTTCCCAAATTCACAGTTTAACCCTTAGGATGGGATGCCACACTGTGCTGGCTTTGCATACTGCTCTTTGGGGATAAGAAGACATTGTTGTCAATGATGCACTTTCAGATATCATTAGCAGAAGAGGAACTTTGTGAAGTTCAAAGGTCTTTGTCAACCTTTGTGGACATAAACATTGTATGTACTCATTTTGATCTAAATAATATCCAAATTTAGCATAACACATAGAATTTCTAAATAATTTGTATTATGTTCATTGACCAAAATTAACCTATTGTAAGTGCATTATAAGCATATTGTAAATGCACTATTCATGGTTGTCTGCAGGCATACGTTATATTCAATATACTTTTTCGTGGGCTGCAGCCCATCTTCACATCGTCTTCTTTGGCTGCTTCCTGCGAATCTAGCCTATACTCTCTCTTAGCGCGTGCCTGCAGCATCAGCAACTTGCCCGCATGCTGCACTGACTGACGCACTATCCCCATTTGTCTCCTCTCTACGCACGGCATCTCTCTACGCACGGCACTTCTCTTCTATCGCCCTTTTACTGCAATATAACCATGTGTCCTTTCCATTAAATGTCATATTCACCATCAGTTTTATGACGAATAAGCCTACGTTGAGACATTGCTCAAACAGTTCAACTGCATTGCTCTGTAGGCTGTCATTCCGTCCCACTTTATACCCCATCCCTTTTTGACGGACACATTCTCCTCCATCCTCTTAGTTGCATGAAAAAAGTGGGCAGTTCAAGATTTTATATTTGCCCTGACTGTCTCAAACTCCCTCTTTTCTCCCTGTTCTTTGCAGCCGGTCGGACGCACGCGTCCCATACCTGCATAGAGCTCCCTGCATTCTTGAGGACCGTCCCGTATCGAACGTCGCAATATCCCGCGCGCACTGCACCAAGAGGGAGACGATACCGAAAATAATTCACTTCACTTCAACCAAAATTATTATAAAGTCCAGGACTTCACAACCATTAATCGAAATGTTTGTCAAAAGAATGCGGTAGGTAACGTTTTATTTAATTTAGCCTAACAGCTTTGGACCGATGGCGCTTAAATGAGGGCAGAAAGTTCTAGTTGGCTATGTCAGAGTATATTTATTGTATTTACCCATAACCTGCACTTACATGTGATATGGAGCTTTTCTTTCTTTCCTCGCATTGCGTTCCTCCCCCGGTGGTCCTGAATTTATCCTACTCTTATTTACATGAGCTATAATAGGGCTACAAACAGGATTAGACCACTTAGGGTCGTATTTCTTTGAAGCTCACCTGCGCACTATCAGGAAAAAAGTACATGCTAAGAACAATACTCTACTAATATTCTACAGTGACATTTGACAGCGTAATTTTAACGTCTTTGCATCAGATTGAGGATAAACCAGTAACATCATTTTTCATTCCATAATCTTAATGCAGTGTCTTTTGGGTGATACGTTTTAAACTTTGCTTTGTAGCTTAAAGTTTGAACCAACTATGGGCCGAAGGTGTCGCCAACTAAATGCTGCTGATGAAAGAGGGTTTTTATGTGGACCTTTGAGAGTTCTGATATGGTTTGTGGAACATCTTGCAAAGCTCTTTAATTACATTAAGAAACGTACAGTAGACTTCTTCACCCTTTTTCTAATGTAGAAACTTACACATAATTCAACTCTATACTTAAACACTTTCTTTTTTGCTCTTCTCCACTAGTACAGTACCACTCCTAGTAACTCTTTAGTCTTTCTTTCTCTCTTACACTCTCTCTCTCTTGTCTCCTCCCTGCTACCTCTATTTCTTTCTTTCTCTCACTCCCCCCTCTCTAATGCAGTCTCTTAGTGGACATGTTGCCTTTGGCATCAGGCTAGAAGCCTCAGTCTCTGTCAGTGACATTCGACTTTAAAGGTCCAGTGCAGTCAAAATCGTGATTACCTGTGTTTTATATTTATTTCCACCCTATGAAGTTGGAATAATACTGTGAAATTGTGGAAATTAGGAAAAATCCCTTTTTGTGTAAGAGCTGTTTGAAAAGACTGCTTGAAATCTCAGCCTGTTTTGGTGGGATGGAGTTTTGGCCTTCCTGGTGACGTCATCAATAGACCAATAAGAGAGTTCCAAACCTCTTTGCCAATAGCATCTAGTTTTCAGTTTTCTCCTCCCCACTCAGACCACTCCCAGACAGTCCTATCAAAATTCTTGCTTGAGAAATAGCTCTTTGCTAAGCAGCTATTTTTGTTTCATTTTGATAATTTTAATTGAAAATAAAGTAGCAAATATAGTAAATATCTATAGTAAATATATATAGTAAATATCAACCGTGTTGCTATTTAATTTTGATGTGAACTATTTTCTGAGGAGAGATGTTGCTAACCCTCATGATGTGTATTCTTCTCCTCTCAATACAACCCATCTGAAGAAGATCATTGCACATCTATGATCTGACCCCCGTGGTACTGCTTTGGCTCTTTAATCTAGTGGCACCAATAGGATTCTAGCTCATAACTACCAAACTATTATCAATATTCAACTTCAGGGCTAATTTTAACCAACCTAATTTGCCAGACGTGATTTAAAATGGCTGGTGACAGAGTGGGCGTATGTTACTTGTTATTATCCCTGGCTTGTGTGCTTTGTGGCCACAAAGGTTGTTGTGCAGAGCCCACATTAGTGTAGAACATCCACCCCTCAAGCTATGTCTGAAGATGCAGTCTTGACAAACAAATGTTATTGCCACCATTGGTTGTGAATTTGAACTTTTGAAGAGTTCGTCAACCACTGGTAGGTAGTACAACTATGTTGACACAAGGATTGGGGTCAATTCAATTTCAATTAAGTTAAATCAGGGGGTTGGCTAAAATTCCATTTCCATTTTTTTGTTGCTATTTCAGTTTATTTGAAGACACTTTCTGATAGACTCTTGGGTTCAATCAAATGTCATTTTCACTCCCAAGTGGCGCAGCGGTTAAGGCACTG
This sequence comes from Salvelinus namaycush, assembly GCF_016432855.1. Lineage (NCBI taxonomy): Eukaryota > Metazoa > Chordata > Actinopteri > Salmoniformes > Salmonidae > Salvelinus > Salvelinus namaycush. The sequence continues at coordinate 11,470,782 of NC_052338.1, forward strand.
CATCGCTGTGTGTCAAGAAGCAGTGTGGCTTGGCAGGGTCATGTTCCGGAGGACACACGGCTCTCGACCTTCGCCTCTCCCGAGTCCGTACGGGAGTTGCAGCGATGGGTCTAGACTGTACCAATTGGATACCACGAAATTGGGGAGAAAAAGGGGTAAAAGAACAACAACAAAAAATTATTTTCAACCAAGAATCTGAAATTGCAATAGTGGAGGTGGTTGTGTGATTCACACACTTTTTATTAGCTACATGAAAAGGAAGGATGGATGGAGAAATAGATAAATCCATTAGGATTCTGAATCTATTGAATCTCCAGCCCAAATAACATGTAATAATCCTTACTAGAGATTTCCACGTCAATGATATCAATCTCCCATTGACATTAATACTTGACTTACGTGAAAGTTCAAATGACAGCACACACACATTTCTCAACTTACAATGCAGCCATAAACGACTGTAGAGGTAAGATGAGCAAACTCATGGGATGTGTGATAGAGGAAACAGACACTGGGGAGGAAACATACACTGGGGAGTTGGAGAGTAATCTTCCCTAAGGGATTTTTTTTGTGGTAACAGACATGATGAGTGATTTATGAATATGTGGAAGCAGGTTAAATTAATAAACAAAAAGTAACTGGGTTCTACAATTGCATTGTAATTTGCGTGAACTATCCCTTTAACAGACAAGGTTGTGGGGAAGAGTCAGAGGTAGCACTTAATAAAGGAACTTGAACTAGCCTCCGGTGTTCATTGAAAAAGGGGAAGTTAAATGAATGAACTAGGCTCACGGAGGACAGACCAGTGATGAAGAGACAATGAGCTGAGAGAATTAAAAACAAGCCACCAACATTCTCTTGTGTATCTGTGCCAGAACATTCCTTTTGTAGTTTTCTATAAAACAACATGCGGATGTTGTGCCTCACTGGGCCGTGCAGAGACTGCTAACATCTTCTGCTTCCCCCGTGACTGTCTCCTCAGTCTCCTCATCCAGGAAACCAGGACATCATGCACCTTCTTGCCTTTCATCCCACCCTGCAGGAGGCGAGAGCCGGCTGCTCTGAGTGCACTCTGTTTCTCTGGCTTTCACCACGCAGCCTCTGGGACTGTGGGCTCATTTAGTTCACTTCATTAATGGACACGACATATAGGCTGGGCGGGTGGAGAAGAGAGGGGGAGATGGAGGAGTGGGAGCATAAGCAGAAAAGTGAGAGGTGTCCTGACGGAAGTGAAGTGAAGGGATGGAGAGCAGGAGGTAAGGAGGGAAAGCAAGATTCAATCTAAATTTAACACTCCATTAAGCATCCCCCAACCTTGAAATTAATTGACAGAAAACACAACCTCACTAAAATGGGTGCAAGAGCTACAGAGCTTCAAATCAAATCAAACCAAATCAAATTGTATTGGTCACATACACATGGTTAGCAGATGTTATTGTGAGTGTAGCGAAATGCTTATGCTTCTAGATCCGACAGTGCAGCAGTATCTAACCGGTGATATCTAACAATTCCACAACAAAACCTAATATCTAACAAATTCCACAACAAAACCTAATACACACAATCTAGTAAAGGAATGGGATAAGAATATATAAGTATATATGGATGAGCAGTAACAGAGTGGCTAAGATGCAATAGATAGTAAAGAATAGATAGTGAAGGATACAGTATACAGTATATACATATGAGAAGAGTAATGCGAGATATGTAAACATTCTTAAAGTGGCATTATTAAAGTGACTAGTGTACCATTTATTAAAGTGGCCAATGATATCAAGTTTGTAGGTAGGCAGCCGCCTCTCTGTGCTAGTGATGGCTGTTTAACAATATGATGGCCTTGAGATTGAAAAACAGCTTCTATCTCTCTGTCCCAGCTTTGATGCACCTGTACTGACCTCGCCTTCTGGATGGAAGCGGGGTGAACAGGCAGTGGCCTTGATGATCTTTTTTGCCTTCCTGTGACATCGGGTGTTGTAGGTGTCCTGGAGGACAGGTAGTTTTCCCCCGGTGATGCATTGTGCAGAACTCACCATCCTCTGGAGAGCCCTGCGGTTGTGGGCGGTGCAGTTGCCGTACCAGGCGGTGATACAGCCCGACAGGATGCTCTCAATTGTGCACCTGTAAAAGTTAGTGAGGGTTTTCGGTGACAAGACACATTTTTTCAGCCTCCTGAGATTGAAGAGGCGCTGTTGCGCCTTCTTTACCACACTGTCTATGTGCATGGACCATTTCAAAACTTTCCACCTTTTCCACTGCTGTCTCGTCGATGTGGATAGGGGGGTGCTCCCTTTGCTGTTTCCTGAAGTCCACGATCATCTCTTTTGTTTTGCTGACATTAAGTGAGAGGTTATTTTCCTGACACCACACTCCTAGGACCCTCACCTCCTCCCTGTAGGCTGCCTCATTGTTGTTGGTACTCACTCAAGCCTACCACTGTAGTGTCGTCTGCAAACTTGATGATTGAGTTGGAGGCGTGCATGGCCACGCAGTCATGGGGGAACAGGGAGTACAGGAGGGGGCTGAGAACGCACCCTTGTGGGGCCCCAGTGTTGAGGATCAGCGGAGTGGTGGTGATGTTTCCTACCTTCACCACCTGGGGGTGGCCCGTCAGGAAGTCCAGGACCCAGTTGCACAGGGCGGGGTCGAGACCCAGGGTCTCAAGCTTAATAATGAGATTGGAGGGTACTATGGTGTTGAATGCTGAGCTGTCGTCAATGAACAGCATTCTTACATATGTATTCCTCTTGTCCTGATGGGATAGGGCAGTGTGCAGTGTGATGGCGATTGCATCGTCTGTGGACCTATTGGGGCGGTAAGCAGTTGGGTGTGACAGGTAGGGTGGAGGTGATATGATCCTTTACTAGTATCTCAAAGCACTTCATGATGACAGAAGTGAGTGCTACGGGGCGTAATCATTTAGTTCAGATACCTTAGCTTTCTTGGGAACAGGAACAATGGTAGCCATCTTGAAGCATGTGGGGACAGCAGACTGGGATAGGGATTGATTGAATATGTCCATAAACACACCAGCCAGCTGGTCTGCGCATGCTCTGAGGACGCGGCTAGGGATGCCGTCTGGGCTGGCAGCCTTGCGAGGGTTAACACGTTTAAATGTTTTACTCACGTCAGCCACGGAGAAGGAGAGCCCACAGGCTTTGGTAGCGGGCCTTGTTGTTGGCACTGTATTGTCCTCAAAGCGTGCAAAGAAGTTGTTTAATTTGTCTGGAAGCAAGATGTTGATATCCACGACAGGGCTGGTTTCCTTTTTGTAATCCTTGATTGTCTGTAGACCCTGCCACATACGTCTCGTGTTTGAGCCGTTGAATTGCGACTCAACTTTGTCTCTATACTGATGGTTTGCTTGTTTGATTGCCTTATGGAGGGAATAACTACACTGTTTGTATTCGGCCATGTTTCCAGTCGCCTTGCCATGATTAAATGCGGTGGTACGTGCTTTCAGTTTTGCGCGAATGCTGCCATCAATCCACGGTTTCTGGTTAGGGAAGGTTTTAATAGCCACAGTGGGTACAAGATCTCCTATACACTTCCTTATAAACTTGCTCATCGAGTCAGCGTATACGTCAATGTTATTATCTGAGACTACCCAGAACATATCCCAGTCCATGTGATCGAAGCAATCTTGAAGCATGGAATTCGATTGGTCAGACCAGCATTGGATAGGCCTAAGCACGGGTGCTTCCTGTTTTAGTTTCTGCCTATAGGAGGGGAGCAACAAGATGGAGTCATGGTCGGATTTGCCAAAAGGAGGGCGGGGGAGGGCCTTGTATGCATGGAGGAAGTTGGAGTAGCAATGGTCGAGCGTGTTACTCGCTTGTGTACTGCAAATTATATGCTTATAGAATTTAGGTAGCCTTGTTCTCAAATTAGCTTTGTGAAAATCTCCAGCTACAATAAATGCAGCCTCAGGATATATGGTTTCCAGTTTGCATAAAGTCCAGTGAAGTTCCTTGTTGGCCGTCTTGGTATCCGCTTGCGGGGGGATATACATGGCTGTGACGATAACCGAGGAGAGTTCTCTTGGGAGATAATGTGGTCCGCATTTGATTGTGAGGAATTCTAGGTCAGGTGAACAAAATGACTTGAGTTCTTGTATGTTGTTACAATTACACCATGAGTTGTTAATCATGAAACGTACACCCCCGCCCTTCTTGTTACCGGAGAGATGTTTATTCCTGTCGGTGCGATGCACTGAAAAACCCGTTGGCTGTACAGACTCCGACAGCATGTCCCCAGCTAGCCATGTTTTTGTGAAACAGAGTATGTTACCATCCCAGATATCTCTTTGGAAAGCAACTCTTGCCCTGATTTCGTCGATTTTGTTAACTACTGTAGGGACTGGACATTAGCAAGTAATATACTCGGAAGCGGTGGGTGGTGTGCGCGCATCCGAAGACCGCTCCGGTACCCTCTCCTCCGACGGCGTTGTTTTGGGTCGGCCTCTGGAATCAGTTCAAATGCCCTGGGAGGTGCAGACAAAGGATCCATTTTGGGAAAGTCGTATTCCTGGTCGTAGTGCTGGTTGTGCTGGTAAGTTGACATCTCTCTGATATCCAATAGTTGTTTCCGGCTGTATGTAATAACACTTAAGGTTTTCTGAGCTAACAATGTAAGAAATAATACATAAAAAAACAAAATATTGCACAGTTTAGAAGTGAAGCTTCCATCTCTATCAGCGCCATCTTGTAGCTGTTTATGTGATTTGACCTTGGTACGCCTCTTGTATGAGACATGTACTGCGGCAGTACATCTGTAGTCAACCAACCCAGGATCCGGGAGAGATACAGGGTGTGCAGGCTTTTGGTCCAGCCCTGCACTAAGGCACCAGAATGAACTAATTTGATTCAACTAATTGATTGGAACAGAAGTGTTTGTGGTGGGCTGGAACAAAAAGCTGCACACCACATAGCCCCCTTGGCTCAGGGTTGGTGACAATAGTGCACAGTGCATCACAACACAGTACAGTAGAAGTGTTTGATATCATAATAAACTGCAGTATGGGTTGTGATAACCTCTTTTCAAAGTCCCCACAGTTACTTCTCAACAACGTTTATCTTGCATTCTACCTGTCTTTTTGTGTCTGCATAAAGCGGGTATCATAGTCCAAACCTTGTATGCGTTTGCACAGCGGTGTTCTAGAAAATTGTACCGTTGGCTTTCAGACTTGTCAAATTCTCAGCGCGGCCCAAGCAATTTCTCCAACTGTCAACACGTTCTAATGAAAAAAAGGACGTGTACATGGGAGCCGCGTTTGTTGGGAATTTTGGGAAGGTGTGCGTGCGTTGGGGCTGTGCGTCCCCTGTGGACAATGGTCTCAGAGCCGCGGATGTCACAATGGGACGCCGGACTATCAAGTCTTAGTGTCTGTGGACTATGATTTACGCTTTAAAACCTCTTAAGGATCCGCCCCCTTATTTTCAATTTTCGCCTAAAATCACATAACCAAATCTAACTTCCTGTAGCTCAGGCCCTGAATCAAGGATATGCATATTCATGGTACCATTTGAAAGGAAACACTTTGAAGTTTGTGGAAATGTGAAAGGGATGTAGGAGAATATAACTAAATAGATCTGGAAAAAGTTAAGAACCAGTTGAAAGAGCCCTATTTTATACTGTGTGTATCATGTACTTGAGGATATTGCTCAGGCAGCTTTTACTGGATATGGAATTGCTCTTGGTGGCGTCTCTGGGTGATGCTTGAGTTCTATTCACTGTTTTCTTCATTAAAAAGAGCAGAAAAGCTGGCGGCCCAATGACTTTAAGTCCAAGGACTTTCTTCCTGAAAGATAACCAGGCATGACCGCCATTTTATTCCCCGTCATCAGTCTGTCGCCATTAGGATGGATCCAAACCTGTGTTTATGGATACTCATATAACAATTATATCGTTTCAGACATCCCTGGTTAGCGTCCTCTTCATGTGGTCAAGTCCTGTTTAAAGGGATTCCTAGTGGTTTTCGGCTTCCTTTTCCATAAAAAAAGCAAATACATTGTGCCAGGGCCTCTTGTCCTGTAATCTTCCCACATGGACTTTTGTAAGAGAACTGATATAAAGTGAAACACAGTGTGCAGCTGTCCTCTTGCCCGTCGCTCGCCTTTTGTGAGACATTTTCTAGTCGAGAATACTAATGGCTGCATGTCTGTGGAGCTAACCCAGCTGGCATGAATACAAACAACATTTATTCAACCACAAGAGAGTGCCGTTTTATACTACACGTGTGTCTCTTTGTTTGCTTTGTATTTGGAGACCTTTGCATGGATAGGTTGTCATTTGATATAAAGTAACAGTAATGATGAGAGTAAGGATTAAAAAAACACAGATGAATGACCTGTGCACTGCGATTGACTAAGATTGACTTGATTGCGAGTGACTTCAGCTAACATGATTTTCATGAACATCTGGAAAATTGCCTTTTAAGGTATCCTGTTGTGTGCAGCTCACTAATCTGTGTTGGATGGAATCCCGGCCTAAATTTTGACTCAGAAAGAAACACATACTTTGTGCATGTGTGCTTATGTACAGTACCAGTCAAAAGTTTGGACACGCCTACCCATTCAAGTGTTTTTCTTTATATTGACTATTTTCTACATTGTAGAATAATAGTGAATACATCAAAACTATGAAATAACACATATGGAATCATGTAGTAACCAAAAAGTGTCAAAACATATTTTTTATTTCAGATTCTTCCAAGTAGCCACCCTTTGCACACTCTTGGCATTCTCCCAACCAGCTTCATGTGAGGAATGCTTTTTCAACTGTCTTGAAGGAGTTCCCACATATGCTGAGCACTTGTTGGCTGCTTCACTCTGTGGTCCATCAGTACAAAGGACAGATTTCCACCGGTCTAATGTCCATTTCTCGTGTTTCTTGGCCCAAGAAACAGTGCACAAAAACAGTTGAATGAGTAGGTGTGTCCAGACTTTTGAGCGGTACTGTATATATATATATAAATAATTACATGTATATATATATATATATATATATATATATATATATATATATATATATATATATATATATATATATATATATATATATATACTGAACAAAATAAGGAAATAGGTCAATTGAAATTAATTAATTAGGCCCTAATCTATGGATTTCACATGACTGGGCAGGGGTGCAGCCATGGGTGAGCCTGGGAGGGCATAGGAGACAGATCCAGCCAATCAGAATTCGTTTTTCACCACAAAAGGGCGTTATTAGACATAAATAATCCTCAGTTTCATCAGGTGTCCGGGTGGCATAGTTACACGTGGTCTGCAGTTGTGAGGCCGGTTGGACGTACTGCCAAATTCTCTAAAACTACCTTGGAGGTGGCTTATGGTAGAGAAAGTAACATTAAATTCTCTAGCAACAGTTATGGTGGACATTCCTGCAGTCAGCATGCCAATTGCACGCGTCCTCAAAACTTGAGACATCATTGGCATTGTGTTGTGTGACATAACTGCACATTAATTTTTTTATATATTTTTTGTACTGTCATCTTTGAAATGCAAGAGAAAGGCCATAATGTATTATTTCAGCCCAGGAGCAATTTAGATTTTGGCCACTAGATGGCAGTAGTGTGTGTGCAAAGTGTTAGACTGATCCAATGAACCATTGCATAGCTGCTCAAAATGATCTATCAAGACTGCCCAAATGTGAGGCTAAACTTATCTAAACTGTTTTGGTTCTGTAGCTACTACGTTGTAGCAGCATGAAGCACACCTGTACACATGTGCAGATCTTATGTGTGACTGTGTGAGAGCAACGTCTTAATTCGTTCTCAGCTCAACTTCTGTGGTGCTGCTCGTGCCAATGTCGTTGTGCTGCGTCTACCTTTAAATATTATGGAATAATATGTACTTACACTGTAGTTAAACTGTCTCTGCCTACGTAATTACTTTGTAAAGACAGATTTTTAGGCAAACGCTTTGAAGTGGTCCCGAAATGCTCACATTCAAAGGGTCATATAAGGACTTGACTTTCAATTTCACTTAACACAGAAGAGAGTGAATATCCACAAATGTTAGTAGAAGTATTATTATTATTAGTAGTAGTTTGTTACATTTTACATGTAGGCCGTACTTGGCAGCTAAAAGCTGAATTGCAGTACACAGCATATACAAGTAAACAAATCTCAAAGCAAAACAAGCATCAATTGAAAGTATGAATGACATGAGTATAGGTCTGGACTTCAAAGATCTAAGTACTTCAAGCCTCCAACAGATGAAGCGACAACCGCTTATACATTTGTAGCTACAACCCGCATCAGAGTAGCTACTGTACGAGCCGTTTAACACAGACAGCTCAGAGTAGGTTATGTGTTGTCTCCTGCATTTACATATTCCTTACCATGACTTGTATCATGATGGAAGGTGATCTTGGGTTTCCAGAGAAGTGTACTGGTATAATATATGTGCTGGGTCTTCCTTGGTCAGTCGAATGAACTTGGCTCTGTTTTGAGGGTGTCTGGGGCTCATTTAGTAGGCGAGTAGTAAGCTCTGTGAAACTGTTGGAGGTGGATTGGTGCAACTGGTGCTTGATTATTAGAATTTCAGTCACATAGAATGACTAAAAAAGCCTGAATCAAGCCAGCTGGATAGGAGTGTACTCCCCCAACACAAAGACAAATACCCCCCCGCACACAAACACGCGCACGCACACACACACACACACACACAGAGTATTTGTGTGTATTTTGATAAGAAGACCTTCTTCATTTAATGTGAGCAGAGTTGTATTTTTTTGAGCAGCTCACAGACTCTGCTTGTCTCTAAAACAGTGTCTGCAGTCCAAGTGACTTAATAGTCTACTGTGTCTGACTGAAAAATAATGCAAATGAAACAAAAACAATATTCACAAACATGTGTAACAAAGACAGATAACTAGAGAATTTTTTCAAAAAGTTGGTTTCCCGCAATCATTGCATTTTTTTGCAGAAAAGGCACTCAAATTTGTCTTTATCCGCAGAATTTACCTTTGCGGCAGAATTTCCCCAAAATGCATTTCTCTTCACCGCTACTAGATGGCACCAGCCACACTGTATACTTACCCAGTCAGCTAACCTAACATAGATAGGCGTAAAAGAAACGCCTGAAACTAGATTCCCCACATTCTGTTTTCGACAATATATATATTTTTTTAACTGTCAGGGAAGGTTCTCTTCTGCACTTTTCAACTAATCCAGTAAATGTGAAGGAGAAGTTAAGATGGAGTGTCGCCTTGTTAAGTTCCGTTTGTTGGCAACTCTGCTAATGCTACCAGTCGACAAACATTCAGGGAGATTCTCAATTGGCCAAAAGTCTGTCCTTACCTCAACTCCATCCTCCTCTCCTCTGTGACCCGGAAACCGATAAGTGGCCAAGCGGTCGAGGAGAGTATCAGTTTGTCAGTAGGCGAATGCAGGAGTGTCCTCTTCACCTCGATAGCCTCCTCTCGCGAAATCCTCAGCAGAAGAGTTTTGAAATCTGCCACACCCCCTTTGAATCAGCTGTTGCACATATTTAAAAATGATACACTACTTATCCTTTTATCTATAATATCTGTAGACATATCACAACTACCTACATTTATTTTTAATGCTTCACACATTTATGTTGGGATACCATGCCTGTAACTGTCATGACGCGCTAGTGAAGAAGGTCTCATTTCATGGAAGTGCATTTGTTTCCACGGTTCATCCCCTCCTCTCCTTGACTACCTTTGACTTTTTAAAAAAAGAGGTGAGGAGAAGAGGATGCAAGGAGTTGAGAATACCAATAGAGATTCTCCCTTCATTATTCATGGAGGAAGAGAGGTTTTTACGACCAGCTAAGCCAAACGCAGGAAACTAGGCAAACGTATCAGGTTTAGAGGGTTTTTGACAATTTAAATATTTAGTATAGGTGATTCAACTGGTGGTCAAGACACACAAAATTGAAATATTTTAATTTATATGAGGTTAAAGGTAAAAAGCATACCCTTTCGGAGGTTCTGAAAGTACTCAAAAGTATGAGGTAAAGTTTGTTGCCCTGTCCTTTCTGAAAAGTATTTTGAAAAACATAAGAAGTACTTCTGCTGTCTTTTGTCAAAAATGCCTCTGCCCTTATTTGTGTGAGGTCGATGTTTATGGCCCCTCCCCTTTCCATCGTGGCTGCCTCTGAGGTTGTGTGAGGTCAGTGAGAGCCGCCTGCCATGCCTGCTGAGCTAATAACAGGGTCAGACTGGTGAAGAAGCACTGGCAGGCAGCCCTGGGCTATGCAGACGTGTAATTTTCTCTTGGAGGTGATGAATCGCTTGCGGTCAGATGTGGATGTGCCGCCGGATTCCTTTTTGGGGGCTGAGCAACTGCTCCTCCAATGTCTCTGTGTCCTGTATTGGGTTATTTCAAGGCCCCTGATCTTTTTTATTTTATTGAATTAAGACCGTTTAGTCTTTACTTTATTCCCATAAATGGTACATTTTCTGTCACCCCCACGTTTTTTCCTCATACTGCATATGCTTTTCATCAACTACACTTTCAATCTCATCATCCTCTATTTCTCCACACATCCTTCTCTCTGCTCCTGCTCTCTCTCATCTCTCTATCGATCAGTTTGACGCTGTTTATGTCATTCAAACTACTTGTTTACCATCTGGCATTGATCTAACATTTGAATACTAATCATTCATCACTCTCTGCCCCCTCTGTCCTTATCTACACTCAAATCATAGAGGGTATATAATGTAGGAGTAAAATAAGCCAACTAAAATAATACTGCAACCAATTGACGAAGTAGAAATAGTTTCTTAAATGAGGTGCATATGCCATATGTAATATGTCAATTTTTCCCCCTCATCTCACTCTCACTACCTCTCCTCCACAGACCAGTAAGGTTCCTTCTCCTTCTGTGCGCAGTTTGCCATCTGACCCAGGCTTTCCCCGCCCAAACAGGATACTCAGAAGGTACAGATCTTCTAATGTGTATTTTGATGGACTATCATTATTTGGGATGAATGCATTGCATTAAAACTTTTATTTTGATTTCAGGTTATTATTTTAAAGGGATACTTCGGGATTTTAGCCTTTATCTACTTCCCCAGAGTCAGATGAACTTGTGGATACCATTTTTATGTCTCTGCTAGCATTAGCGCAAATAGCATGCTAGCTGTTCCTGTAGACTTCTAGTCATTGTGCTAACGTTAGGTAGCTTTGGCTCACGAAACTACCTCTTAACTTCCTTCATACTGGACACAGAGACATAAAATGGTATCACAAAGTATCCCTGTAGCTTTAGCAGCCCTGTGGTCCTCATGAACTGAAATTTAAAGCCTCAGTTGCGGTATAGTAATTGCCGCATAATAGTTGCTGTATTACAATTGTTTGGGATAGAAGATAGTTAATATAAACATGGATTATGTATAATTTATATTTCTATATATTCAACATGTAGCTGATTAAAGCATTTGGTTTTCCACCCACTCCGTAATCATATAATATTTTTGGGGGAAATTATACTCATTAATGGAATATAACCATTGCTGCAGAATTTTGAAGATTGTCCCCGAAATGCATTATTCACCATCACCACTAGAGGTCAATAGCCGGCCACTTACTCAGTCAGCATCATTTACTCACTGTGTCTCTCCTTCCTGACTCAGATGACAACCGACAACTCCAGGTCACCATCTCCAAGGCAACCCCGATCTCCACTGCACAGCTAGGAGGCTCCATCACAATCCCCTGTCTGGTGTCCCTGTCGCCTGGGCCCCCCTCGTCCTCCTCACCCCCCATCCCGCCCCGGGTCAAGTGGAGCGTGTTGCATGATGGGGAGCAGGAGGAGACAGAGATCCTGGTGGCGCGGGGTCAAAGGGTGAAGGTCAACGAGGCCTACAGAGAACGAGCTTCCCTGGTCAACTTTGCAGACTCGCCCGAGGACCTCTCCCTCTGGCTGGGGGAGCTGCGCTCAACAGACACAGGGCACTACCGTTGCGAGGTGCAGCAGGGCCTGGACGACGCCAGCGACTTCACACAGATCAAGGTCAAAGGTAACAGAGGTAGAAGGATTTTTAAGGTTGTAGGAGTCGATGTGAATATTTTAGATTTTTTAAACTTGTCAAACAGGTTTAGAAACAACCAGATTTAGCCTTATATGCAACTATTAATATTTTTTCTTTAAGTTTTTACCACATATTGTGTATTTGAGCCTGTCCATATTTCTCTGTGTGTGTATGTTTGTGTTTGTGCACACGTAGGTGTGGTCTTCCACTACAGACATTCCTCTGGTCGCTATGCATTTTCGTTCAGTGAGGCCCAGGGGGTGTGCGAGAGCATTGGGGCACACATCGCTACTCCCGACCAGCTTCTGGCAGCCTATTACGATGGCTATGAGCAGTGTGACGCCGGCTGGCTCGCTGACCAATCTGTCAGGTATCCACAACTTATAATACAAAGACACATTTCTTAAAGGTGCAATACTTTGTTTTGACTAATTCACACGCCTATAGGCTACTGGGGATTTAGAATTTGGCCCACCGTGTGGTATGTAATACTATTTTCTGTCAGACTGTATGTTGATCCGAGTCAGTTTCTCTCTAGTCCTGGTGTTAATTAAGCTAGATTTCCTCATGAGCATTATCATGGCTTACATGTGTACAATAGGGACTCTATTTGGTCCGTGTTCCCAACACACACAACAATTCCCGCTAACAGATTAAAAAACAATGACTGAGGCCCCTCACCTATCAGAGTTAGTCTTTACAACATTTTCTTAGCACAAGAAATACTGATATTTTCTATTCCGCAGATATCCAATCCAAGTTCCACGGGAAGGTTGCTATGGTGACATGGATGGCCGCCCGGGAGTGAGGAACTATGGGACGCTGGAACCAGAGGAGCTGTTTGATGTGTATTGTTATGTGGAGCATATTGATGGTAAAAAAAAACTACTTGTCAATAGCTCCCCGTAAAAAGGCAGTGTAAATAGTGACAGTGTGAATAGTTCCCTGTAAAAAGGCAGTGTAAATAGTGACAGTGTGAATAGCTTCCCGTAAAAAGGCAGTGTAAATAGTGACAGTGTGAATAGCTTCCCGTAAAAAGGCAGTGTAAATAGTGACAGTGTGAATTGCTTCCCGTAAAAAGGCAGTGTAAATAGTGACAGTGTGAATAGATCCCTGTAAAAAGGCAGTGTAAATAGTGACAGTGTGAATAGCTCCCCGTAAAAAGGCAGTGTAAATAGTGACCGTGTGAATAGCTCCCCGTAAAAAGGCAGTGTAAATAGTGACAGTGTGAATTGATCCCCGTAAAAAGGCAGTGTAAATAGTGACAGTGTGAATAGCTCCCCGTAAAAAGGCAGTGTAAATAGTGACAGTGTGAATAGCTCCCCGTAAAAAGGCAGTGTAAATAGTGACAATGTGAATAGCTCCCCGTAAAAAGGCAGTGTAAATAGGGACAGTGTGAATAGTTCCCCGTAAAAAGGCAGTGTAAATAGTGACAGTGTGAATAGTTCCCCGTAAAAAGGCAGTGTAAATAGTGACAGTGTGAATAGATCCCCGTAAAAGGCAGTGTAAATAGTGACAGTGTGAATTAATGTGATTCTACTGAGCAATAACATATGTTTGTAAGTTTGTGTCATTGTGTCAAAAAATAATAAAGGCCAATATGTAATTTTGCCAAGACAGGTGCTTTGTCATTGTATATCATAATGTGTTCTGAAGGCACTCTATAAAATGACTGTGTTGGGTCTCCTTAAAGGGATAGTTCACCCAAATTGCAAAATTACATATTGGTTTCTTACCCTCCAAACTGTCTCTGAACAAAGTATGACAGCAATCCATGCTTTGATTTAGTTTCCCTGGTACTGTTTCCACATGCTAACCTTTAAGTATTCAGTATTTGTGGCACCATCCGAGTCATGGGACCGATATTAGCATTTTTCACGCATCATATTCAAATAATTTATAAGTGACTTTGTTGAGCTTCACAATTTTAGATACTTTCTGATTATTTGGACATGATGTGTGAAAAATGCTAATATCGGTCCCATGACTTTGAATGGGACGTGTGCCACAAATGCTAAAACATGGTAACAGTGCCAGGTAAACTAAACCAAGTCATGGATTGCTGTCATACCTTTACCATAGACCACCTACAAGGCAAGGAAACCAATATATCGTTTTGTAATTTGGGTGAACTATCCCTTTAAGTTACAGGCATGTAGGGATTTTAGCTAGTGGACAGAGTACACACTTTAGATGAGTCAGAAGTTGTATTTACACAGCATACATTTTAGACATTGATACTACTTTCCCTCCAAGGACAGGTACAATACACATCAAATATTGATGTCAATTTCCCAACCGAGATCTCATTCTCCCATGTGTTCAGCTTTTTGTATTTTTCCAGATACTGCAGGAAAATTAAGGATCTAGGACAATCGTTCGGAATCTAAATCCCATTAGGAGTCTAACACATTACCTTTTTTTGTGCAGGGGAGGTGTTCCATGGCTCTGCCCCTAAGCAGCTGTCATTGAATGAGGCTTGGGCATACTGTGAGAAGGAAGGGGCAGAGCTGGCTACCACAGGGCAGCTGTATATGGCGTGGAGTGAGGGTCTGGACCGCTGCAACCCTGGCTGGCTGGCTGATGGCAGTGTGCGCTACCCCGTCATCACCCCTAGAGCGCGCTGTGGAGGGCCTCAGGCAGGGGTCAAGACCCTGTATCGCTACAGCAACCAGACAGGATTCCCTGAATCATCCAGCCGCCATGATGTTTACTGTTTCAGAGGTCTGAGTCTTGTACTGGACTAATTAGTAGTTAACCTCTACGGGATCGCCCCCCCTCCCCCCCTTGAGCTAATGTAGGCTAATGTGATTAACGTGAGGTTGTAGGTAACAAAATAAAATCCCAGGACATAGACATATCTGATATGGGCAGAAAGCTTAAATTCTTGTTAATATAACTGCACTGTCCAATTTACAGTAGCTATTACAGTGAAATAATACCATGCTATTGTTTGAGGAGAGTGCACAATTATGAACTTAAAAATGTAATAAAAAACCAATTAGGCACATTTGGGCAGTCTTCATACAACATTTTGAACAAATATGCAATGGTTCATTGGATCAGTCTAAAGCTTTGCACATATACTGCTGCCATCTAGTGGCCAAAATCTAAATTGTGCCTGGGCTAGAATGATACATTATGGCCTTTCTCTTGCATTTCAAAGATGACAGTAAAAAAAATAAAAAAAAGTTCATTCTTTGTATTATCTTTACCAGATCTAATGTGTTATATTATCCTACATTAAATTCACATTTCCACAAACTTCAAAGTGGTTCCTTTCAAATGGTATCAAGAATATGCATAGTTAGATTTGGGTATGTCATTTTAGGCATTGAAAAAACATTGAAAAAAAGTGTTCGATCCTTAAGAGATTTTAAAAGAGATAGTAAAGTACTTATTTCAGAGGTCTGTTTTGTGCTGGACTAATTACTAGTTAAAAGATCCTTAAGAGTATATTGACGCACCCGTGCATTAAACCTAAGTAACATAATAATAAAATCTCCATCAAAATCCGTCAGTTTAAGCTAGAGATATCCGTTTTTTTGCATGGGCTGCGTCTCAGTCCCTAACAACTGTCTATGTCGGCCTTCCGTATCTGTGGTGGAAGGTGGCCAAGCTACAGTGGTGTTTGTCAGACCATGAAACATCCCGGAAATCGGATGTAGCATCTGAACGGTTTGGCCTAAAAAACTGTTATGACCACTCTATGGAAAAGGGAGACCCTCACGAACACGTTTTCTGTTTTGCTTTACGAGGACACGGGTCTCGTCTGAAGGTAACCCATACATGAACCCATAAGTGTGAAGGTTGTTTTGTGCCTACAAAAATAAGGGTTTAAATATGTGGAAAGAAATTTTTAAAAATTATCCTGAGCTTTCTTATATCTCCTAAATATAGGACATACTATTCAAAACCTTATTTCTTATGAAGTTAATTGTTTTACTATTTTTTGCCATGTTTGAATGTGTTATTCAATGCGTTTCTATGGGCTATAGTCGTAGAGTCCTAATTCAATATTTAATCAAATAATGTAAAACATTTTTTTTTAAAGATACCTAAATGGGTCCTAAAATTCTAATCAGATATCCATATGATCCATGGTATGACCATCTTAAAATAATTCCATATTCCCCACAAATTTTAGAGGTCTGTTTTGTACTGGCCTAATTAGTAGTTAAAAGAGATAGTACAGTACTTATTTCAGAGGTCTGTTTTTGTACTGGACTAAATAGTTGTAGCATAGATAATATAGTTTTTTTTATTGCAAGATATTTGTTAGATTGCGTGCTTCCATGGATTATTTTGTGTTGTTATGCAGGGAATGTGTTCGTTTAATGAATGGACATAAAACTATCTCACTGAGTCTCCTATCTACTCCCTGTTCTTTTCAGGTAATGGGAATCCTCACACTGAGGCCCCCATGGACTACATGGCCACTGAGCCAGAGGACATTCGACAAGATATTGTTGTTCTTATGAAGCCTGCCGAGGAGCTCCATCTGAGTCTGGATCCAGAGCAAGTGGAGCGAGAGGCCCAGAGTGTCCTGCAATCCCTCCCCGTCTTCCAGTCAGCTCCTGCTCGGGAGGACCTGCAAGGATCTCCCCCTACTTCCATGTCAAGCACAGAGATTCCACTCACCCGTACAGCTTCCACCCAGGACCTCCTCCAGCCTTTTGATGAGACTTCACTTCCTGTAGAAGAACACTACCACTCCCAGCATCCGACTTCACTTCCCAGCACCTCCAGTGAGCCAGACTCCCTTCACAAAGAAAACTATCACTCCCAGCATCCTACTTCATTACCCAACACCTCCAGTGAGCCAGACTCCCTTCTCAAAGGAGACTATCCCTCCCAGCATTCTACTTCACTAGCCAGCACCTCCAGTGAGCCAGACTCCCTCCTCAAAGGAGACTATCCCTCCCAGCATTCTACTTCACTACCCAGCACGTCAAGTGAGCCAGACTCCCTTCACGAAGGAGACTATCACTCCCAGCATTCTACTTCACTAGCCAGCACCTCCAGTGAGCCAGACTCCCTCCTCAAAGGAGACTATCCCTCCCAGCATTCTACTTCACTACCCAGCACGTCAAGTGAGCCAGACTCCCTTCACGAAGGAGACTATCACTCCCAGCATTCTACTTCACTTCCCAGCACGTCAAGTGAGCCAGACTCCCTTCACGAAGGAGACTATCCCTCCCAGCATTCTACTTCACTAGCCAGCACCTCCAGTGAGCCAGACTCCCTCCACGAAGGAGACTATCACTTCCAGAATTCTAGTTCTCTACCCAGCACCTCCAGTGAGCCAGACTCCCTCCTCAAACGAGATTATCCCTCCCAGCATCCTACTTCACTTCCCAGCACCTCCAGTGTGCCAGACTCCCTCCACGAAGGAGACTATCCCTCCCAGCATCCTACTTCATTACCCAGCACCTCCAGTGTGCCAGACTCACTTCATGAAGGAGACTATCACTCACAGAATTCTAGTTCTCTACCCAGCAACTCCAGTGTGCTAGACTCCCTCCACGAAGGAGACTATCACCCACAGAATTCTAGTTCACTACCCAGCACCTCCAGTGTGCCAGACTCCCTTCATGAAGGAGACTATCCCTCACATAATTCTAGTTCTCTACCCAGCACCTCCAGTGTGCCAGACTCCCTCCACGAAGAAGATTATCACTCCCAGCATCCTACTTCACTACCCAGCACCTCCAACGTGCCAGACTCCCTCCACGAAGGCAACTCCAGTTTCTACCGGCTCGAACTGGAAACAACCCCAGAATTCCCAGAACCGTCCTACGAGCCACACAGACATTACCAGCCGATGCCAGAGATGAACCCGGAGGAACCCGACTACCAGCAGTCAGGCTCTTCCAAGCACTTCCAGCCAATGCCAGAGACCAACCTGGAGTTGGATCAACTGGAAGCCAACTACAGCACAACAGCAGGTAACCAGAGTCATCGGGAGAATGCACAAGAGACTACCAACATGGCCTTTGACCCCATAGAGAATGCTACCGAGGCACGTGACCACACCGCAGAGAGAAGGCACAAAGAGGCGATCGTGGGAGAACCTGAGGAGACATCCATCTCGACCGAATCCCCGGGAGAGCTTGATCCCCACCCAGTCTGGTCTACACTCTCCCCCCACGGAAGGGCAACCTCGGTGTGGTTGCCCCTGGATGGATCTGGAGATATGTCCCAAGGTATGGCTAATGTGGCAGCCAATTCCTCTTGTACTTTGGGTTATAGCTTTATGATACATGACATTTTGTATTTATTAGGATCCCCAATTAGTTGCTTCCGAGGCAGTGGCTACTCTTGCTGTGGTCCAAACAGGAATCAACACAGCAAATAAAATACAGAATATACATTTCAAAACATTTACATTACAATTTAGCCATTCGGCAGACACTCCCATCCAGAGCGAACCACAGCTAGTACATTCATCTTAAGATAGCCAGGCGAGACAACCACATATCACAGTCGTATACCAACCACGTATCACATACTACATAATACAATGCAAAATACAATACAAAATGCATAAAAATGTATGTGTGTCTCTTCACAGTCCCCGTCGTGCCGTAAGGTGTTCTTTTATCAAATTTTTGAATCTGGTTTTATTTGCTAGCTTGAGTTACCTGGGGTGGCTGAGAGTTCCATTTAGTCATGGCTCTATTTAATACTGTGTGTTTCCTAGCCTAAGTTCTGTACCTGGGGACTGTGAAGAGACCTCTGGTTGCATGTCTTGTGTTGTACCGATGAATGTCCGAACTATGTGCCAACTGCTTGAACAGACAGTTCTGTACCTTCAACACATAGACCAATAGCGATGCAGTCAATCTCTCCTCAACTTTGAGACAGAAGAGATTGACATGCATGTCATTGACATTCGCCCTCTGTGTACATCTAAGTATGATACGTGCTGCTCTGTTCTAGACCAACTGCATCTGCCCATTGCATGAAAACATGCTTGTTATTTTAGAAGCAAGTGTATTTTGATCATACTTGAAAATAGTGTATAATGTTAAAAAAATAAAATCGATAATATCTTGGATGTTACAGATGTTTTTGATCTTATCGATGTTACTCCTAACTCCTTTTCTCAAAAGTATGTACTTTGTCATTGTAGGGCTGTGTAAAACTTAAGACTTGATAATCATGCAATAATAATGTATATTGTACCTTCTTTACAGAGATAGACCTAGGTGTCCACCAGGGAATGCACACAGAGATAGACCTAGGTGTCCACCAGGGAATGCACACAGACAGAACCCCCACCTCTGAATCCTCTGACTTCACCACTCACATGGCTGCCTCCCCTGGAGCCACCAGCATCCCCAGTGAGCAGCAGACAGGAGTTCTGCATTCAAGCAGCATCTCATCTGGACTGGATCATTCTGAGGAGCTGGGACTGGATGTGTACTCCACAGTAGCTGTGTACTCCACAGTAGCTGTGTACTCCACAGTAGGCCATCCACCAGGAACCTTCCAGGGAACTTCCTTCGCTAGGCCGGAGGGCAGCACCAGTCTAGATTTCGAGGGTATCGTCAATCCAGAGAGATTGGAACCTTCAGGAGCAGTGGAGCTGGCACCAGGGGAGTCTGATGAGGAGCACCTGGGGTCTGGAGAGGGCATAACTACGACTGAGTCTCCAGACCTGTCCACCACCTCCCAGCTGCCTGTCGAGTTTACCACAATGGGCTATCAAACAACGGCCATGTCCAGAATAGAGGTGGATCCCACAACCACGGACCCTGAAGAAGACGGAAGTGGACATGAGCCAGGCACTGATGAACCGTCCCTCGGAGACAAAGTTACAGTCTTCCCCTTTGAGTCGCAAACAACCAGTTGGGATCTGCACCGTACCACCTCTGCACCCCAAGAGTCTCAGGACGACCTTGAATACAGCGGGGAATCCGTTTCCTCCTCTTCCCAGACAGAGCTTCCAGACTCCTCAGCAGAACCTGAACTGTTTGGGTCAGACTCCTTGTCCACCTCAAGTACAGATCCCACCGCTGCCACTATGTCCACATCCACCATGTACACATCCACAGAGTGGGCCACACAGACCTGGAGCCCCATCACCTCCACTACACAAAGTCCCCCAGAGCCAGAGAGGATGACTGCTCTTATGCCCCCTGTGGATCATGGCCGGATGGATCTGGAATTCGGCCTCACCCAGCCACCAACCCTGCTCATCTTGCCCAATGAGAGAGCTGCTGTGGGCAGTTCCAGGAAGATTTCAGGTAACACTCGAGCCACCCTAACCAGCCTAACCGCCCTCCTCTTGCTGCTCGACACGGCGATGCACTAAACCCCGACCTCTCCCACCCCAAGCTGCCTTGCTCCATTTTCTGTAAACCGCCACCCTCCCAACGGCTCCCCCCTCTTCGTCTGTCTCACTGTTTGTCTCAGCAGCCCACTCACCCTCCTCCCCCTCCCTCCCCCCTAAAGAGCACCCTGCTCCTTGTGATGCCCAAGAATTGAGCATTGAGAGATATATGGGACAACCCCCTTTTGACATTTGTCAAACAAACCAGTCTTGCGGTGCATGATGTTTTTTTCACTCAAAGATTGACTTCTGTGAAGTACTGTATTGCCCGGACACACCATTTCTGTGAAAGAGAATTGCGATGCTTGATTGTCTCCCTCTACTCTTCCTGCAAGAGTGAAGTCCAACTTGCACCTTCACCGTCCTGAATGTTTCTGCATTCAAACAGTCAACTTCCTCTTACCGGGGGCCCATATTAGTTTGAGCACATTTCCAAGTGGAAAAAAACAGTGTTATTCAACCGGACAAACATTTGTCCTTGCATTGTAACTCCACTAACTCTGAATGTAACAGCACTGACTCCCAAATGCAACACCACTGACATTTTTTGGGGTAACGAATACAGATATTATTGATTTAATAGAGGGACAGTATCCCAATTACAAAACATCAGCAACTTTTTAAACAAACTCAGCAGCTATTGAGTTAGTATATAGTAGAGAATGTATGGCAAGAATGTCACTTTTATAACCATAATAAGGGAATATCCGGTTTTCAAGTCTTGTAGATATGTAAATTACATCTATCAAAATATTTGTAATGTTATTTGAGGTAAAAATGTCTGTACTGCCATCAATCTCCCAGTGTAACAGGACGTACCATTTGAAAAATGACAATGACCTCCTAGATGGCGGTCTGATCATAGTTTCTCCCAAATCTTTTAAACATCTGTAATGAGTAAGAGTTGCTAAATGCAAAATGGAAACTATTGAGGCTGGTTTATTGTTTAATGTTAAAGTATAGTCAGTGTGGCATGATTATTGCCATGTCATCTAATCTAAAATGGGTCTTTGCAGATTGTGATTGTACTGTGATTGGAGATGGAGAGTCAGAAGCAGCATCTCACAAGCACAGCTAACTGCATGGATATTGTTTAAACATGTGTGCTTTCTCCTCTAAGGAATTAACTCATACAGGATGGCCCAATCCATAAAACCATTCAACTAACAGACCATAAACCAGCCTGTTGGATAACTTGCACAGAATTGTATAAAATGCTACATTTGCCGTCTCATTTTAGTAAATGTGCCTTTTCACAGAGCCGTAACCATTAAAGGTGAAAATCGAAATTAGAGGACATGGCCTTTAATTTTAGGTTTACTTTGTCACTGGTGCTTTACATTCCTGACAGGTTAGGTAGATGTTCCCCTTTTTGTTTTTTATTTCACCTTTATTTAACCAGGTAGGCCAGTTGAGAACAAGTTCTCATTTACAACTGCGACCTGGCCAAGATAAAGCAAAGCAGTGCGACAAAAACAACAACACAGAGTTACACATGGAATAAACAAACGTACAGTCAATAACACAATAAAAAAATCTATGTACAGTGTGTGCAAATGTAGTAAGGTTAGGGAGGTAAGGCAATAAATAGGCCATAGTGGCGAAATAATTACAATTTAGCATTAACACTGGAGTGATAGATGTGCAGACAATGATGTGCAAGTAGAGATAATGGGATGCAAAAGAGTAACAACAAAAAAATAACAATATGGGGATGAGGTAGTTGGGTGTGCTATTTACAGATGGGCTGTGTACAGGTACAGTGATCGATCGGTAAGCTGCTCTGGCAGCTTCCCTAACCACTGACACAGCATCTGATATTTTTTTATCTAATGGCTAAAATACTGGGTTGGGTAATCTGTTCCTACATCTGTAGTTAAGGACAACTTCTACATCAAACTTTCTCGAACACTGAGCTAATGCCAGATGCAGGCTTTGTGAGTGTTGTTATCAACTCAATATGTGAACTTTGGTGCCATCTACTGGCTAATTGCATGCTCATCTAAAGGAAAGGAGAATTCGGAGGTAACTTCTGGGAGGTAACTTGTGGAATAGATCACATCCCTATCAAATCAAATTGTATTTGTCACATGCGCCAAATACAAAAAGTGTAGACCTTACTGTGAAATGCTTACTTACAAGCCCTTAACCAACAATGCAGTTCAAGAAATAGAGTTAAGAAAATATTTACTAAATAAACTAAAGTAAAAAAAATTGAATCAAAAGTAACACAAGAAAATTACATAACAAAAACGAGGCTATATACAGGGGGAAATGGTACAGAGTCAATGTGTGGGGGACAGGTTAGTCGAGGTAATTTGTACATGTAGGTAGGGGTAAAGTGACACCAGCTGGAATGCGGTTTTAACCAATCAGCATTCCGGATTAGAACCACCTGTTGTATAATGTCAGATTCGTGTGTCCTCTAGTCTGACATGAGGCAATGTGATACTTTCAGTCAGTATCTTTTTGGTGTTATTTTGGTGATTGGACACATTTTCATACCAAATCGTCTAATGTCTAAGTCTCACTCGCTCACTTCTGGTTCCAGCCCAGGTTACATTTACAGTAGATTGCAGAAATACCACTAAGGTATGAGGCATCCATAATGTGTCATAGTTCATTTTTACAATTGTCAGCAGTCTTAACACTGTACTTTGGTAATATGTTCTCAGACCAAAATATAACATCTACACAGAGATACCTGCAAAAGTATAACCAATGGAAAACAGCATGAGCGGTTAATTGTAGGTAATCAATTGCAGATAAAGACAGTAATACTAATTCCCTTGCACTCTATCACATCACCTTCATCATCACAACACTGAAATCATCATCGTAATTGTCAACGTGATAGAAATGCCTTAGTCATCCTTGCCAGAGAGGGCGTAATTATCCTGAGAGTTAATAAGTACTTGCCCTGGTGAATAGTCAGGGAGTCAGTCAAAGTAATGGTGATATCTTCAGCAGACATGACAAGGACTATGTTCTAATTTTTTTATTTTTTTATTGAACCTTTATTTAACTAGGCAAGTCAGTAAAGAAGAAATTCTTATTTACAATGACGGCCTACCGGGGAACAGGGGGTTAACTGCCTTGTTCAGTGGCAGAGTTACAGATTTTGACCATGTCAGCTCGGGGATTCAATCCAGAAACCTTTCGGTTACTGGCCCAACGCTCTAACCACTAGGCTACCTAGTGAACATCATTCGGGCAGGAGATGAGGCACCTGATTGGGCAGCCTTACAGACCTTCACCAACCTTGCTTTTTCTTTACATCATCTCTTTGTCTTCAACTCTTTTATCATCATACTCATATTCTTTGCTGCAGCTGCCCGCACTGCTTTCTACACACTAGGCTGTAATTGGATGATATTATCATTGTATTATTTGTTTTACTACAGTACAACTTTATTATTTACCACTATTACTACAGTAGTAGGCTGCATATGATTATCAGAGCTGGCAGGACTGGCCTCTTGCTGTGTTTCAGATGCCTGTCTGGAGGACCCCTGTGCCAACGGCGGCACCTGCGTTGAGATGGGCGGGAGCACCAAATGCCTCTGTTTGCCCAGCTATGGAGGTGACCTCTGTCAGATGGGTGAGCTCCTCATTCAGCTGTTACAGTACCTCTATAATTGTAAGAGTGCTATTAAACAGTGTTATACTGCACCAGATGACAGAATACTGGGCGACAGGTAGTCTAGCGGGTTAAGCTCAGGGATTTAAATAGTTGAAAAATATGCCAATGTGCCCTTGAGCAAGGCACTTAACTCTAATTGCTCCTGTAAGTCACTCTGGATAAAGAGCGTCTGCTAAATGACTAAAATGTCATGTAATGCGCCACCACATTCAGTAATAATAA
Source organism: Salvelinus namaycush (assembly GCF_016432855.1). Lineage (NCBI taxonomy): Eukaryota > Metazoa > Chordata > Actinopteri > Salmoniformes > Salmonidae > Salvelinus > Salvelinus namaycush. The sequence continues at coordinate 11,495,009 of NC_052338.1, forward strand.
TTGTGGGTTTGTATGTGCTGGAGCAGATTGTCAGACTCCGATGAGTGGAGCCACATTCCAGTTATTTTCGTAATAAAGAAGTAATTGGATGTATACGGCCAAAACATAAACAAAGTAACAGGTCCTTCATTGTTTTGTTATCAGAAGGTAAGACATTTGTACTAGTCTAGTTTAGTAGTACTAGTCTATTAATAACTAGTTTTACTATTAACTCAATCAAAATATAAATATTACACACTGTGGCTTTAAGAGCCCATTAATCACAAAGAGCCACCTTGTTTTGAAGAGGACAATCCAGGAATGGCTGTTCCATCCCTGAGCCCAACTCAAGAAAGGACAAAACCTTGCTTTTGGAACAATTGTCCCCTTCAGTTCAGTCGGACGAAGCCTTTTCTTTGAGACCTGCTTGCTATGCCACCGCGTTCCTGTCACATAGTTTTAGGGATGAGAAAATAGAGATGGAAAGAAGGTGAGATGAGAAGTGTTCTTTAGATGGATGAACCTCATGGATCCATCTGCTCAGGGAATCAGGGAAACTGTCTTCCTGGGTTAGAATCATCTAGTTTCAGAGTCAGGCCAGGATTCAATCAAAGTCCATTTGATTGATTACATCTAATGACATCTAGTAAATCTCTCCGTCCCTCCTGTTCTGTCTTTTAGATCTGGAGCAGTGTGGGGTGGGCTGGCAGAAGTTCCACGGGAACTGCTACAAGCACTTCAACCAGCGGCTGAGCTGGGAGGTGGCGGAGCAGCACTGTCGCATGGTGGGGGGCCACCTGGTGTCAATCATGACCCCTGAGGAGCAGGACTTCATTAACAGTACGGTGGGAGTGGTGACATCGAGCCACCAAACTTCATACTCCACCTTTTCTCTTTCATTGACAGGCAACTCCATTTGTTAGCATAGCGTACCATTTTTACAGCATATTAATACATTGGAAATACAGCAGCAAGCTCTCAAGGGTTTGTGTGTGCTATTTACTAGCATAGGAAGGCCCATGACCCTGCTGTGCGGAAGTGCTACATGCAAATGCTAATCTGGTTCATTAAAGAGGTAGTTCAGCAAAATGACTAAATAAATTAGATGCACACTTACTTTTAACCAGAGTGACAGACTGTGTACTAAAGCCACTGTCACCAACTGCTGACAATAGCATTCATTACCAAACAAACTATGGGAGTGATGGGGGCAGCTTTAGCATGTTCTAAATTACGTGGCCACATTACTTCCAAGTAACTTCATGCCAAGTCAATTGGAAACACAAACCCTGGCAGAGGTGTTGATATTCGCAGTGGAAGCACAAAGACAAAGGCCTACTGTATAATGTCTTCGAGAAGTGATAGGCCTACTGCTTGAAAAGCAAATAAACTGGCATATTCTATCCGCAGATAACTATAAGGAGTATCAGTGGACTGGACTGAACGACAAGACCATCGAGGGGGATTTCCGCTGGTCCGATGGTAACCCATTGGTGAGTCCAGACAGATTGGGTTGACATAGAAAAAGTACAGTGTCAAAACATGTCCACAGGATGACATGCAGCTACAAAGACACAGGAACACAAGACATTAGCTCCCAGGCTTATAAACAACTACAGCTCTGTGTCTCTTACCTTGTTTTCACAGCTCTATGACAACTGGTACAGGGGCCAGCCTGACAGTTACTTCCTGTCTGGAGAGGACTGTGTGGTGATGGTGTGGCATGACGCCGGGCGCTGGAGTGATGTGCCCTGCAACTACCACCTGGCCTACACCTGCAAGAAAGACACCTGTGAGTAATGGACATGATGTTACTACAAGCAAGCACCTATCTACCAGTGCCTCTACATACCTGTAACTACCTCTGTGCAATATAATATATTGCTACAGTATACAGGCAATAGGTCACAGAGGTAGTTAACTTAGAGGTATGTAGTAGTAGATGTTTAATGCATACATTCAATACAGTCCCAAACTAGTGTAATGCTCAAAACGTAACTGAATGTGTACATTAGGACAAATAATCGTTCAACTTTTCATTCATATGTTGTTGATTTAGAAGACATTATCACCTACAGTCTTTGTAACTCCTCCCACAGCTTCATGTGGCCCTCCCCCCAAAGTCCGGAACGCATCTGCGTTTGGCAGAATACGCCAGAGGTACGAGACAGACGCCGTTGTGCGCTACTACTGTGCCCAGGGCTTCCAGCAGAGACAAAACCCTCTGGTCAAGTGCCTGCCAGGTGGAAAGTGGGAGGAGCCCCAGATCCTCTGCATTCCTGGTATGAACAGTTCTATGATCAGCCCACCTCTCTCTAACCCATGACCATGTTCCATTACACTTCTATGATCAGCCCACCTATCTCTAACCCATGACCATGTTCCATTACACTTCTATGATCAGCCCACCTATCTCTAACCCATGACCATGTTCCATTACACTTCTATGATCAGCCCACCTATCTCTAACCCATGACCATGTTCCATTACACTTCTATGATCGGCCCACCTATCTCTAACCCATGACCATGTTCCATTACACTTCTATGATCAGCCCACCTATCTCTAACCCATGACCATGTTCCATTACACTTCTATGATCAGCCCACCTCTCTCTCACCCATGACCATGTTCCATTACACTTCTATGATCAGCCCACCTATCTCTCACCCATGACCATGTTCCATTACACTTCTATGATCAGCCCACCTCTCTCTAACCCATGACCATGTTCCATTACACTTCTATGATCAGCCCACCTCTCTCTAACCCATGACCATGTTCCATTACACTTCTATGATCAGCCCACCTCTCTCTAACCCATGACCATGTTCCATTACACTTCTATGATCAGCCCACCTATCTCTAACCCATGACCATGTTCCATTACACTTCTATGATCAGGCCACCTATCTCTTACCCATGACCATGTTCCATTACACTTCTATGATCAGCCCACCTCTCTCTAACCCATGACCATGTTCCATTACACTTCTATGATCAGCCCACCTCTCTCTAACCCATGACCATGTTCCAATACACTTCTATGATCAGCCCACCTCTCTCTAACCCATGACCATGTTCCATTACACTTCTATGATCAGCCCACCTCTCTCTAACCCATGACCATGTTCCATTACACTTCTATGATCAGCCCACCTATCTCTAACCCATGACCATGTTCCATTACACTTCTATGATCAGCCCACCTCTCTCTAACCCATGACCATGTTCCATTACACTTCTATGATCAGCCCACCTATCTCTAACCCATGACCATGTTCCATTACACTTCTGATATTGCTAAATATGACTCAAGAACAGTTATTGGGATACAGTTCATCTCTCATGACAGACTGTCAGCAAGAATCTGCCTCACTAAAGAAATACTGAAGAATTGTGATTTAGTTCATCAGTGTCACTGATTATTTTAAAGGACTAAGGAGATGCTTAAGAGCAGAGACAGGTTTTTTTTTTAACCTGAAAGTTAGTTGTTGTTCTGTAGTGGGGAGTTTCTGATTCTGCTTTAGCTCTTGAGGAAAACATCTGTCTTTGTGTTCAAGGCTGGGATTCTACCAATCGCATTGTCGACAAGCGCACTGCACTTCACTTTTAAAGGTAGTTTACACTTGAGCCAACATCCGCAGTGTTTACTGCGAATGCAATCTACACGACCGTCAGGGAATTGCCTGTAGAAGGCACAATGTCAACTGTCGACAGTGCTGTGCGCTTGTTGAAATGTGCCTTTCAAGTCAAGGCAATGCCATAACAGCAGGCAAAGCCAACCCAGAAAACGAGTGTCTAAATCAGACAATGTTCTCACTCTGGACATTATGTGGGGGGGACAAGATAAATGTATGAAAGGGGTGTACATATGACACTGCCTTTTTATCCAACAGATTTGTCAGAAGTCTTTATTTTCAACTTGTTGG